>NW_028262358.1:46280718-46593110 GCF_047370975.1 Nipponia nippon | reverse complement strand
GTCAAATAAAGCATCTCCTGCCCTTCAGAGCTTTTACAGTCTGTGCAGAGCTTCTGCAAGCCAGGGCTTTGCTTGGTACACTTAATTAGAGATTGCTTATTATAACAGTGCAAAAGACAAGCTGGTTTTACTCTGGGAATTAAATTTTGCTGCATTCTATTCTTGGTTAGCATCAGTTGCTTCCTGGTGTTGGCAAGGATGCTCATATAATCTGGGCATGTCTGGTGCAGGAAAGGGTAGTAGATTTAACAAGGAGGCATTAAAAACTGATTTAATAGAGTAGTAGCCTGGACTTTAGTATGTAGCATAATTTCAGCATTGCTCCAGGGTAAGTATTCCATTTTGACTTTTTATTTTTTTCATTCCAGACTAAATGAAACAGATGCCTCGCAATACACTTCTTCGGTAAACACACTCTGAGAATCCTCCCTCCAGTCGTAAGTGATTATATGGCTAAAAATGCAGTCTGTAATAGAGAAAACAGATGCAGTGGTAATTATCCCAGTGCCCTGCATATCAAACATTAACTATTGGTGGTGGAAAAAAAGAGGCTGAAATCAAAACAAAGTGGGATTCGCTGCACCAGATCAGACTATCAGTTCACGTTGCCTGACACTATCTTCAGATATGGGCTGAGCTTGATAATTTATAACGAAATCAGGAATGCTTCTTTATAACATTGCAAAGAATGTATAATGCTTCTTAGGCTCACTATCAATTGTTTGCACGTGATTCTTGCTAGTCAGGCATGGAACTCAGAGGATCTTGGGGCTTCTAATTATAATTATTTGAGTATTTTAAATCTACAACCTGAGTTTTCCATGCAGTTTTATTGCCCCCAGAAGCAGTAGCCAGCTGTGCTCTGTCTTCAGTAATACGGGAATTGAAATGCCTTGATAGGAAGTTTGAGGTTGGATCACTGACATAAGTTTTGCCTGTGGCTGTTGCGGAAAATTCCATGTGGATGTGCAAGCTTATCATCTGATCTTCCAAGATGCTGGTGAGTATAGCACTAGTCAGAGCGACCAGCGTGTATGCAAAATCTTAGCCCAGGCTGGAAGATTTAGTCCTTCAACTAAAATCATTGCAGCTGTTTCTGATTGCTCTTGTTTTGCCGTCACATAGCTGAAGATGATTCAATTTTAAAATATAAGTGTCCGATAAATAGCCTGCAATATGATCTAATCTCTTCTGCTATTTTTTCCTGATTCTTTTTAGAAGGGTTTCAATACTGAAAATGTGAAACTCCTCTCTGAAGCTGACAAAGATACTCAGCCCAGATTCCCATCAACTAACTGGAGGCATCTAACCTATGATGCCTACAGGTGCTCACCCAGCATTAGCTGTCTGAAAGCTGGGCTGCTGCAGATCCAAGCTGATAGTCTGTCTTCCTTCGCTTGCCAGTCAGGACACAACAGGTATTTTCAGAGGGCAGTTCAACCCCTCCTAAAATAGGCGGGAAAATTGTCTCCTGCAGGTGCCTGTGTTTTCTCTGACTGTAAAGGGAGTCTAAAGTGGTGACACGAGCTAGAAGCCTGATTTTTGGTGGCTTGGTTACCTGAGGTGAGCGTTACCCCAGTTAGCCTCATCGTTCCCTTTGCTTCTGCTCAAGAAGACAGTCTCTTCCAGAGAGTTATTCAGTTCACTTGAGACCCTAATCTGCCCTTGGGAAGTGCTGTTTTTCCTTTGACTATTAGAAACAGGCAGCTCAGAGAGATGTTGTTAGGATGAAACCAGATTGCCTTCCTACAGTCTTATTCTGGAGGAGAGGGAGAGAAGATTTGTTGCAGAGCCCCAGAGCTCTGCCAGCTCACTGGAAATCTCTCTCTGGGAGCTGTTGCTCTTCCCAATAAGGAAGTCTGTAAGTGTTACCCTCTATGGGACACAAATGCCTTACCAAAAGCTTTTGACTGGTTTTCTTCATGAAGTGAAGATATATGCTATATTGATTAGAAAATAGTCTGCTGTGACATCTGAACACAGACATTCATGCCTGTAGACTTAACAAAGTGGGCTGATTTTATTTTGAAAACTAAATATAATAATAAATCGTCACTTGCCAACACATTGCTCCATAAAAGTGGCCTTGCTCATGTTAGTCCTAGTCACATTAACACAAGTTAGAAGTACGTGCCACCATCTTCTGATGTACAGATGGATGTGTTCATCTCATCTAATTGTCCTGAAAGGCTGGGCAATAAGAGCAAGCTGCTGTGCTAGGCCTGTTACTTCAGTTCCTCCCCAGCTGGTCCAGCTTCGGTCAGAAGCACGCTCGTGGGATTGACTCACTGATCTGGAGCAGAGAAGCGTAACCCTGTAACACAAGGTAGCCAGAGGCTGGTGGTTAAAGCAGGAAACTAATGTAAACTGCTTATCACTGACAGGTAGGTAAACTTTAGAAACTGGGTGAACTCACCTGTGTGAAATGTATGAGAAAGAGGTCAAGGCCATGCTGTCTGTTTACCTGCTTTTAATCTCCACCAGGGCACGGCAATTTGTCATCTTTCCAAAGTGAAAGCCCTGCTCAGTACAGAGGAACGGGCTGAAGTTCCATGGCTGAGGATGCTTAGGACACACAAGTGTTCAGGTCAGAAAAATCTAATGGGCTTTCTGGGTTTGAAATATGCCTGTCTAGATACAGTTTGTTCCAATTATATTTGGCTGTCGTTATACATATTGAAATATACTTACAGGATGGTCTCCTAAGGGGCGTTGTGGGGGCAGAAAACGCTTGCTTTTTTTGCAAAACTCTTCTAAAGCTGGACAAAATGTTTAGAAATACCCAGGAGAAAAGTGTGATATGTTAATGTGAACAGTCATGTGCCCTGCTCTGGTCACAGAGGAAAGACAAGAGAGCGAGGGCTGTTGGAAGCTGAAGGCAGCTCCCCGGGGTACAGCCGAGACCAGGTCAGGCTGGAGCCGAGCACCAGCCCCTTCTCTGCATTCTCCTGCACCACGCACTGAGCAGCAGCAGGAGCAGCCACTGCTCCGGTTCAGCAGCAATCACTGGGCTAGCCTTTCATTAGTGTCTGACGCTAATTAATATGCCATGTGCTCTTTCAACAGCACCAGATAAGTACTCACAGCTTTTGCTAGGCAGATGGTAACTTTCATTACTTGACCAGATTTGCTGATCTCCTGTTAGATATCTCACCCCTTGCACAGCTCTGCGGCCATACTGTGTCAGGCTGCTGAGCATTGTCAGCCACAAACAAGAAGGATCCTGTTTGATTTTGAAAGCCAGGGCCTGGGTAAAATCCCATTGCTCTTTTCTGATACATCTCCTACTGACATCAACTTTTTGTCTGAATTTTGTCTGAACACAGAAGAACAAGCTGCAGGTTTAAGCTCACCGTGGGCAGCAAATTCCCTCCCTCATCTTAAAAGCCTTTTGTTTTTCCACAACTTTGTAGCATCTTTTAGGTCTCAGGAGGGGAATTACAAGTTGTAAATTTCTTTACGCGTCCTCCTTTCACACTCCTAGGAGTGAAAAATAAAATGCTGCCCAGCTAGGCCATCCCTCTGCCTCTGAATAAACATTTGTGTGAGGGCTCCCATTCTTGCCAAGGTGTTAGGATAACATTCTCATGCTGATTCCTCTGCCCTCCTTCAGCATCCCAGTGCTGGAGGTCCATTTCCGAGGCTTTGAAATGGCCATGCTCTCACCTCATCTCATACACATGGAAATCAGATCACCAGAAGAAGCGAGCTTGTAAATCCCACCGCGAAGCCAACAGGGCAGCTTAGGAAATGATGACCTTCAGTAGTGAAGAGCTCCATGCAGCCAAAGAGGCTGAAATGAAAATGGAGGAGACTGGGTTGGTAGGTGGGTGAGGGCAGAGCTGAAGGGCTTGGGCCTCCTTCCTTTCGACTCCACTGACCATTTTGCCATTGTTTCAGCAAAAGCCGGAGCTGAGCATTTAAAACGTTTACCTGTTTGCTTATTTTTATACACTGAGGACAAAGGATCTCTTATCATTAGCAACTGCTTGTGTAAGGGTTCAGAAACCACAGCTGATAGGGGAGCTGTGCCATACCGGGCACCACACATGCCCAGATCGTCCTTGCCACAAACTTGACAGACAAGGGACAAAGGGCTACAGCATACGAGTAGCGTGGGTATTGCAGCAACACATTTCTGGCAAGACGCGCCAGTGCCATGAACCACAAGACCAACTTGTCTCCTTTGTAGTTGTGTAAGACACAGAGGGGGCTGACTGGGTGTACAAACATCTCCTGCTTATGCTGCTTCTAATTAACCAGAGGAACTTGCTGCCACGTGGTGTCAGGGAGGCAGATGATAACTCCTGTGACTGCACAGTGAGGAGAACAAGGCTTTGTCTGTGCTTCAGAGGGGACCTTGGTGTAGTTATTCCCTGAACGGTGTTTGGCAAGCCCTCCAGCTACCGGCCATCACGTCCTCTCTCCAGTATCGATCCTGCTTGTTTTCTGAGCAGAATTAGTGATGAACATTTCTGCTGGTTTAGTTGTACCTAAACAAGGCCTTTTCCTGGTAAAATGATTGTGGTAAGAGAAGCAATATTCTCCAACTCCTGGCTGCCATAGCTGGTCTGAGAGGAGTTTCCAGAACGGACCTGGAAACAGGTCTGCAGGCAGGAGGGTTATGTCAGTCCTCAAGTTTCATGGCTGGAATCCAGAAACAATTTTTCCCTTCATTACCTAATTGCATAGGTAGCTTAATTTGTGGAGAAGATCTTTCCTGTTTCTTTCTTTTGAATATCTTTCACTTGTGTACTCCAGCCATGTCCAGGGAAGCACCTAGACTTTGGTTTGTTTGCACTGCCAGTGCCGCTGTTTTGTTTTCTGTAGATGCGAAGCAGTTCAGAAGGAGCTTATGTGTGACCAGATAAGTGTATCGCTAAACCCACACCTCTGAGAGCTTAACTGAACATTTCTGTTCACTCCTGACCTGTAAGCCCGAGTGAGTAACTCGGTTAGGTTTGAAGTGTCTCTCTGGTGACAGAAGATAAGGTCAGTGTTTCTTGTTTAGGGTAAGGCAAATTAGGTACAGCAAAAGGCCTGAAGGGAAGGAGGGAAGACTATCGCGAGAAAGACAATACATTCAGTATTGTTCTGTCCCTGTAAAAGAGAAAGGGGGCAGCGACCAAAGCCCTGATCTAGATTAGATCCAGAGGTCGTGTTGGGACTGCAATGAGATCATCTTCAAAGCTGACTTAAGTGTTTGTTTTCTGATCTTGGGTAGGAGCTGGTTTGAGGATATTGCTTCAGGCACATCTTGAATACAAAATACCATGAAATTCATATTTGGCAGTGATCAAAGAAACAGATAGAAATAAGCTGTTTGGAAGATGAGCACTTTAACCAACACTGAAAGAAATTATACAGAAATCCCAAGATTACTCAAGTAGGGTATCTTAAAATCTTTTAACATGGTTAAATGCCTATTAGTGTGGGCCTTTAGAGCAAGTGTCTTGATACATTGGAAAAAAAACAGCAAAGGAACAGTTCTCATGGCTCTTTGAAAAACTCCTGTTTTTTTAAAACCAAAGTAAGAGTTGGATTTCTGCCTGAAATCCTATAGTACAGGCTGTGTCTCCCAGGTGAAACCCTGTGTTCAAAGATAAACATGTGCACACCTTCGCCATACCCAAGCCCTTTATTTTTATGGATTATTTGTTTTAGAGGTCCCTGAGGACTTTTAAGTAATTTTCTTATAATCAGGGGGACACAGTGAAGCATGTGCAACAGCACTCGAAATGGGAATGTTCCTCATTCTGTATTAGCTGGCACACTCCTTCCGAGGGGCGTCTGGTTTGGGCTGTAGGGTTTTTCTAGTTCGTGTTTGTAGAGCTGTCTTACATCAAAAGAGAACCAAGAGAAAAGGGAACAAAATCTTAAAACCGCTCTCTTTCCTCCGCCACTACCGTGAAATATGCTCCCAAGAATGAGAGCAGGTCAAATTATTCAGCGTTGGTATATAAGTGCTTTGGGAAGGGTTACTAGGGCATTTCCATTATTTGCTGTGGTTGTTTGGTGGTTGTGACATTTAGAGGGTACTTTGAAGAAAATAGCCCGGCTGGTAAATGACAGCAGAGAAAGGGGAAGGAAAGCAAATGGAGAGGAGGGAAGTTCACAGAGATTTCCTGACAAGATGAAAGGGTGAAGAAAACCCAGTGAGTTCTTATTCAAAAACCATTTTGGTGGCCTCTGTTTGAATGAGAGAACTGTTTCTTAGCATGCTTAACAACTACTTGGTCCTGTCCAGGAGTACACTTCACCAAGTGTCTGCTGCGTTTAACACCACAGTCAACTTTGTAGTGTGTGATGAGAATTATTTTTACAGCTGAGCTTCTTAAGAGAGGCCCACATGTGGTGGCTTTTAAAACCTGGTGGGTTTTAACACACCTCAGTTGCACTAAAGAGGGAAATTCTGATCTTTACCAGGATTAATAAGGTACACAAAAGTATTAGCATCCAATGTTTAAACCAAATGAAAAGCAGCCTGGGAACCTGGTGTCCTCTACAGGGAACCCAGTGTGTGCATGTGGGTGGACGGGGACTATGAGAGAACTTTCCCTGCTGATTCTCAGCACAGTTTTGGTCACATCATCTTTCCTATATGTCCTCCAGTGTCACAACCTGCAGAGGAGACAAAATAGTGACCGCTGCTCCAGACAGACACTATGAGAATTTAGTGTTTGTACACGGCTTTAATGAAAGGTTCAGTAAGCCTCAGTGCTCTGATATCAGGTGATAGCATAAATATTGCTAAGTACTTAACTAAAAATGACGAGTTTGGGGATAAAGTATTAGTTTGGCATGAGAGGGAGTCTTGTGGGGGAGCGTATTCCTATTTTGAGTGTGACCTTGGGAAAATTGCTTAACCTGTCCTCTGTGTCTTTATTGCCCAATGCCAAACCCAAGTTGATATGTTACTGCCTTGTTTGCAGGATTGCATGAGCAAATTAATCAGCTTCTGAGAGGCACTCAGATACTACAGTGATATAAATAGAGCTGGCCAGGAAACTCTTCTCAGATCCTTCAACATTATTGCACATCAAGATAAAACAATCTTTCAATGTTTGTTTGGTGGATTGGTAATTGAAACAAATACATACGTAGAACGGACATAATTTTGGTGGTAGGCGTGCTCCTGTAGAATGTGGATTCACATTCAAAATGCCATTAACTCATTTCATAGAGGGACCTGAACCTGGGGCTCTCCTTTCCTGGAAAACTGTTCAGAATTGGGTTGGTTAAAAAAAGCTTTTTGTGTTTTAAAAAAAAATAAATCTGACTGGCTCAGTAAAAACAGGATGAATGTGGTCCGTAAGTGCAAAATCTAAATGTGGAACAATCCTTATAGAGAAGGCAAGGCATGAGGGGAGAGAAGAGAAGAAAAAAGAAGGAGAATACAGAAAGGACTGCATATCTACCACCAAATGTGTCTTTTCCAAAGCATGTGGAAAAAAGCATCATGAAGAGTGCAACACAGCAGGCTAGGTGTAGGCTGAATACATAAACCTGTCCCCAAAACACTGAATAGTGCAACAGTATGGGATAGTGAGGTGTGAAACGGGGCAAATTTAGCGAATGGAGAGCTACGGCAGCAGCAGCAGCATCAAAACGTAGAGGCTAACATAGCCTTGTTTAAGAGAAATTAGAGGCTGGGAGAGAGGGGAGGGAGAAAGTGTTGATGCACTATAAGATTATCACACATTTCTAAAGAGGTCTGAAAGAGCTGACTTCCTGCTGTGGGGTTCCTCTCATATTGGTGTGAACAAACATCGCACTATCACCTGCAAAGTCTTTAAGTGCAAGTGGCGACACTTCAGTATTCACAGCCTGCCTTAGAAAATCCAAGGGAAGCAAAAGAAAGATGAAAACTATGCAAGTCAAAAGGGTGCTGCTCCCATTGTTCTTCCTGCTGCTTGGTTAACTGGGAATCCCTTTGAGCCACAGAGAGGTCACATCTCCCCAGATGCGCTCTGCCCGCATCCTAGGGCAGGGCAGCCAGCGCTGCCGGTGTGGAAGCAGCACCTCACACGCACCTTTCATGCCTTTCATGGTAACAGCACAATGAAATCACCCCGCTAGGCAGGACACAAGCTCTCACCGTGACAGCATGGTTTTAGCAGAATACATACCTGTGAGCACAGCTCCCAGTGGAAGATGATTACCTTGTGAGATGGCAGCATGGCCCCTTTTACAGAAGAGGAAGGACTGACACCTCTCGGGGCTGTCTTGAACTGAGCTAGGACTTTGTGGGCACTTAAGACTGCATCTGTGTTACCAAAGACAAGAATGGGTGCATCTAGACCCTCTCCAGCTAGGGCCTTGGGGGTGACCGCTGCACCCACCCCGGGCATGAGCTCCTACTGGTCCTGGCCTACTGGCTTGAGGACTGAATGTGCTATCAAGTACACGAAGACCTGAAGCTGAAGGAAGCCACTGTAGCCGTGACAGGAAGGAGTAGGAGCTTCACAGAAAAAGTACAATAGCAATGAACAGGTCATGCACCAGAAACTGAGGGGAAAGGAAAATTAGCCTGAGTTTTTGACACCAGGTGAAATAGTTGATCAACAGGGTGATAGTCACTGGAGGACCATGCTGAACTCAAGAAGGCCGTTAGGCATGTCCATGTGCTTTGCTGCATGAGTTTCATACTTTGTAGAAGGTGTAGCGTGACTGAGCTCTCCCAAGGAAAGCCTTGGGCTTCCAAGGGGCACTCTTCTATCTCCAGCACGAAGCAACGGATTGCCAGTGCAGGCTCGTTATTGTACTGTGTTAGAAATGTGTAATAAGAACCTGGAAAAAGCAGGGCTAATCAAGGTCCTTCATTTAGACAATACAATAGGAATAACAAAGCCTGGCATATTTTCCAGGAAGGGATATGTGGGAGGGTTTCTTTTGGGGGTAGGAAGAGTATGCTCTGAGTATATGCTTGTCTGGATTTAATACTTATTTCTGGTTTAGATAGCCTCATTCATTTGATGTCCAATCCTATAGAAAGGACACAAATAAGGATGAGAACTAACTTTGTGATCTGCAACTCTACAACATCCCACAGCCATTTCCAGCAAGGAAGAAGCTGTTCATGTTCTTGATTCTTTGTGGGAGACAAGATTTTGGCCTATTTTCTATAACCGCCAAAAAAAATCAAGTAAGCTGCAAATGCTTTATTTTTCATTATTATTAACCCATCCCCAGCAAGTCAATCCTTTTCTCTCTGGAATCAGTGAGATAGTGTGCCTGGCTGACACTAGAGAGCCGTTTGAGCTTGTCTTCCCTGCATTTCAAGAAAAAGGTTTTTTTTTGCTTTTTAATGAAAATTCACTTTTTTTCCCCCCCTCCTTTATTCATTTATTTTTGAGGCCTTCCACCTCTGCTAACTGTGGGAAAAGGCTTCACTTTGCCAGGGTACAGCATGCATTGTAAAAGTAATTCAATTTTACACCATAGCAATGACATGATCAAGGGAACTTTGAGCAGGCTTTGTGACCGAGAGCATTTAACAAGTATGTGAAAAGCTTCCAAAGAGCCTTCATGAAAGAAAGAAAGGTTATAACAATAGGAGAGGTAGCTTGATAGTGGTACATTAAGAGTCATAGGAGTGATTCTAATCAGGTTAGACTTTAAAGAAAGAGAAGCACCTTTATATCTCTTGGGTATAGGCCTGAGTGCATTAAGAAGTGGGGATTTGTGTTGGGAAGCACACAAATAAAGCCCTGTGGCACTTGTGGCCCTGACACCACTTGCTCCTCCTTGGGCTGAAGAATTCAGCCCTGCAAGGACAAAGACGTTCTAGGCAAAATACGTAAAACTGCAGATTTGGACCAAGTACATTGGAAAAATAATATTGAATCTTTGTTGGTTTTAGTCAATGTCTAGACCTTTTTAGAGGTTGTTATCTTCCATTTTGTTCCCTGTGGAGACCTCTTGGCAGTTCCAATGCAAGCATGGAAACAGTCTTGTGTATAAAAGCGATGATGAACCATTCACACATGTTATTAGTTTATAAGGTCTGTGCAGCCTGAGCCATATACCAGTGAAGTACATCAAGTACCACATGCTAGAAAGGCCATGCAAATGACAAATAATTATATATAGTGAGTGTATTCATATGCACACTAGGGAGACTGGTTCTGGGCATATCATGAAAACTTAGGGTTGGTAAGGAACGTGTATAGAGATGTACGTTTCAAAGAAGAATCCAGCTATCTAAAAAGATAACACATATACAAACAGCCTATCAAGCTGTTAGGGCTAGTTTTGTTGTTTCTCACATGTGGCTTAATCGACACCTTTTATATATGTGTTACTGTGAAAAATGGTCAGAGTTTATTTTGCACAGGAAAAAGGTTATAACTTGTCTTTTTTTCTGTTAGTGAAAAATAAGAAACAAAAAAGTTGGGCCTGACTCGTTTTTGCAATCGACAGGGACACCTACAGGAAGACGAAATTAACACATTGGCATATTGGGTGTTTTCTGCTTTATTTGTTCACAGCTTGAGCCTATTACCTAATAGAGACACAAGAAAATGGCCCATCTGTTTGCAGTGGGCAAATGTGTGAGTACTACTCTCTGGGGCTGCATGGGAGAAGGGTTGCTTTTCAAGAACGTATTTACTTTACTCTCTGTTTTCTCAACGGTGTGTATAACTCAATACTAAAAGGCTAATTTGTTTAAGAAAACCAAACCTGACTTCTTCAGTTAATTGCTTACAGAAAAGCTGTAGGTATTTCATGGAGTCTGTGTGCTTTGCTGAGTGCACTGGAGTGGCCTCCGCTACGCGACCAGCGAGGAAGCAGAAAAGCCAGCTCGATGGCAGGAAACCGCTCATTGTTCCCGGCCCGCTTGCTCCGGCGGGGCTGCAGCTCTTGGGAAAGATCAAGGACGTGTAAGGAGTGGGAAAGAGATGAAAGTCTGTCTATCAGGGAATGGGGATGAGGCAGCTGGGAGGGAAAGTCTGCTCAGGGGCACGTGGGATTTGAGATATGATTAATGCTTTGGCAACATGTTAACGAGAACAGGATCTGGCAACTGAGAGGAAATGCCTATGTGTCCACTCGCAACCAGCCTCAAGCTGGAATAGGAGCCTACGCGCGCGTCAAAGTGAATCCAAGCTTTTGCATGTACATGGGTGGAAACAGGCTGTAATAGAACCACCTGGAATTTGGAGACCCGCATCCTGCGGGGCCCGTTCCACCAGTGGGAGCTGGGTCTGCTTTGTAGCTCCTTTTATCAGCAGAGGGACAGGGGTCGTTTTGGTAAACAGCAGCACACTCTCAAAACAACGTCAGCAGTCACTGCATCTTCTCCCCAGCTCCTTTGCCACTCAGGCTTTTAAAACAATCTTTAAAACTCATAGAGTCAAAGCCAGTGATGACAGAGGTAGCCTTTACTTCCCTGTAGTCTGCAGGGACAGAACTGCTTGAAGGTATTAGCTATGCTAAGCCTCTTAAATAACTATTAAACACATAAAACTCTTAAATGCACGCAAATCCTGTGTAACAAATGGCAAACAATAAGGAAAAGCTGATCGACCATTATACAGCAATTTAATCTATGCAATTTGCATAATTTTGCCTAACAGAAGGAGACTACAGCAGAATTGCTTTCTTAAGAAAGGCAGAGATGTTGTACAAAACAGGTAAACAATCGGGAATGGGGATTTTGCAAGTCTGGCAAATTCTTGGCATTCGGACAAAGGGAGTGTGATATAATTGCAAGGGATGTGATGTAGATGGACTGGAAGCGACAAAAGGCAAGTTGGGAGCATGAAAAAAAGTCAGTTTTGCAATCAAATTGGGAAATTTAGAACAAAGGTTGAATATGTACCTTTAACTCTGTCCTTCTGTATCATTTCAATAGACTTACATGTTGGCATCCTGTACCTGAGCGATAGTACTCTTTACTACAACAGGTGAACTGCAGCTACCTGCAACATTTGTGTGTGTGTAGCACCTTCACATTTGGAGAGATCAAAGAGTGGTGACTTCTGAGCAGCCTGTTTTACAGATGGCCACAAGGCAAACGAGCCACCAGTACCAGGACTCGGGGCCACTCCATGAAATTGCCTGTGCCTCCTCTGGGACTTTTACAGAAACAGTTTTCTCTGGTTTACAGCCTGTCAGATGGGTCCATGTTTCTGGAAATATGCCTAGCACGTTGTGGACTCTGTGACAGTAATCTAAACTCGCATACTGAGCATGCAGATATTTCAGGGGCAGGAGCTGTACAACTTACTTGGAAGTAGATAACTGGGGGCTGCCTGTCACTGCAGAGCCACCTGCTTAGGTACGGCCCCTGCACCCTGTGAATTTGCACCAGGATCTCATTAACAACTTAGTGCTGGGCTGCAAAGCACCTTTTTTTTTTTTTTTTTCTCTTTTCCCCAGGAACGTCCTCTATTATGTTCCCAGCAATCTGGTGGCCATCGACACCTTCATGATAAACTGGAAATCTTCACCTTCTTCCATCTTCACCTCTCAAACGACCCATGAAAGAGTCTTGGAGATCAAAGAAATCCCCTTCCATCCTTATCCTTCTGACAGAGAGACTGATGGGATTTAGCACCCATGTGGGAATATGAGCATTGGTAACTGGGGAGTGGCAGAGGTGGAAAATGATTGGGGAGGGTGGGAGAGCCCAGAAGATAAACTACCTGGGGAGGAGGTGCGTAGTGAATTGTGGTCTCCATAGCAAGTGTGAGAAGACAGAAGAGAAATGACTTCCTCTGCCCCAAATAAAGATCAAGGAGTATTTGCATTCAAAGGGGTTGGGTTTTGCACATATCTAATCTCTTCAGTCACTTTCTTTCGACTGGAAATCCTCACTAATTAATTGTTCTGCAAATTCTGCTCCTGCACATCATATGTCTGAAGGGCTTGCTTGTTTCTCCAGTGCTGACTGCATGTGTTCCTTGCCCTTGCATTTTGCTGTCCAACGCCAAATAAAAAGCATAAAGGAGTTAGACGAGAGAACTAGGGGATTCTATGAAATTTTAAAAATATCCTGCAATTCCAATATGTCGAAGTATAGGCCTATGTGCTACAGATAACCAAACAAAACGTCCAGTAAGAGTTATGCATTATTTATCCTATTTTTTCAGAAATTTTAGGCCTTATCTTGAATTTATGTTAGCAAACTCAGCAACCTGAGGGCTTTTCACAGCACCTTAGGCAGACTAAAGTGGAGCTGATGAATAATCAGTGATGGAACAGCTGTTATCCAGAGATAACAGAGGACTTCAGGCTGCAGATGTGCATGGGGTCAAGGGAGACAATGTTGTGCATGAAAAAGTCATACAATGGAGTTCTGTGTATTTTCTTCAGATTTGGAGAACAAAGAAGCAATGACCTTTTGTCTGCGGCTGTCATTCCCTGCTTCACCATTAAGGTAGTTTTCTTTTTTTTTTTTTTTTTTCTCTTCCTAATGGGAAGTATTTTGAAATAGACCCCTGTCAATCATGCCCTGAAAAAGATGAGCACATCCTTAAGCAGAATCCTTTTTAGAAGTTTAAACAGTCTAAATGTCAAAACATGTGGCGGTCAGGTTAACACAGCACTTTGGATACCTGTGATTTGGATATATTTGTTTCAAAAACAGGTTAATTTTTAATCACTGAGTATGCCAAGTTTCAAAGGACAAATAGGAAAAAATACAAGAAAACAAGGCTATACTTATGGGTTCAGTAAAGATCTTTCCAGCCTGGTACCAGCCTCTAACAGTGGTCAATAGCGATGTGTAAGAACAGGCTAGCAAAGAGAGACAATTCTTTTTGTGTATCCTTCTGATAGCCGGTAATCTGTGATTTAAGATCTTTTAAGTTGATACTGTATCTGTGTCTTTGTGTTGAATTGTATTTATGGACTATTCTAAATAGATTTGTCTTTTTGTTTTGTTTTGATTTTGTTTTGTTTTGCTTTGTTTTGTTTTTGTTGTTAATCAATCCAAAGTTTCATAATGTATATTTTTATAGGAAGAGGTACTTCCTCTGTTTGTCTTGAACTTGTCGTTGGATCATTTCAGGTGAAGCCCGTTAATATTTGTATTGTAAGAAATGGTGAGTAACTGTTCCCTTGTTGCCTCTCCATACCCATCACAATGTTACGTATCACTGTTGTTCCTTGATTAGAGTCTTCATCTGCTTAATCTCTCCTTCCTCAAAAGTAATCTCCTGCTTTTAAGCATCTTTGCACAGTATTTCACCTGACTTCCACCGCAGCCCAGGGAGCAAGCCTGGAGCAAGCGCTGTGCTGCGGCATCGTCCTCCAGCGCGTGTGGAGCTCGCCTCGACCGTGGGCAGGTCCCCGGCACCTGGAGGGGAGCAGGCAGCTCCTCCCAGCCCCGGCTGCGGAAATCCCCAAACCTCTGAAGTACTGCCATGCCAGGGGAAAGCGGACAGGGACCAACTTTGCATAATGGTGTGCCGTGGGGCCAGCTTGCCAGGAAAGTCAGCGTGCCTCACCTGAGGCTGAGCACAAAGCGCTCTCTTCCTCCTGGCAGGAGCGCAGCTGTGAGAGAACAGGAGCCCCGGTGCGGAGCCCTGTGCCAGCCCTGTGCCTGGGAGCGGGGTGTGCTGCTGCCTGCGACCACCCCAGCCCAAACATCTGCCCCGGAGCTGGGTGCAGCCAGCAGGCTGCCTTGTGTGTTTGGCTGCGAGTCCCTGTCCCACATGCCCACCGCCCTGCTATGGGGCCTTTATTTATTCCTCACCCGACAGCCTTAATGAACTGATTACGTTCTAACTGATGGGATATTTTTTTTAAGGAAGGTGAGCGCTCACAGATGATCTCCCCAGCTAGGCAGGGGTGCACTCATCCTCTGTGGAGCATCCCCCATATTCAATAGAGAGAGAGTTGTGTTGGGTTTAGTTGAGAAATGCGATTGAGAGCACACAGCAATGTTCCCAGACCAGCTTGTTATTTTTTATGGTTCCCATTCCCAACAGAGGACAATGGCTTCTGTTGCTCTTATAGTCCATGGGAAGCTGGTGTTTGACAGTACACTCCCAGCACTTCTGTTTTGTTTTTCTGTTTGGGTTTTTATTTTACTGTTGAAGGTAGGATTTTAGCTCTTTTTTGTTGTAGGGAGTTTTTTTAATTGCTTTCCCCCCTCCTCCACATTTCATTATTTTGGCATAGGGCTGCCACTCACCAGCTGTCCACAATTCCTTCACCCCTTCTGTTTTTCAGTACCACGCTACCATGACATAGGCTCAAAGGACATTTTCTTCCTTGCAGGAGGCTTCCTATGCCTGTTGAATACATTTAGTAAAAATACTTTTCTCTCTCTTTCCTACCTTGAAGGAAAGTTATTACATCTGTAGTCCTCACGTAATTCAGATTGGCCAATCTGTCATCCTCAAATTGCCTGAGTTTAATTTCTTGACTGTTTTTAGATCCTAGGATGACTGATCCTTGATAGAGCAAGCTCATCCACAAAGTGAGTACTCAATAATTACTTTTCAACAAAAAGTTCACTCATCAACTCATAAATCTGGTCTCCTCTCCCCTGCCCTTTCCATTTTATTTTGTGTAATTGGATTTTTTTTTCTAGTCTGAAACTTAACCAAAAATCAGTGCATTCCCACATATCAGCAAATGGTATCCAAAAGAGGCAAACTGGAATGACATTGTGAAGGAATCGGTTACAGCAGAGTCCTCTGCTGAAGGGAGGGAGAACAGCTATTGCTCAGCGAGGTGCAGAGCATGGCAACTCCCACTGTTGCTAATGGGAGAAGAGGCTGCTGAGCTCCTCTCAGGAATGCACTGTTTTAATTTCTAATTGAGTTATTTGTTCACTTGTTAAAGAACTCATCTCTTAGGGCAGTGACTCTCAAAGACAATAATAGTGGCCACATGCAGCCACCAGGGAATTCATTGCAGCCACAAGACAAAAACTTGCTCTGATCGTTCAGTTCTGTTTTGACTTAAACTGTCAAAACTGTGGCTACCATTAATTTACTGTGATGGCACGTGTCACAGCTGCTTGTCTGAGAGTCGCTGGTTAGTCCTGTCTCTCTTTTAGGCACTTGGAGCAGGAGTTTCCAAGCTGCAGTGTAATGGACCATGTCAAGTAGTCTGCAAAGCCATACTAACATTGCACATTGGCATTGTCTCTCGAACGTTTCAGTTAAAAGCGCTTTGAGAAAGAGTGCAACAGGCTGCAGGAACACCAGGGTGCTCCATGGCTCCACGAGGAAACAGGGACCATCAAACTGACAGGTCAGGTTTGCTCTCAGAGCACGTCTCTGCCAGTCTCCACTCGCAGGTGACCAGTGCCTTCTGCTGGCCAGGCTCCCTGTCCCTGGCTTGTGTCTTCTAGATCTATCCTTTGCCTGTGGAGCAACCTCACGGGCATCAAAGCAACCCCAAAACTTCTTTTTCTAAGGAACAGGCCATGTCAGACTTTGTGCGCAAAAAAGACTCCTCCAAAGACTCTTAATCCAAGAGCCTCTCACAGCCAGATTGACTCAAAACCAATCCCCTCCAAAAAAGATCCTACTGATGAGATGGCTTCTCTTTCATTGCTGGTAGACAAGGAAAAAATTAAACACATCAAACATGCTTAGGTTCCAAAGGCAAAGTTGCAAAATGTCGCACAAAAGATATACTTATGTCCATTACTTTTACTACCTTCCTTTCTTGTCTTTTCCTTTGGTCCTTATCCAGCTTCTGGAGGAGCCATTGTGCAGAGAGAATCAAGAACAGATTTCTGTGGTAGGAAACAAAGGACAAAATCTTCCCTGTTTTATTGCACAATGATGTACTATACTGTTCTCTTACATAAAACTTTGTATGAGGATACTGTTCCTCATACGAAACAATTTTCTCTCCCGTAAATTATCATCTTTGTATTATTTTTTTATTATTTAACAATGTATCAACATATCATCAAATCTCTTGGTTTAATACCCTCCCCCTAAAGCCCAGCTTTATATAAGTATTTGCTTGTATGGCTTAGGACAGTATTTCCATGTGGTTCAAGGCTTGCAAAAAATAACCAAAAAGAGCAAAAGAAGCTTGAGTGCTTTGGCTTTCAGGAAAAACATTGACTATGGACAAATATTAGTAATATCCTAACCATGAGATAAGAAGGTATTGATTTGCTATTGATGGTCTATATGAGAACTGCTTGCAAAAGGTAAATAGGGGACCCCTGAAATTCCTGAGACATGACCAACCAGTCGGTTAGAAATACTTCTTACAAAACACTGCTGCCCAGGCAGAGCGGAGGCATCCAGGAAAGGCTGCAGGTGAGTTGAGTAACTGCTGGCCAAGGAAAGTCAGCAGCACCCCAGGGAGGTCAAGAGCAGCAGAGGGAAGCAGATTCTGCTCCTGGGTTTGTGTCTCTTCCCAGGAGGAAGCTTGGCTAGACTCCCTGTAGCCCTGCAGCACAGGTGACAACTCAGGACCAGTAAAGCTTGGATAAGGAGACGCCAAAGGCTGGCATATGAGTTACTTTGAGTTTGATCTTTCTGGCCTTATGAGCCCTTTCAGTACTCGGAGACACAGTCCAGGTATGCGTGCATGATCTGTGTAGGACATGTGCAGGGGGATGGATATGCTCTCCATCCGCAGACCTGTGGTGTAGCACGCAGGCTATGTCTGTTGCTGCTTGAACCTCTGTTTGTCTTCTCCACGAACACTGGGGAGTCTCCATGGCTATGTGTGGTGAAGGTACCTGGGTCTGCAGCATCTGCAGTGGCTGGTGGAGGTTACTGTCCTGCCTATGAGATATGAAATGCTCACGGTCTGCCTGAGCAAAGCTCCTGGGAAAAAGAGGTGTTGTGTCTATGGCAGATGCCCTCGTTTGCTGGTGACAGAGGAACACGCTGTCGGCACCAGGCTGCTGTGCCTGTCCCCAGCTGCTGACAGAGCCCCTCGTCTGCTGCTTCTGGTTCCTCTCAGGTGGGTGGTACGTATGAGCAAAATACACAGGTGGCGTAAGTCCCTCGAAGCCTTACTTACTGCTCTCTAACGTGTAGAGGCTGAGTTAAAAAGAGGTCCAGGAAGCTGCCTGTGGCCAGCTGGGACCGAGAGCCCCGACCCTTCCCAGGGATGGGGAAGGCAGCGCTTCCCTCTCTTTTACTCTCTCAAGCAAAACAAAAACCAGGGCTTTCTCTTTTTAAGGGTCATTCTGGAGCTCTCACTGGGGCAGCCGACCCAGTTGTGTCCGGTGCTGTAAATTACGCAAAGGAAATTTAGGTGCTTCTAAGATAAGGCAGCAGCTAAGTATGTGGGGGTTTTTTTGGGGGGTGTCTGTCATTACTTTGGGCTTTTTTTAACATGGGTGCTTGTTTTCTCTAAGTCAAAACCTCTTCCAGTTCACATCCCTCTCCCACCCCAAACACAATGTAATAAACTGAAGCTGGCTCAAAATACCTGTGTAATACTCCCTAAAATTCCATTACGATCCCGTCTTCTATAGCAAGTCACTTTCAAGGCTGAGACATGTATCTCTCTTGCTGGATGCTATGGGCTAGGATTTGATGGGTGCATGCATCCATGGGCACGGAGCTGCAAGGTCAGAATGTGAATCTTCCAACTAACCAAGTTCACGTTTATCCAGAACAGCTCCTGCTTTCAGCAATGAAGGCAGCTTACTGTGAAACTGTTGAAGGAAACTCAAAACCTAGAGCGTATTTTTCCCTAATAAAAATTAAGTTTGAAAATGTACCAAGCCAACAGCAGCATAAGGGCATAGAGCAGCAGCAGATGAATGCAGTACAGGGAGTTCTCAACTGCAAAATGATTTGGAGGACAAAAGTCTTCTCTTTCAGAAAGGATGAAGGTTTCTGACATTTTAAGCCCAAATCTGATCCTACATAATCTGTTTCGTCATCAATTTACTTTTTTGCACCTATTTCTAGCGTACATATGACACGCCTATTAGAAGAGACAGCTGTGTGCTGGAGAAACCAAGCTGCAAAGTAACCGCATCTGCTGTCTAACACCGAGCACAAGGGAGAGGCATGGCAGCTCGTTTCTGACCTTATCCTAAATCCTTCGCTCCCCTAGAAGTGCCAGGGGCTCGCGGGTGAAGCTGGGACCCCTCCAGGTGAGGAGGGTGCTGGGGAGCGGGGCCAGCTCTGCCGACTCCCCCGTGTTCGCCTGCAGGAGTGAAAGGTCTGCAGCAACTCTGCCCTTCCGCGTGAGGGAGGGAGCCGGGGGCGCAGCCTCAGTGCTTGTGAATCCATAGCTGCGCGCCAGTATTTCGTGCTTCTGTGGCACGTCTGATATGATCAGCTTTGTTTTCAAGTACTGCTGTGGAGATTTGTCATCAACTTCTTCGTTGCGTCGTCACGCTGTCCTCCTCCCCTCCCTTCCCTGCCCTCCACCCCCTTATCGGTGCCCCCTCCACCTTCCGCCTGCTCGATTGCACTCAACAAGACAGTCTGAATTTTCCATATCTACTTTTTTTTTTTTTTTTTCTTTTCCCCCCTCTTTTGTCTTCTGGTAACAGTGTTTGGCATTTCCCGGACAGCCCGTACTCCATAAGGCCTCAGTGTCTGAATACGAGGACGGCTTGAACGTTGCCTGCTGAGACTGAAGAAGAACTTGAGTGAAAATAATCCTCTCTTTTGTTCCGCTTGGGTTGCTTTTTGTTTGCCTGACAGATGTTCGGCCCCTGTGCGTGTGCACAGAGCGGGTCCTCCGCTGGGCCCTCTGATCCGCCAGCTTATTGATTTCTGCCTATCTGTGCGGCTTGTCTCCAGCCCTTACAGATGCGAGGGCTGCGGCCCGGGCGGCAGCCCCTCTCCTTTGCACACCAATAGGGCGATCCTCTATTGTGAGGGGGCCGGCGGCGGAGGGCTGGCCTCGCTCCCTCTTGAGCCGTTGTGACAAATTCGGGCGGGTTTTGGGGGGCAGAGGGGAGATGCGCGTCAAGCACTGAGCCGCGATGCTGCGTTTTGACGTGCCGTGGCACGCTATCGCGCAGGTGCCCGAGCAAACGGGAAGGTTGAGGCTGCAGGCAGACAGGCCTCGGAGCCTTGCGCTGTGCCTGTGTGTTATCTCAAGTTCATATTTCAGTCACTGGACTGATGGGCATAGGGATCAAAGCTGTCGCCAGGGAAAGCCTTGTAAACCGCATTACTTGCTATTACCCTGCTCCTCCTCCATGGCATCGCTGCCTGCTGCTCTGAGTTTCACTGACTGGCCTAGCCACCCAGTCGCTGCATCCCAGACTTTCATCTTGCAATTAATGGCCTTGTAAGCCACTTGTAATGCTTTTCTTCTATCTTGCTTTTTTTGTTTTGGCTTGATTTTCTGCCTCCTGAGTAGTGGCACAAGGGCTCTGCCAGCAGAAAGGTGTCAGGGCGCTCTGCGAGGGAGGCACGCTGCAGACCTGCATCCACGTCTCGGCGTACAGTTGTAGGCTCGCTTTGCTGTTGACAGCACTTTGGCTTTCATTTGTCCCCTGACATACGCCTGCGGAGGCCTGGCTCTAGCGCTCTGGGCAGAGCATGGAAAACGAGGCGGTTGTTTTGCCGCACGCAGCTGCCTCCCCTCCACCAGCCCGTGCCCTGGAAAGCGGGCATTGCGCGGGCTGCCTGCCGCATCCCTGTGGCGGCAGCTCTTCGCCGGCGTCTGTAATGCACGTGCGGAGGGGATGCACTCTCAAGGTGCATCCCTTTCTCCGGGGCTGGGATAAGGGCTATAAGGGCAGCTCCCGAGTGTGTATCTCCCACCCTGCCGCCTTGCACCTACGGTGAGCTCACTGTCTGCAGACCAGCTTTTCTGCTCTGTATTGCGTTGCCTTGCCTTATCTCCCCTCTCCCTAAAGCTTATCATGTATCACCGTGCATGTCAGAGCCTCCAGAGCTATGACTGCGTGGAGGCTAGGGGAGGGACATCCTTTGATTTCATTGATGCTATTAGGCACTGGGTTGTCATTTAATACCATAGTAGTTGGGCACCAGCTTATTGAAAACTTACCTAGCTATGTGTTAATGACCTGTTGCTTGACAGGATATTTTACCCTGCAGAAACAAAGACAGACATGTTCGTAGTGCTACAGAGTTCATCTGTTCTCCTCCCAAAGTGTTGCTCTTTGCTTGCAAGGGTTGGGGTAGCTCGGTTTGGACTTGTTAAGGCAAAAGTCCCACTGACATGTAGTAGTCTGTTGGATCTTCCCAAGACGCTGTCAGAGCTGGCAGCGATACTTCACATGGTGTCAAGTGATTTGTGCTAACGTGAAAAGCAGGCAGGGAGGGAAGCTGAGTTTGCAGCCTGTGGTGGCCTGCGTTGCAGCTCCAGCTGTGTTACGGTTATGGATCCGAGACCGAAACCACAGTACAGTGCCGCCCAGTCCTCAGTGGATGCTTCCCATCGACAGCTTACTGGGGCAGGGCTCAGTCAGAGCTGATGGCAAAGGAGACGTCTCTGTGTAATGTCTCTCCTGTCCAGAGACCTGGACAGCATCTGTAGGGCAGAGCAGATGTTCCCCGCAGCTGCTGCCTGCATCTCTCCCAGTGCACTATGGCAGCACCTTAAGGGTCACCTTCGCTCTCGTGGGTAAGACAAATAACTGCTCATCTCAGCATCAGTTCAGGTCTTGAGATTTCCTTCACTGATGCACGCATCCTGCTGTTCAGGCAGGGGTGTGTGTATGGGTCTTTGATTCAGGGAAAATAACATTGATGAGCCACAGCGGTATCAGTACCCAGCAACTTTCATTACCCTCTTTGTTAGTCTTGGATCTTCCTTGACCCATATGTAAAAATGAGGAAAAGGGGCTCTTTTGGAAAGGAGAAGAGCTTTGTAAAATGCTCTCTGGTTTGACAAGTGGGCCCTTGCTGAGCCTGCTGGACCTTGTACTGGGCCTCTCTTCTGGCCAACAGAAGAGGACTGTAACTGCTGAGAATTGCTCAATGCAAAGGGAATTTTGTCCTGGGAGTGTCACCCAAATAAATACTCTGTTAGCTGGCTTGTGGCTGGGTGATGTTTAAGATGTCAAGCTCAACCTGCTAAAAAGAAGTGGTTTGGGGGCTAGGCATTCACAGAGCTTGCCGGTAGCAGGTTGTGGGGATGCCCAGCCTCCCAGTTCAAGCCAGGAAGGACTGTGGGTGATGTATGAATGATTCCTGACTGGAGGATGAAGGGGAGAAAAAAATTCCAAAATCCACATCTATTGATTCTCTGAAGCCAGGGAGTGGGGGTGATAAAAACTTCCTCTGGCTTTCGGGTAGGAAATGCCTTGTGGGTGTGGGAGGATCAGTGAACACAGCCCCGTGCATCAGTCAGTACCTGCAGGACAGCGTAATGCACCGCCTGGCACGAGTCGGTACATGCATGTTTTTTGCAAAGGCCATGTTATAACTCTCTGTAGGCACTGTTAAGCCAATATGGTGGGAGTTATGTAAAGCAGTTATATTCCATAGGTGGTACCTGAAACCCAAGCTGCGCCCATGCTGGGTGTTAGAAAGGGAAAAATCAGTATTTGGATTAATTCCTTTGACTTGTCTTGTTTCTGCCTTTACTCTCACAGCCCTTCCCCTTGCTTCGCACAGCCTGTGGGTGATGTTGTTGTTTGCAGGGCTGTGTGTGAGCTATTCTGTGACTTTTCTTTTAAAGCAGTTCTTTGAAATTCTACTGCTTCTGTAATGGGGTTTGAGCGCGGTTGCGTCACTGTTGTGATGGTCTGTCAAGCCATCTAATTGGGTTGTCTCATTAAAACTTACAATCGGCGCTTACAAGGCAGCAATCCTGTAGCCCAACACTGTAGCTAGAGCCACGCTGGCTGACCAAGAGCCTGCGCGTGGGTTGGGATGAGGATGCAGAGGTCGACAGGAACCTGCGTCTCTGTGAACTCATCCCACATCTTCTAAGATGAAGCTTGAATCTGTCAGACCACCTCCGACTTTACCTTCTCTGCAATGAGACTTAACTGGCACAATTCAGTTAAAATCAACAAATAGGTGGCTTTTAGTCTCCAGTTCAGAGACAAGACTACTTCTGGGATCTCAAACTGGACAGTCAAGGACGATCCACTTGTCTCTGCTGGATAGCCTGGCCTTGATGTTTCTTTTTGTTAGCGAGAGTGTGAGGAGGAAATGGTGCAAGAAAAGGGCAGGTTTGTGTAGTCTCTAATAGAAACTAAATTCTTGGAGTAGCTCCAAAATGCATTTTGGCTTTGAATAGAAACAGTTTATGAAAAAGCCCTCTACCTGTGCATGTCAAAATATTAGTTACACCACTGCAACTGCATTCTCTTATGAGAAGTCTTTTTTTTTTTTTTCTTCCCCCTTTTTTATATCTGCGCCAACTAGGCAAAAGGACCTCACTTATTTTAGGAGCCTGATTCACCGTCCTTTTTTTATTTTAACTGCAATGATTATTTCTTCTAGCACCATAGTTGAATTTAACTGGGAGCATGAATTGGAGCTCAGAGCTCTAGGTCTGGGCACAGAGTGAAAAAGAGGGCAGCTTTCCTGCCAACACCAGGCTTAAACCGAACGTGGGGTTAAACTGCCAGAAACCACTCTTAAATGTTTGTGCAGGAGTTTTATGGGTTAAATTAGGCATGTGAATGCCTGCATATAGATGCTGCTTTGGCCACTGTGACTCCCCAGATGCTCAGAGAACATCATCTTGGCTGTCTGGTGCTTCACTGAGTTTGATGCAGAGCATCCCTTTGATAGGGGAGCATCTTAAAGAGGTGGAGGGCACCACAGCCCCTGACTTTAAAGGCTGTAGAGCCAAACCAAATACATTTGATGGTTTAGATGTAATAGCCTGCACTGAAGCAAGAGCCTGCCTGTTGGAGGCTGTAAGCTCAACAGCTCTGCACTGAAGGCCTGGAGAAACGAGGGGGAATCGTGTTCCTGCAGAAACGTTTTCAGCTGCGACCAAGTGCATGCTCTGGCTGAAACAGGACGGCTGGCCAGGAGACACTGGCCGCCCAGGTGACATCTTCAGAGGGTTAAGAAGCGTTGATAAACTTTGTTATGCATCAGTCTAACAAGTGTGTAGCCCAGGCCGAGCCACGGATCACACTGGTCTCCACATGAGCTTGTGTGAATTCTGTTCAGCATCACCTAACGTGCAGTAGGGCGCGGACAGCAAAGTTTTCCTTCACCTACCTCGCACGGTGATCCCCATGCTGGAGTTGGATGAGAAAAATCCAAGTGTCACCACTAAAATCTTCTTGTTTGGTTGTGTTTTTTAAAGAGCAGTTTAATGTAAAAGCCTCACTAAGTACCAGCTGAAAACACTTTGCATCACCCTTTAAAATGTTTTTACTTCAAATTTTGTGGGTTAGCTCTGGGTGAGCGCTTCTCTTGGCTTTTGTGAAAAGCCATAAAACCCCAGACTTTGTGGCTTATTCTCAATCAGAGAATGCAAACACACTGCACGGCTCTTCCAAAGACAAATTATCTTTCATTTTTAAAAATCCCATCTAATTGTCATTAATCAAGCCATCCCCTGTGCTAATAAGATGGAGGCGGGGAATGGAATGCCATTCCGGCTCAGGCAGCTGTTGCACGTGTCAACCAGTTTCAAAATGCTTGGCAAAAGTTGTAAATGCAATTCTAATGAGATCGACTTGTCTGCAACTAGCAAACAAATACCAGCCGCACCAAAACGTTTGTTTGCCATGGGACTTAATAGAGATTGTGTTAACCGTTCTGCATGCAAGGGTACATGTCAGGAAAAGTTCAGATCAAGCATAAGGCAGTGACACTGGAATGTGGCTTTCTCCAGAACAGTTGCTTATATAAAACCTGAGAAAATGCCTCTCCCTTCTTTTTTCTCCCCCACCCCCCCCGCCCCGTCCCCCCGCCCAGGCCTCTTAACTTTCTGCTATCTCAGTGCATGAAGTTCTTTGCAAAGGCTGCATAAGCAAGCTACAAACGGAAATGTTTTCTGCTGGTATGTTTGAGGATGGGCTCCTGGTAGGGGACAGACTCCTGAGGCACTCTACAGCATCTCTCACCTCCCAGGTACCCCCAGCTGGGAACGGCTCCATCAGCAGCCCAGGGTGGTTGCGGAGAAGAAAAGAAGAGGCACTCAGCTGAGCCACCCAAGGTCTCCAGTATGAGAGCATAGCGCTGAGAGACCAATAAACAGCTTGATCATCCACCAGACCCCACTGCCAAGCTGATTACGGCCGGTTCTCACAAAGCCTGGTTAAACGGACCATTGGTCCAGTGGGGCCGTAATCCTGCTCAGCTAAACCACCTCAGCGGGCCAGGCACCGCAGATGTCACGTACCCATACCTGGGTGGGCACCTAGGTAAGTCAGCGCGTCAGTGCTTCTTGTAGAACCAGCAAGGAGATCACCAAACTTGCGTGGCTGGAGAAAGCCAAGCAACAGAAATATCTAAATTTCAGAGAAGTCAGGTCTCAGGTAAGCCAAAAGCACTTTACCCAACCATGAGGTATCTATAACGCTGCAGCGCAACTTGCAATCTTCCACATCTTGTTCCTCTTCCTCAGCAAAAATGGGAATCCTGGTTTTCAACTTTCCTTCTATGGTTCTTTGATCTGAAGTGCAGAGGACTGGTTGAATTTTTGGTACCGTGACTTCTCTCTTGCCAGTAGCTCTTTAATGTGTGTCTTGTGCCAAAGAATATTAATTATTGTAGGCTACAGTGAAGTCCATCTCTACCCCCGCTTGAGCCTCTGAAATGAACAGTGAAGTTGAACTTTGCCAGCAACTGTTAGGAAAAGGGCCAAGAACAGCCTAACAGGAAAGATACTGAGGATTTTTTGTTTGTTTTTCTGCTAAACCATGTTTTTGTAATTACGAATACTTTGTTGAAATTGCTTAGAAAAGGAAGTGCACGTAAAATGGTCCATACAATTAAACTAACTACATATTAGAGTTGAAAGAACGTAAGGCTTGTCGCACTCTGTTGCACTCACACAGACAAAACTATAGTGAACATAAACTTTTAGAAGCATATATGTAATATATATGTCCTGTCAAGCACTTCCACTTTCCATAGTAACAAGCCCCCTGTACACAAAATGGATTTGACACATAAACAATATTGCTGAAAACACGTCCAAAAATAAAGGAAGGTCTACTGTATTACAAACCTAGTTCTAAGGCCGATTCTGCCCCTGTATGGTCCCTTATATAAGCAACAGTATGCTGCCATTTGGCGGAGATCAAAATAAAGCCTCCCATCTCCTCAATAAACAGCACCACAAAGCACATCATAGTGGGAAACCGGTAAACTATGCATGACTGTTTTTACCCACACCGTGTGTAATTGCGTTGAAGCCTGCGGTAGCAGCTAACTATTGCCATCTTAAGGCGGCCCTTAGTCTTGCTGCAGACGAAGGCCAGCTCGCTGTTGCTGCTACTGTGCACTGTTCTTCTTACAGCCCCCCTCACTTGCAAGTTCTTGAACGAGCTGGTTAGAAGCGCGTGAGCGCGCTCCAAAATTAGTCAAATCCTGCAGTACAGCTCTCTTGAAACACACAGTTAACGTCTTTAATATTAAGAAAAAGTAGTGCAAGATAAACATTTTCCCTCTTCCTTCTTTCTCTTACATAAAATTGTTTTGAAGACATCTAATCCCTGGCCAAGTAGATCTGGCAATCCCCAGGCCTCTGCTTCTAGCAACCCTAAGTGGTACCGTTGCATTTGTTTTGCCTAGCTGTACCTCTAGAGCCTACCGGCCTGGACAGCTCTGTAACCAGAGAGCGCTCAAAGTGCTTCTTAAACTATTAATTTACATTGTAGACATGGTGCGAGATGACTGCTGACCCGATTTATACGTAGGAAGTACAGGCACGGACGTAAGGAGAGCTGCAGCCAGCCAGGGCATTCCTACCTTCCAGCCCTAGGTGATGACAATCTTTGCAAACAAAGCTAAGTAACTTTGTGGATTTAAAAAACAAAAAACCTCTTGGTACCTTTTATCTGTAGGACACATCTGACATCTGTAATTTTTGGATGTGTTTTCATACTAATGAGCAAGCAAGTAACTTCCAGCTGAGCAGCCCGTGAAGAGTTTTGTACTCGCACATCTTCTGTCACTCCTGCAACTCCTGACTCTGAGCACGAGCAGTGGTGACATCAGGGAAAGGCACAACCAGGCAGTTAAAGACAAACTGGGAGACAAACCTTCCCACCTCACTGCTTCCAGACCCACCCACGGAGGGAGTGAACGCAGTGCTACCTTCTGTAAAAGAAATTTGGTATTTTCAGCCCAACGGGCCTGTGAAAAAGCTTCCATCCGTGGCTGGTTCTCCAGCCAGATGTACTCTGCGGGGAAATGGAAACCTGAAAAGGATACAAAACGGCCACCCCATCTGCACAAGTGCTCCAACAGGACAGCACCAACACACCGGGGCAGGAAAACGTGCATCCTCCGTACCGGCTGTTGTTTCTCTTCCGAGATTGCAAATGAGACCTGAACACTCCAATCACCTCGTATTTCTCCTGAAACAACTTACCGAGACAGGCCTAGATGCCTCAAACGAAAACAGGTCATTCCCAAAATCTGTTGGACATGCATTTATTTTGGATGTAAAATTCACCCTTAAATATAAAAGCATCCAATTTTTTTTTTTTTTTTTTAAATTTAATCAGTGCAACTCTCCTACACATGTGGCATCCTGTAAGAACATTAAATTAATTCAGGTACAAATTAGATAGTTCCCCTCGTTTGTTGCCCTTCCCTTCACTGTTTAGATCTTGCATATTGCAAACAGACTTGTCCCAAAGGCAGGCATGTCAACGTGTTACCTTCAGCTGCTTTTCTTTGCAACTTAAATACTATTCGGTTTCACTAGACTTCACCAACTCTGCATAAAGCTGTAACAATCTATTGTGAAACACTTGAGCGGTTCAACAGAAATCTGGTATCGAAGATAGCCGAGCTTAAAGTGCTTTAATTGAGTTTTGTAGAAGTAACAGAGCACGCATTTAATTTGGTATTGCCGATTTGTACGTTAAATATACACAAGCTTTCTGTTCTTAGAATTGCCGCACCCTGTGCGGTTTGCTCAGTACAGAGCAGCGTATAGCTACAGTCGTTCACACGACTAACCTTGCCCACGTAAGATGACTTTTGCAAATAACGTTAAACGTCCCATTAAGTTACCTGAACCCATCTGGAAGTTCTGACTCTGCGACCAAGTGACTTCAGCCCCAGTGTTACTCAGATTGGGATGCTGTGCTCCTTCCCCATTGCCCCACCACCCAGGGATGAGCTCTTCCCTCCTTCCTCTGCCCAACAGTGGCACCCAGCGGCCAAGTGTTTTCAGGAACGCTTTGGGAAACGGCTACTGTTCCCAGTTCCCACTCACTGGATTTCCTCAACACAGCTAGAGTCAGTTTAAACGCACTCGCTGTTTGACTATCGAGGCTCAGAATGCTACCCACTATTTAAACTGTCTGGAAAGCCTGCGACTGCCATCGCTGGTGAAGACTAGCCAGAGCCAAGAAAAATCCCCAGCACCTGAAATGCTGCACACAAGGCAGTCGGCCACCTCCAAACAGGAGACAAGGTTACTCTATGGTCAAACGCATCAACAAAATAGTTCTTAAAAAACAAGTATGCCACCTCGAGCAACAAGATATTTCATATGTCCTTTTCTAAATAGCTACAGACTGTGAAAGGGTTCCTGGGCAGGAGAAGATTATTTTGCCCTTGATGATGCAGCTCTGCTTTTCTAAAGGTCCCGGTACTCAAACCAATTTCCAGGAGCGCTACGCAGCACGTCAGACAAACAGTCTATGCTTGATGCAGTTTCCCAAGAATCAAAAGCAGTAGTAGGGCTAACAAAGCCCCCAGACGCTAACAGGCATTCAGGAATCTCCATACTAAGTTATTTTCCATCAGTAGCCAGAAAGGGATGATGCTTCAGATTTTGGGCATTAACCAAACAGAAACACATAGAGATGAGCCCAGATGCAGAGTCCAAGACTAAACTCTGGAAGATTCCATTAAACGTTCTTCCCTCCTGCACAGAGAAATGGGTTTAGGTGGCTTTCTAGTCTCTGTAAATAAACACAGAGAGGTCAAACGCCACAAGAGCATGTCAGAGAAAGAGAGAGAAAATAGGAAAAGCAAGCTATGAACTGCAGAGAAGGCAGCACGAACACAACAAATGCTTTTCCCACTAAACCAAGGCTGAACTGAAAGCATTATCAGAAAAGTCTGAGGGCCTAAATTTTAATAAGTTTAAAACTCCTCCATATTGTAGCATAAGGGATTGCGAGAAGGGGACTAAACTGACATTGGAATTAGATTGATCAATAGATTAAGATGAGATGAACAAAACTGACTTATAACTCTCAGCCGCTTCCTTACCATGAACTGCTCTGGTTTCTAAACCACACTATCACTTCTAAGAAAGGTAGAAATTATTCAGCATTGCAATAGTCGAACTTCTTGAAAAAATTTAATAAGACAAATGTCTTCATAATACAGGTACATTGTACATCATAGATTACGTGTTTATCGGTGAACTGAATTAGTCTTTTCGTAACTGGACACTTTCCTCTTTAATTCCATCTTTTGTGACAATGCAAATCTTAAGTGCATCCCCAGTGTACACATCTCTTTCAGCAGCAGAAATAAAGACATCTTTAACCAGCTGCAAAGCCTTCTCCAGGGTCAGAGGTACATGTTCCACGTTTTGCATGTTCTTGAACCCAATCTAAGAAAAGACGAAAACACATTTTAAAGGAAGTATGATCCATCTAGCACGAAAGCTGTTTCAGTCTCTGCACTAGAAAAAGCAGATTTAGACAACTTAAAAAGAAGAAAAAGTTGGTCTGTTTTAGAAACCCAAAGCTGGCAGAAGTACTCCTCCACACAATTGACAGCTACATGATCAGAACTTTGCCAATGCTGATCCTCTCACAGAAGTACCTAGAAGCAGACCCAGCAGACAGCCAGCATCGCTCCTCCCACCCATTCAGCACATACGAGATCGCAATGAACATTCAGATCCAAAGTGATTTAATTCTTCAGAAACCTCTCACTGGGTTAGCAGTATCAGAACTGCACACAAGCTTTTCTCCAGCCATTTTGTAGCTAGGAACATTTCTTAAAAGCAAATATTCCTAAATGTACCTAGAATTCAAAAATAATGGTCTATATTGACTTAACCGGTCCTATTAAATAGTGTATTTTAGCTGATAAGCTTAAGTGTCCGCTTAAGCAACAGAACTGGAAAAGGAGGGGAAGAGTCACTTACTATGCCTCAAAATCATAAGTGATAAAAAGCAACTTATGACAACTTTGTTTCTGCAGAAGGTATTTTATTTTCTTCAGTTAAGAGTTCAAAACTAAGTGAAAGCTGAGAACCTGGAGTTATTTGAGGTGGGGGGGGGCGGGGCAGGGAAGGAAAGATTCTGTTCCTTTCTCAGCTAAGAACTAAGAGTCCTTACAGCTTTTTTAAGCGCAACAGTTGTGTTGACATCAGGCTCAACCGACTAAATACCAATGCCAGTATCAGAGAATAAAATGAGTAAAACACGGTTTGGTATTTCTCTCATTCAACAGTTAACAGCTTCAATTAAATATGAAAATGTTCTTCAAGAATTTTTAGACAGATTTAATTGAATAAGTTTCCAGCAGTTTTATGTAAGAACATTCTTAGAAAATGGTGTTCAAGTTGTACAAAACTTAACACTTTTAAACAAGCGTATATTAAGTGATAAAATGTATTATATACACCTACTAATTCTATCTTCTCAATTTAGTATTATTTCATGCTAAGTAACAGGCATATTTATGTTATCAGCTGCGGGGGGGGGGGGGAGAAAAAGAAACCCAAACAGCTTCTATGGGAAACATAATTCCCCAATTAAAGCATTTACCTGTACTTTAAACAGGCAGTCCACTGTTTGTAGCATATTAACAACCTGAACAGATTCTAAAGCAAAACTTTGATTTCTCCTGAGAAGGTAGAGCCACACAATTTATAAATGTATGGATTAACAGTCCTACCTATAATACATTTAAAACTTCTCTCAAAAGTAATGTTCCCCAAAAGTCAAGCTACGTTAATTTGAATGTCACAAGTGTTTACTGAGATCATTAAAAAAAAAAAAGAAGAAAAAAAAACCAAAACAAACCAAAAAGAGAACTATTTTACCTGGTTATCAAGCAAGGGCTGCAGCATGGCACTCGCTGATCCACCTGCTTTGAAAGAATCTCTCTGGTATGAGCCCACTGGATCAAAGCTATATACCGCTCCCTTCCCTGAAGGAAAAAAAAAAAAAAAGTAGTATGTAACCACAATCCAGAAAGATTCTCAGTACAGACAAACATTTACATCAAAAACTAGCTCTCTCTGTAAGCAGTCTCTGGAGTACCAGAGAACCCAGCAAACCTTTACCAAATAATACTGCAGCATGTTCAGACAATGCTCTGTACATACAGTAGGCTCACTATGGTTGTGACCTGGTACTATATGCAAGGTTATTTTCAATATTTAAGCGATAACCATGCTCTAACAGACTTTTCTACAGTACTTACCACAGAAAAAGTGCTGATGCAGAATAATCAAAGCAGAAGAATGTGCTAGAGTGCAGTGCTGCACAAAGAGCTCTGCTGGTTCTAAAGGCAGCACAGAGGCCGTTTAGCCACCATTCTTGAACAATACAGTTCTTGAACTACCTCCAGAGAGAGAGTGCTTGGATGCCTCTGCATCGCCTTCCCGGCACCAGGGATGATGCTCTGGTCGCTTACGCATTTCCCTCTGGAGTCAGGCCAGGTTGTGCAAAGCTTATTAGCTTGTGCCAGCATCAGAGATGCAGACACACTGTACCTCTGAAGCATCAGCATCTGATGAGGACAAACCAGTCAAAATGCAGCACCTGGCCAAGCTCGTCCTTTCTGTTCAGACAGGCTGCAGCTGAGTTAACAAACTGGCCATGCACTTGGCAGCACAGCACAGGTAGCTGAGCAGCCCCGAGAAAGCTAGCAGAGATCCAGAAAGTAACACTAAATCAGAGCAAATCAATCTTGCTGCACCCAAATTAAGCCCATGCACGCAAACCTGAACTCTTGTTCTTATCAACTGCTACAGCACCCTCATAATCTGAGATTTACCATTACGCAGGGCAGACTAATCCCTTTCCAGACTTCACATATCGTAGACATGTCTTAGCAAGACCGGGAAAGCAGTATAACTTAATGGTAACAACAAACTGTGGGGAATGGTTGAAATTATCCAAACAAGACCACCTCTGAGCTCCTGCTCAAAGCCACAGAACACAGTATTTTAGCAACCCAACCAAATCATTGCACAAGAGCCCACTAAGTCCTGGAAGGGCTATACTTTAAACTACAGCTTCCATGTAGAAGTCATGATTTTCATTAGAGATTAGTTAACATTTAAAAATCTCTTTGTGGAAACCTGTCTCTGGAGTAAACCTTCATATTTAATAACCTCTGCCACACTGACAGGCCAGAGTTATTTTACATGCAAGTTTACTCCTAACATCTCCCTTAAAGACACAATTAAGAATTCCAGCAAAGCTGTTATAAAGTGTTCCAGTCTAGAGTAAAGTATGAGAGGTAAGCAACGTTAGTGGATTTCACTTGTAATTAAATAATTATAACACAGTTTTTAGACTTTCAGACCTTCAGAAATGGAAGATCAAGTTAGCAGCAGAAACTAGGAAACAAGTCAGATGCATAATATGCATTTGACCCGTGTTAAGTACTGTAATGCCTAAAAGTAGGTGTTAGGAATAGAAACACAAACTTCGTTATTCCATCAGTACACCCAAGATGTAAAAGGATAGCTATTCACCTCCAGAAATTTAGCCCCTCTTTTCTTCTTTTTTGTTTAAAGTCTTACCTTCTTCATCAAGTCCACCAATTATGTTGTAAACGTAGTACGGAAAGAAACGTCGAGAATACAGAATTGTAGACAGCATTGCTGCAATAGCCCCAGTAGTCATGGTCTTGTTATTGGAATGCTTGTACATCTGCAAATGGTACCGCATGTCCAAGAAGAAAGTCAAACACTAAATTTTACACTCCATCAGAATTACTTTTTCTGTAACCTCACTACAGAAGCATCTGACGCTAAGCAAGATTATTAACTAGCATGATTACTGAAAACACACTGGTCTAAAAGTAAAGCCTTCTTACAAGCCAAAAATTAACAATTCTCCAAAGTATTGCAAAGAATAGATGTTGCCTCATTAACATTATCCTCTCGAGCTCTTCCATTCTTTAAATTTGTGATGTTACACCTAGTAAGAACACAGCGTCAATTTCCCCTGCCTGATCTTTCACCAGCAATACAGCCATAGTTATGATACAAACACTTGAAGAAAACCAGCAAAAATTATATTTAAAACATATCATGTTATTGGTCTCAAATGTGATACTAAGAATATAAGTTTCTAAATACAATAAGATAGTTGCTACCTTTAATCTGGCTTCAATGATTTTAGTAAGAGTAAGGCAGTCACCATGGAAACCACTGCATCCAATGACCGTTTGTTCTGTTCTGTAAAATGTAAAGTTTTGTTGTAATTTTAGATTTAGTATGAACTATAACACTTCCTTACACAGTAGATTATGAAAACACCACGTGTTTTTTCAGTTTCTCTAACGCTATCAGAAACAGCTGTCTAACACGTAGTAACAAATATTTTGTGTACAAAAGGTAACTGCAGCCTGCATCCTGGACAGGACGCATTAAGTGCAGGACCACGCAGATGTCTGTCTTCAATCCACTGACTCCCACAGCAAGACTGACAAAAATAAATTCTTAATTTCTTCATGCACCCCTAACTCTAGCTATTACCATTCAGTCTTGCCAGTGGATCTGTTTTGAGATGGAGAGCCTGTTGCATCGTGTCACTCAGCCCCGTTTTACTCCACCTGGGCAGAGGGCTGCGTTGAGACTGTGTGATGGTTATGTAGCGTTTATGCGGCAGGTGGTTTTCTGTGCCAGCACAACGGAAGTCACCTGGCTGCAGATGCACCGTAGAAGGTTAGCTCTTTACTCAGTTTCAAAACGTTTCATGAACACTAACTGCAGGAATGCACGTTTGAAATTTAAATGCTAGTAAATTAGTGAGAGTCTACAACCATTCACACACGCTTATAGACTAACACAAAGCAGTCATTCAGAAAACAATTTAAATCAAAATCTCCTCTCAGCCTGTCACTAGGATTACACAAAGCCATCACGTGCAGTATGCAGACTGTACCACAGTCACTTCCATTTGGACAGTATCAGAGAGTCAAAGACATAGCAAGGAGTCAGCCAGGAGAAACATAAGTTCATATGATCTTGTGTCATCAATTAAAAAAAAAACAACATAAACAAAAAAACTGTTTACATAGCTGATGGCAGCCAGTAGGTAAGCACCTGTTACAGTCAAAAGAATGTAAACAATATGTATTTTTAAACCAAGGGGATGGTGAGTCAAGATAAGCATACAATGAGCATAAAAGTTCAATAATGGAACTACTGACAAGTTTACCTCTCCTAAAACAAACACCTCTTTGAAATGCCAGATGGTTGACTAGAGAGACACAGTACAACTGGCGGCAGTGGGCACACTTGCGTACCAACACCAGGTGTCCCGACGAAGCAGAATGAGTTACCACAGGATTAAGTTTTGCTACAGTTAAGACAAAAGTTCCTCTGATTATCCAGCCAAAAAAACACCTAGCTTACATTAAGCCTTGTATCATGCTAAAAACATTCGGTTATTAGCTAACTTCAAGAGCATGCAACAAGAAATCTGGCTATATTTGCAACACCACATCACATCTTGCATTACAGCAAGAGTCACCATGACTCCAAAATCAATTTCGTTCCTATCCTTTTTTTTTTTTACTGAGAATTCTGCCTAAAGAAAGTGATAGATCATTCCAGGCAGCTGATCATTCCATGCTCATCAATATAAAAGATCTTTCATCTGTATCAATTCTTGCAAGATCTGGACTTACAGTTTGTAGCATTTTGGACTGTCCCGGCAGTGAATTGCATAACCTTCACTCAGTCGTGTGTCAGAGGCAACGATACAGAAGTCTTCTCCAGCAATCGCCAACACAGTCCTTAAAGAAGAATATTCATACAATTGTGACTTTTAGCACAAATATTTTCTTAGCGAACAGAGGAACAGACTAGACAGTAGTTCTATATCCAGACTCACGCTTTGTCAAGCGTTTTATATTCCTTGCTATGTTTCCCACTCCGCACATCCCTACGTGTGACTCAAGATTGGAAGAAGAAGATACTAGACACTGAAGAAAATATATGTACACGATTCTCTACTTTGACTAAAAACTGTATGGAAACTCAGTTAAACAGTTTCTACACACTGCAAGAACCAGACTCAATGGACTAGCAATTTCAGATGCCTGCTAATGAAAGACTCACCCTTCCAAAACAGTTTGGCTCTCCACGCAAAAACACTCCAGTCAAGTACTAAGCATCAGTATCATTATACTTAAATTATCATCACTTTTTTAATCTGATGTTATCCTATGTTATTTACTTCCAGACAGCTAGTTTCGTGATTGCCACATGTGTGCTACCATGAAGTAACTAACAGATGTCCTTTAAAAGGCAGCTAGGCATTATAAAAAAAAAATAATCTAAATAACATGGTCCTGGCCAGATCCTGTCACCAACTCAGAGCAAGTGTCTGTAAAACATCACCTACCTTTAACAGTTATGACAAAGTAGCTTTCAACCCAGTTACAGGTTTCAAAGCTGGTAATATGACCATTACACGGGTTTCCTGAGTCACTATAAAGAAACAACCCTGCGGGGAACAGAAGGAGCTTATTTTGACCCGTAAAAGTTCTGGGAGCCGGAGTGTGCCAAAAGCCACATGGACATGCAAGAACACCCCGAAGAGCTGCAGGGACCCGCGGGGTGCTCAGCCCAGGGCAAGGCCGAGCCCAGGGCAAGGCCGACCCCTGCTCTCCCCCGTGCCGCCCGCCTTTCTCTACAAAGAGTCGCTCGCAAGGGGAGACAAACACTCACAGAGTGTCGGGAAGAGGCAAGAGTAAGACGAGGAAGACCCAGCCCTACCGCCACTAGCCTCAGGGCCCCCTTCCCCGGGAAGAGGTTGCCTCAGCCCGCCCCACTCCCTGCCTGCGACTCCTCACCCGCCGTTGAAGGTGTAGGGCGAGAAGCGGTGCTGCATGGGCGCGCCGAGCTCGTAGCCCATCTCGGGCCTGGAGTCCGCGTAACCAGCGGTGGACAACATCCCGGCAGCCGAACTCGGTGCTGTCTCACGGCAAAATGGCGGCACCGGAGCCGGAAGTGGCGGTCCACCGCTCTAGGAGGGCAGCGGCGGCCTCGTCTCGTCTGCTCTGGAGGACGTCAAGGCCCGCACAGGCGGCGGGGGGCGTCCGCGGCCGTTGGGGGCGGCGGTCGGGTCACCACCGGCCCCTTCACCGGCCCGCTCCCCGCGGGGCTTTTCCCAGCCAGGGCTCGGCGGGTTCCCCTGGGCACGGCGCGCAGCACCGGTTCGTGCCCGGTCCGAGTGCTGTCAGCCCCTGTCTTGTGAGCGCCTGGTCATGGAAGCAAGCGGGCTGATAGCGGCTGCGGTGAGGTGATCAAAGACCCCCCTGTGCTGGAGCGGACGGGGAAACAAGGGGGAAGGGCTGGGGCAGGGGTGCCCGGGGAGCAGGGGATGCGTGTGGGCCTCTGCAGGCGCAGCGCGTCCCTCTGGTCGGGAAGAAGAGCTTGCTGGTGCTGAAGAGCTGCGCACGGGGGGCAGCGAGCACCGCCAGCCGGCGGCGCCGCAGCGAGGAGCCGGGGGCGGCGATTTGTACAGCGAGAAAATGGGGGACAACCCTCCAGCACACGAGCCTGTGGCCAGGCCAGGCCTGGCGCAGGAGCCACGCGTGGCAGCGCTGGGCGCTGCTGGAGAACGAGGGCCGCCGCCCGCCTGGGCAAGGCGCCGGCCGGCCCCGCTCCTCGGGCTGGGGCTGGGGCTGGCAGGCCGGCGGCCTCCCCGCGCCCTCACTGAAGATGGCGGCGGGCAAGGCGGTGCAGGCGCTCGGCGGAAGTGACGCGCTCGGGACGCGCCGGCGGCGCGGGCGCGGGGCGCAGCTTGGCTCCGGCGGGCCCTGTGCGGCGGCGGCGGGAGCGGCAGGGGCAGGTATAGGTATAGGTATAGGTATGGGTACGGGTATAGGTACCGGCCGCGCCGCGCCCGCCTTCCCCCCCGCTCCCTCCCGGGGCCGCCGCACGCCCCGCTGCCCGGGGAGGGGACGACGGGTGCCAGCGCCAGCGGGCCCGCGATGGGCCTGGAGGGCGGGGGCGGTGCGCGGGGCCGGGCTCGCTCCGCACCTCCCCGTCGGCGCCGCCGCAGGGCCGGGGCCCTCCGGGCCGGCCTGAGCCGCGGGGGAAGCGGCGAGGGGCTCCCGCGGCGAGGAGGTGGCGGCCCCCCGCGCTCCGCGGGGCTCCGGCGCGTCTCGGGGGCGAGCGGCGGCCGTCGGTGCCGGGGGCGGGATGGCCGCGGGCCGCGGCGGTCGCCGCCTTCCCCGTGTGAGGGCGGGCGGGAAGGGGGGCGCGGCGGTGGCGCGGCCCTGCCGTCAGGGGCGGCTGCGCGCTGCTGGGGCCGGCCTCCGGGCGGGTGGGGGTCGCCTCACGCCGAAACTGGCTCTTTCCGAGCGCCCCCCGCCCCGAAAGGGGGCTCGGGGCCTTCTCCGGGTGTCCCTTGCCTCCGGACTCTGTTGCCTCGACAAAAGCGTTCCCCGACGGTGGTAGTGGGGAGGCGAGCAAGCCCCGGTTAGATGGTTGCAAGATGGACCTCTGCGTCGGCGGTGGGCTGCCTGCGGGTCCTGGCGGGCCGGGTGTCTGGACTTCCCGCTAAACAGCTGGGCTGTCGAGGAGTTGGCTTTGTTTCTTCTGGCGTAATGTTTAGGCTTCTAATTTACCCCTGTCTCCAGGTTGTAAAATCTGGATGGATGCTCTTTGATACATTCGGTGAGATAATATTGTCTTATCGTCACAGGGGAAAAAAGCATGTCTTTTCAGCTGCAGTATTAATATTAATGTAATTCTGAGTTCTCATACCTCAAAAAAAAAAAAAAAAAGGCTGAATAGGCTTTCTTCAAATTTTGAGGTGGTCCACTTCTGGCCTAAAAATGATCTTGAGTGTTTCTGGGCAATAGATATCTAGTTAAGAAAGCTATAATTTAATGGAAAAATACTTGATATCAAGGTGTTACATTTAAATTCTCCACTTGTGTCGTTTATTTCCATAACAGAGCAACAGAGGTATAGTTAAAAAAAAAAAACAAAACAAACGTGCATACATTTCACTTGTGTACCTGAAATTGGCTTTCACGTATTTCTTTTTTTCTCATAAAGCGCGTGTCGTTGTTTGAAATGTGTTAGTGCTTTATTTTACGGAAGTGGATGGAAGAGTGTTACCTAGTTCTGATTTGACCAGAGATACTTTTCACATAGAAGAAAAAATATTTTTGGAAGCCCAAGCCTTAAAATGGCCAGGAAGAGATTTACAAGCAATGTGTCAGTAAGCTTGTCAGTTAGTAGTCAGTGGAATTCAATTCTAAAAAAATCAGTGCTTTTCCAGCTAAAGCAAAGCTTGGAGTAGAATAAGCATTAGCAGCTTTAGTTGTTTGTGCAGCAGGGTTTGGTTAGATAGAGGCCTGCTCGTGTGAGTCAGGTTACCGGCCGGGGGCTTCAACAGAAGCGCGCTGCAAAGGTTGCATAGAGTGTGCCTGAAAAAGGTTATTTTTATGGATTGTGCACGTGTGTGCACGCACGTGTGTGTGAATGTTCTCATATATATATATTTGTATGTGGGTGTCTCTTATCTAGCTCAGCAGCTGATAGGTTTGCTTTTGGTTTTGTTTTTAGATATTGTTCTCAAGATACTACTTTTTCTCTTTGCAGGCTTTGATTAGTATATTAGACTCATAAGACGCATTTCTCTGGAGCTGATGTTTTCCTAACACTTTCAGCTTGGCTTAAAAAGCTACTTTGCTGGAATGTTTTAAAGGGTTAAAAACCCTCTAGGGTTTGAAGTTAATTTAAATTAATTGAAGGAAATACTTCTGGTCTCACCAAAGAAATAACTGGAATCATGGATCAGAACAACAGCTTACCACCCTACGCTCAAGGCTTAGCCTCCCCTCAGGTAAAAACAAATGATTTAATACGCAACTGTGATCTGAATTTCTTTGTGAAAGTGTTGTCCGTTTCTTGCAAGTAACTTCAGATTTTTTGTTCGCAGATCTGAAAAATTCTGCTAGGTATAGAATAATAGTAGTACAAAGCAGAATTTTAAAACCATCAATTTGTATATCCAGAGGTATAAGAAACATGCAGATATATGGGATTTCTTTAAGTTGAAATATAACTGACAAGTAGGAAATATTAATTTAATTTTGGTGGTTGCCGTTTAAACTAACTTATACATAATGGACTGTCGCTGTGCTATGAACGCATTTGGTACAAGGAGCACAGTCTTTGTTCAAACAATTGCAAGTTAAATTGTGAGTCAAAGTTGAGACATGCTTGCAAGGTAGTGTGAGAAGCTTATCAGCATCCCTGGCTGGAGATGAACAACGGCAGAACTGACGGATCCCTAGAGATAATATTTTATTTTATAGAAGAACTGCATTTCCAAGGGCTTTCTGTTTTTAGTGAGTTACTGCTATATGCCTCAGGTTTGATATGATCAACTTACATTGATTTATTTTTAGACTCCTCCTGAAAACCTTTTCTCTTAAAAACAAAATGGAGTCAACAGGATCTGTGGCTTCTGTTTCGTGCTTTCTTCTGCAGGGTGCAATGACTCCAGGAATTCCAATTTTTAGCCCGATGATGCCATACGGCACAGGACTGACACCACAGCCTGTCCAGAGCACCAACAGTCTGTCCATCCTAGAGGAACAGCAGCGGCAGCAGCAGCAGCAGCAAGCAGCGCAGCAATCTACATCACAGCAAGCGACGCAGGGAACATCTGGTCAAACTCCCCAGCTCTTCCACTCACAGACTCTTACCACAGCCCCTTTGCCGGGAACCACCCCTCTGTACCCCTCTCCAATGACTCCGATGACTCCAATAACTCCCGCAACACCGGCATCTGAGAGCTCTGGGATAGTGCCACAGCTACAGTGAGTGTCCCATGTGTTAGTGCAGCATGTCCTTTCTCAGATAGCACTTTAAAGACTTAGGACCAAAGCCACATCAGGAACTGAGTACTGCATTTTGGTGGAAAGGGAGGTCCTGAGAATTTATGGGTCTCCTCTAGCAATATGAGTAATTTTTGCCTTTATTTTTAGCTTAGCTTCATTACTAACCCGCTTAGTAATATAAACAGTTTCTTAGTGATTTATCAACCATACATCATCTAAGCATACCAGTGGAGGATGTTATATATGTCTTCATTTAGCACCATTGTAACTTTTAACTCTGTGCACTTTAGGAGTGCATCATGCTTTAGCTATAAAGTAGTCTGGGTTGATAATCTGGTATTTCAAAATATGTATACCTTGAAACACATTCTCATTTGTAATTTACGTGGTACTTGTGACCTGTTCGCAGTAAAGCAAATAGCTCCACTTTGCAAACAGCTCCACTTCACTATGCGTAGAATTTTGTTAGTGAGGTATTAAAGCAGAATACAGGAACTGTCACAGCCAAAAGGGAATTAGAAGGGTAGAGGGGAAGAAACTAGCTGCTAGCCTAGAAGCTAGAGCTTTGTTGTACTTAATATTCCATGTTCCCTTTTCTAATTCGTGACTACAGCTGAGTTTGTCATAAGGGGGAAAAAACCCTAGAACTAGTTCTGGGTTTAGGTATGAAAGTATTTTCACCAAACTTTAGTTTTAAAGATACTTTTACAGCAATTTCCAGAAGGTCCAAAGAGAAGTGGTTGATAACGTGAATTTTGCACTGAAAGAGTAGTTCCTCGTATTTCTTTTTTTTTTTTTTCTCCATTGAGGACCTTCATATTTCAGGGTTTTCCCAGAAAACAGATTTCCAAGGAAATTTTGCATCTAGGAACTTCTCTTAAACTTTCTAGAGACCTGCTTTCCTGTCGCCTGGCAGTGGCTTTACCTCCTGAGTCATTCCCACTTAGTCCTGCACCTCTTCTTCCTCCTTGAAGGGCATACCAAGGAAAATTTCAGATAGTACTGTTGATCCCTCATTTTCTCCTGTCTCCAGCAGCTTCCCTGATTGTGGTGGGGGCTCTCAGCATCAAGGATTTTTCCTGCCAAGCTGACATAGAGATTCTTCCCATGAGATACCTTTCATAATAGTTGGTGGATAAGGAGGAATCAGCAATCATGCCTTAGGAGCCACTGCCCTACAAAAGGAGGTTCCTGAGCCAAAACACTGCTCAGTGCTCCTGTCAGTAGGAAAGATGTCATTTAAACTCACTTGGAGAAACAAATTTAAAAGAAAAACACCAAAAAACCCAAAATTAATCAAGCATAGTTAAAAATGAGGAAGATGCAAAAATTCTTTATTGTCTTTTTAATGTATTTCTCTAAACTATCTTCAGGAATATTGTGTCCACGGTGAATCTTGGTTGCAAACTTGACCTAAAAACTATTGCGCTTCGTGCCCGAAATGCTGAATATAATCCCAAGGTAAGAGAAATGTATTGGAGTTCATACTATAGCAGATATGGCAAAGGCACAGGTTATGGGTATAGTTTGCTGAAATAGATTGAAAAACCTTCCTACTACAGATGCAGTTTTATAACTGTAGTTAAAAAAGAAATCTGTAATAAATTTAGAACATTCTGTCGAACAGTAAAAAGCATTTTTATACTGATGTAGCTGTGTTTTACACCAGGTTGTAATTTGGTAGATTTAGGAAGAACACAGGACGTTTAGAAGAACCTAACCAACAGTGTAATACACCAGCAAAGTTGTTTGTTGTAGAGCTGGCCTCTGCTGCTGTTCATCTGGGCACCTATGTTCGTAATGCTCAGAAAGTTCCTTTTTCATATTGCTGTGCAATGTCTGATGATGAAGTCTCGTTCCCTGTCTCCCAACAAGGAGAAAGAAAGGAAGAATTCAGCTCCTGGGCTCCTGCCAGAGCCACGGTTGTTCTGTATGCGCTGTGGCTTCCCCCACCTGGCTGCTCCCCTGGAATTCTTGTGGTCGCAGCGCAGTCGCTGGGTTTTTACAGTGTCGCTTCCCCTCTGAGCTCCGTGTTGTCCCGCAGTACTCCCGCCATCTCCGTGCTCCCGATGGCTAGGTTTGGTGGAACAGCAGAATGAAATTGATTTTTTTATTTTTCATGTCGACTTATAAGTTGCCCACTGCTTCTAAATACCAGTTTGTTAAACCCTGGGATTTTTTTTTTTAGCTCAGGAAGCTTTGAACAACAGCAGAGGACCTGGAGCGTTGAATCAAGAAAATTATGTCACTTCATTTTTCATTCGGGTGGCTTCTCTTGGGAATGTTATCTTTGCAGCCACAGTAGTTGGACACTATTTCTAATAAAAGTTTAGATGTTGTGTAGTTGAATTGACTGGCCTTGGGAAGGCTTCCGTTTTTCTAGGGTGTGGGGTTTTTTTGTTGTTTTAATATTTGGGATTTTGCTACAGTTTACCTGAACTCTGCTCTCAAAGCTTAAAGCAGGCATGCAGGCGTATGTGATAAATAACTGTTACTGTAAGCTTATATCAGTGATGCTGTTACATAATTACATGTGAGTAAGATATTGGTGCAGCAGCAATTTGAGCATGCCGTGGTAGCTCTTTAAGGTAGGGGTAGGTGGCTGTGTAAAACTTGTAGGCTAGAAAAATCAATACGAAATGCTGTTTTCCACAGTGGAGAGAAAGAAGGGTTATGTAACACACTCCTGACTTTTAGTCAGTGCATTCATCTATCAGCGAAAGATGTTGCTCGGCTGTATTATTTAAGCCATAGTTTGACAAACGTGCTGTTGGGTAACCCACGCTACTGCCTTGGTTATGTCAGCAGAACAGCTTATGGGACTGCATGATGAGCTGGTCCGAGTCAAATATAGCAGGAAAACAGGGGTTTGTGTGTGTGCATATGCCCACATCAGTTTGCAGTATCTCTTGCTTCAAAGAGTTTGAGATTATTTGGCAACGCAGGCAGAGATGTTACAGTACTTAGAATAAAAAGCTAGAGCTAACCGAGCTGCTGTGTTCTACTCTGGTAGTTGAGGTGACTTCTGTTTACACAGAATTTTGATCTCCAGCTGTTCTGTTTGCTGATATTCTAACACTGTCCAATTTTTAAAGACAGAAGCGAAACGTCGTAAAATATTTGCAGATAGATAGTCTTCCATCCTGCTTATAATGGATAAAATTCCAAGTCCTGTGGAGGAATTTTGTTATTTACTTATTTTTAAGATTGTCTCTGTTGCTCTGTTGCAAATGTTAGCATTATTTGTGTGTTGCATATACAGTAATGAGAGATGAGCTTAGTAAAATAGGAATGCAATGGTAAACGTCCTTCCTGTCTGACTCTACCTTTCAGTGTGGTTTTTCTGAAGCTACTTATGATTTAAGCATTTTAAGTAAATTTTGAGTGATCCGTAAGTATGTTTGAACTTAGTATTTCTTTGCAAATTTGGTTTTAATGTAATGATTACAGCAATATATCACTAATAGCCTCACCGCTCACATTTCAGCGTTTTGCTGCTGTTATTATGAGAATAAGAGAACCGCGTACTACTGCACTTATATTCAGCTCTGGAAAAATGGTGTGCACAGGAGCAAAAAGGTATGTTTAGGCATTACAAGCAAACTAGTTCAGGCTGTCTTTTCTCTTGTACCATGATGTTTTAGAAGTACCATTATTTGTATACAGTATTTGTATATATACAACAAAGCCCTACAGGTGCAACTAAGGTTGCTTCCCAATTATTTCAAATAGACTAATATACGTTCCTTCACAAAATCTCTTTTCATGACGGAAAGGACTTCCCTGCGAAGGGGGAAATGGTAGTTCTGTTTCTGAAGCTCTTTCATACAGTCTGATAAACTGGTTTCCAGAGGTGGTTATATTCACTTTTTTTGGCTTTGCATTTATATATATTTTTCTTAATAATTATTAAAAATTTCAATGACTATGCACTGGAACTGTGTAAACTGTAGGGGCGGTGGCAGAGGAAGAGTGATTTTATATTTGAATAGTTTCATTCTTCACAGGCCAAGAGCTCCCAGTCTCTGGTCCCTGTAGTCTGATCTGTTCCTAACATGATCATTGAAGCATAAGAATTGAAAACTAAACATAAGCTTAACTGCAGTGGGCAGGAGAGAAATTCTGCTCTGAAGAAGCCTGTGAGGAATCCAGAAGGAATAAGCTAATGAGCAGAGATGAATGAATAGAGCTGTACAGGAAACGCTTTCTTTGCCTGGTGGCGCTTGGAGTTCAAGTTGTCTTGCTCTGTGTTAGGATCAACCAGATCTCCAGCTGTTTACAAAACTGAAGCAAACCGAGTTCTGCAGCAGCCTGTAAGGCTGTGCAGTTGCGTTAAACCCAGGTTTGAATGCCTGGGCTGAATCAAGCAGAGGATTTTGGCAGTTGACAGATTTTTATAGAAATATGCATTTTCGAGCAGTAGTAGTTCAAAGTTGTTCTACACTGAAAACTTAAGTAACAGTTTTCATGTCTCATTAGAGGGACTCGGGGTGATATTTTGAGAGTGTGGAATATGTGGATTTGTAATTTACTGTTTTCTGCCTCACAAACAACGAGTACAACATTAATGGTGTTCAGGATCCTAGTGCCAAAATTAGCACGCAAACCAGTGCTAGTTGTTAATTTTGGTTGTAAAAATTTTGCATGTGACCTTCCCCCCCTGCCCCAACACAGACAGTTTTTTCCCAATTAAATATTTGTGGTTTAATGCTATTTGCTTCAAGTAATACTTAACTGAGGAAATAATATGTATATCCCTTTCTCACTTCAGTGAGGAGCAATCCAGACTGGCAGCAAGGAAGTATGCAAGAGTTGTTCAGAAACTCGGTTTTCCTGCAAAATTTTTGGATTTTAAAATTCAGAACATGGTGGGCAGCTGTGATGTGAAATTTCCCATCAGATTAGAAGGATTGGTACTCACACACCAGCAGTTCAGCAGGTAAAAAAACGGCTCTCTTCTGTTTCATCCTTGCTGCACATTGACTAGCTTAGGGAGTGACATCTGTTTAGATTATTCCCTTGCACCAGAGGGAAACCTGCATCGTTGTTCCCATCGCTGCTCTGCCTCGAGTGTAACTGAGGTTGCCCAATATGAACCCATCAAAGTGATCTTCTCTGCTACTTTCCAAATTTCAGTGAGGCCTACATCTGCTCTGCAGTCCTGCAGATGAAAGACCGGAACGTGCATCTGCAAGCATGTTCAAACGCTGTCACTCTCTTCTCTTACAGCTACGAGCCCGAATTGTTTCCTGGCTTAATCTACAGAATGATCAAGCCAAGAATTGTTCTCCTTATTTTTGTTTCTGGAAAAGTGGTTTTAACTGGTAAGTGAAGACAGTATCTTACTCCAGTAGGTCAGATTTAGACTGTATTACAGAGAACACACAATGATACCAGAGGTGTGGAATTTGCGAGGCATTTTCCTTTGGAGAAGACAGTACCAAGAAAGAACAGATAGTACAGTATTCTGTGGGTGAGAACACACAAAGCAAACCACACGTTTGGCTAAATCCCTGTAAGCAATGATCACGAATCCTAATCAAGTATGCAGGTGCCCAGAAAGCTGTAAGAGCGCAGGTAGCGTTTCTGGCAAAATCTGAAAGTCTCTTTCTGTGTGCTGGGTGTGTGTGACTGAGCTAACTGTTCTTTGACAGCTTGGCTGGAGGCTGCTGCCATTCTCCTTTGATACAGCAGCCAAAGAATGGGAGATACCCGAGCTCGAGGACCGAGGACCGCCTCAACCTCGGGCACTCCACCTGCACCCTTCCTTTTCCCCTCGTGCTGAGTCTTACTACGGAGAAAAAAACCCCACAAGACTCGCAGACAAAAGGAGCAGCACATCCCCGCGGTGTGGCAAGTGGTGGGCCTCTGCAGCGGTCCCCGCTGCCGGACCTTGCTCCCCAGATGTTCACGCTCTCAAAAAAGCTCCACCGGTTAGGCCTTTCTGCAGCAACGTCCTCTAGGGCTGTGCTTTGTAGTTGGGTCTCCTGCGGAAATTACGTGTAGAAAAATCCCATTTGCAAGTATAGCATAAGCACAAAGATGCTAATTGAAGTTTTACCAGTTATCAGAAGAAACAGTGATAAGGCTGCTAACGTACGCTCTAGATGAAATGAGTATCTTAAAAAAAAAATAAAATTGTAAAAATGGGAATTTATGGATATTCATAGGTTTATATTATATGGAGTCGCATTCAAATAAACATTCTAAAGGCTAAAATTAAGTATTTGGCAGAAGGTACAAACTAACTTAATTTCCTCTCTTTTTCTAGGTGCTAAAGTACGAGCAGAAATCTATGAAGCATTTGAAAACATCTATCCTATTTTAAAGGGATTCAGAAAGACAACGTAACAGTTTCTACATCTTTCAGAGAAACCGGGGGGATATTTTAAAAGCTATTGCGTACGGCACAGCAGTAACAAGAGATGGACTTCAGTGAAACTGCAACACCAGGACTTGGACTCTTTCCCAGTTAGTGCCTACTTCCCTGATGCTCAAGGGGAACTGTATTGTTGATTACGTCTACTGAGTTACTGTGAGTTGCTTTACAGGGCTGTTCCTGGAGCAGTCCCTCCAAGTTTTATTTATATTCTAGCTTTTAAATCGTTCTAATGCCAGTTCTATTAATAGAAAATCCATAAGTTGGTTTAAAAGACAAATGCAACTGTGTCACTCAGTGTATAAACCACTTAAATTGCCATGTATATATGTTTTAACTTCCTTCCGTAAGACCATGGTTTTTATAATTTTCAGAACTTAAGCTTTTAAATTTTTTCAATTTTAGATTTCTTTGGTGCCAGACACATTCCCTCTTTCCAGTATTAAGCAAGACAGAATAAATTTATTAATGAAAATGACTCACTGTACATATATATATAATATATACCTTCCTTCTCTTTCCTCCTTCAGCTCCACATGTACAATAAACCCTGTTTATACAATTATGGGAACTGTCTTAATGAATTTTAAAATTACCCAGCTGATAGAGTGAAATACATTGAAAACTTTTTAATTTAATCTGGATTTTTCAATAGCACATGCACTACTGTAAGTGACTTCTCGTTTGAGAGCATCTTAACCATGCTCTGGCTTGCTTACAAGCAGTCATATCCTTGGCAACATCTAGCTTGAGTATTTCTAGTCTGTGAAAGCAAGAGAGATGCCTGGTTAAGGAAGTTTGTGTTCAGGTATGCGTTGCCTCGTGTTCAACAGATGGGATTTATGCAAGTCTTAAATAACTACACTTGACCGAATTGGAACAAGAGATCCCTGCTTAGCTTCTAGAATTTCTTTAAATTACTACTTTTGTATTTTACCAACTATGACAGTCTCACTATAGTAGCGTTCCTGTAAAATGTCAAAGCCCTTCCAACTAGAGTCAGTATGTACATAATCTCCCCTCTGAACTGTGCTTGAAGCTTAACGGGCTGAGAACTAAAAATAAACTTTTTTTTCTCCAGTAAATTTTCAGTAATAGTAACCTCCTTTCTGTGGCTTGCACGTTCTTTCAAACAGCTTTTATCTAAAACTAACCCCAATGCAACCGTGGTCTCTTTGTTGACTGAGTTGGTGTTTCATTCCAGACCAAATGAAGTTTTGGCTGGCTTTGCTACTACTCCGTTTGCAAATCCTGAGTGACCTTAATCCTTAGTCCTCTCTACTCCCTCCATAGTGGCATATACCGGTGTTTCTCCAGGCGTTTTAATAATTGGTGTCGTGGATCTTATCCGAAAGCTGCTGTTTAATAAGTTAGCCTTACCAGGGTAAGTTCAAGGTACCCAAACACTGCATTGCCTTCAGTGCCACCCAACTCTGTGCCGTGAGCTAATGAACATTCCTGAGCGCTCTTGAACATAACTCTATGACTGTCCGTGCTCTTGCAGGACCGTGAACGATTACCAACTTACCTGCAAAACTCTCTAACTCTGTGGGAAAACTTGGAGCCTTAAGTAACTGTGGGATGGCTTTCAAGAAAATCAGTGAAGCTGTACTACAATGACTTAAGATACTGTTTGCTGTTCGTGATATGTACCAAGGCTTAAAACTACCCTTTTAGAAATTAAGTTCTGTGATGACCAAACAGCTTATACATAAAGCATTCCCTGCCCGCTCATTCGAGTATTTCCAACATCTAAATTAATACAAAACAAACCCCAACAGTGGGCTTAGGGCTTTCAAAAAATCACCTTCAGAATCACTGGTAAGCAGACATGAATGGTTTGAGCAGGATAAGGGAACATGCAGCTGAAGTAAATTCTATACTGAGACACCAGAAGAAAAAAAGCAGCCTTATCTTTTCTGCAACTGTAGCTATAGCCACAGGAGTAGTTAAGCAACTACCACAGTAAATTCAGCATTATGGTTTCACTTCTCTCTTGCCTCAGCTATGTGGCAGTCAAATATCAGAAGAATCCCTGCAGAAGGCACTTATTTTTGAACTCCACCAAAGATGGCAGACTTGAGGTACAATTCAGCTTGAAAATCTGCTGCTACCGGCAGTAAGTGACGAGACAAACATGTTCTGGTATGGCTGGCTCGGTTTAAACTGCTTCTGCACCAGACAGTCCCATGCAGAAATAGTTAAAACTATTAACTGAGTTAAAGTCAGATAAAACAATTCTTGTGCATTTTACCTTGAATAACGACTCAATCAGAACATGTAACAACTGCCAGGTTAGAATCAGTGTACCTTTTGGGAAAGAGAAGCAGGTTTAAGTTCCACAGTGAAAGTACGCAGCTTTGTCTTAGCTGTGACTTCTGTACGCCTCCTGAGCATAAGCACTCAAATGATCCTACAGCAGCCTGCTTTTCTCTGCGAATTAACTTTTGAGTAGCGCAAAGAAAATCCTCACAGACAACAATTAAGTTCCTGAAGTTCAGTCACCAACAAAAGATATTTCTACCAATCCAAAAATATTTCATCTTTATTTCAACATTCAGAATTGAGATTTGAAGAGAAATTCACTGAACAAATGCATCTGGCTTCATTACCAGGTTGAAGCAGAAGCTCCTGTGGAGCACAGGAGAGAGGCTGCCAAGGCCTACTTTCCGTGGGTCTATCGCTGTTAGAGATAGGCAGCTATCCGTGACTTCAGGTCAATCACCTATTTGCCAAGTGCAGAGATGCACTGAAACAAGGCAAGTACTCTATTTAGATGACTCAGCGTAGTAACTCGAGGGCAGTTAAACAGAGCCTGCAGAGAAGTCTTGTTTCCATATGAACTCTTCCAGGTACTGATTTCCCTCACCGCAGTTGTCGGCGCAGGTGTACACCACCAGCGTTCCCCAGTCAATGCTCTCTCCAAGGCTGTCAACCTGAAGGTGGTTCAGGAGCTGTGGCATAATCTTCAAGGAAAAACAAGGGTTTAGAGGCAGGCCGCGGCCCTCCACCCTCTCCCTGCGTCTCTTCCCAAAGAAGGGTCCAGCCGTCGTTTATGTTCTCTTACACCAAAATCCCAATCAAAGCTACTAAGTAACACAGCAGCTCAAACGAAAGAAATTTGGAATTCCCAAAACAGTGTAGCAGATGCACAGGGAATGGAAGGCATGGCCCTAATTATTTTATCTACAGAAGTTTTATTTGACTAAGCGTTGCCTGATTTGTAACCCTCCTTCCATAATTATGTTTTGTCTTTGCATGACATTAAGTGTATTCACCATACATAATGCTTCTAGCATTCAAAATTTTACAGCTGAATGCTTCCAGCCAGCCATGTTTCCAATTTACATCATAAAGGCTTTTTTTTTTTTTAAAAATACACAATATCAGACTCCTATTACTTAAGAGATAGGTCCATATTCACAAGTGCACCGTTTTATGGATGGTGCAAATTATCAGATGGGAACCTACCTTCTCTGTGTGAAAGTCTTATAGGAAAAAGCAGTTACAATAGTAAATAAAGGCTCTGTACAATTTAGCGAGTTAGTTTGTAGCAACTTCAACTACCTTGCTCTAATTACAAGCCAACACCTACAGAATTTGAGCCTGTTAAGTCTGAACTACACTACCTATATTATCTTTACATTAACTTACATACCTGGAATTCAAAAATCCTTTTGGCACCACACGAACAATTTGGGATATCTTTTTCTTCAGGAATATTTTCACCTGATACCCAGATTGGGCCTTCTCCTCCTCTGCAGTATCTAATAATCTGAAACAGAGCAGCAGTTTAAGTAAGTTCTCAAGACTGTCTTTTCATCTTGGTATAAAATTGGTATTTACTGACATAGACAAAGCAGTAAGATGGTGCAGAACAAGGTCAGTTCCTTTAAGCAATACCCACAGCAAAGTCTATCAGTTGCAGATGCGGTATTCTAAGTAAGACAGTTTCTTTATAGAAAACTTTCTTAACTGTGTGAATCATGCATGTATTCATACAGCATTTTTTCAATGGCGCAGGGATAAATTGCAATGATTTGATTTCTCTCATTAAGGGACCCAGAAATGGTAGGTCTGGTATTTTATAGCCTTGAGACGGAGGAACAGCAGACCGATAGATCAGCAGACAGCCGTCTGCAGAAGAGCCAGGAACGCAACCAAGCTCTTTCCGTTTGCAGTTCTGCATCTAAATGCAAGGGGACTGTCCCAGCATCCGAGGAGGAGGTATTTTCAGACACTCATGTCCCTTGCTGTTCTGTTACTATCTAAATATGTATATAGCAAATCAGGCATCATCAACAAGAGGACTCTCACGCAGATCAGTCAGTACGGGGGTGATCAGAGAGGGAGGTGATGCACCTACCCCAAACAGGAGGGAACAGACTCAAAGTCTCCCGCTTTCTGGATGTGCACCCTCACCCCTCAGCTATGAGGTAAAACATGGAGAGAATTTCTTCTTCCTCCACCACTTTCATGGATTTAGGCCTGTGTTTCCTCTGAATGGAACCAGGAACCATGTTTCTGTTTGACAATGTGGCTTTTTTCAGCCTCTTGTCATAGAATCACAGAATGTCCTGAGTTGGAAGGGACCCACAAGGATCATCGAGTTGAACTCCTGTTCCTGCATAGGACAACCCCAAAATTCACACCATATGTCTGGGGGCGTTGTCCAAATGCTTCCTGAATATTGTCAGGCTTGGCGCCATGACCACCTCCCGGGGGAGCTTGTTCCAGTGCTCCACCACCCCCTGAGTGAAGAACCTTTTCCTAATGTCCAACCTAAACCTCCCCTGGCACATCTTCCTGATGTTCCCTTGGGTTGTGTTAGCAAGAAATAGCAATGGGGGAGCTTTCTGTTTAAAATAGTTGAAATTTTAAAGCCATCACTAATTTCTTCAACCTTAAAAAAAGTCAAACCCCTCCCCCCCCCCCCATGCAGCTGGTGACTGTGACAGAGCTCCTCTCTGAAGTTTTGGCTCTGCTGAGGAGGAAAGCCAACAGGGCCAAAGGCTGGGGAAGAGAGCGATGGTTCCCCACCCCCTTCGGTTAGAACCACTTCACAGGATGGCAGGTCCTCCCCCCACCGTGTCGGCTTCAGCGCCCCTGTGCCTCCTCATCCTGGCCAAGTTCTGTGTGAGGCAGAGGAGCAGGTCCTAAATTCTTACTTCAGCGTGAATCAAGTTCTGCACGTAAGGAAGATTAGGGTATGTTGGTTAAGGTGTGCGGAGGATGAGGAGGCATCCCCATCACCATTTCTAACCGTAGGTATGAAAGACAGTGAAACATTTTGCAGGTGCAAGCAGGATGCTCAGCCAGAACCTGTGAGTTCTACGGCTGCCCCATCTTCTGACCTGCTCCGGTTCGGCAGCTACTCGCTCTTTAAACATTTGGAAGATCTTGTCTTCTTTAGTCTCATGTTTTGCCATTGCTTCCAATGTCTCTTCATCTAAGGACTGAAATGCTTCACCTAAGCAAGAAAAAAAAAACCAAAAACAAAGGTTAAAGGCTAATGCAAGACAGCCAGAAATTAAAAACAATACTGTAAGTGCATTTTGCTCTCAAGAATCGTTCCCTGTGTAAATCACTACGACTTCTTTTTTTCTTTTTCTAACACATTAAGATTCAGTCACTCACATACCCATTTACTAGTTTTAGCTGCATTTTAAACGTAGATGTCAGCAGCGGAACGCTGGAAAGGAAAGGAGTTAATCTACCAAAGTTTATGGCTCCCAGCGGGGATCGCTGAGGCTGCTGAACCTTCCGCATGTGACATCTGGGCAAGGCCACCCGTGCCGTGCGTGTGCCAGACGCCAGTTTCCAGCACCGAAGGGTGTCTCTCTCACACTCCCACGTTCACATCAACCTGGGGCACCGGGCTGTCTCGAGACAGCCTTAGCCCACAGTAAGGGACAGCGGGGAACCCAGCAGCCTTCCCCCGTACCAGCACGAACTCTCCACCCTGGGGGTGTGCAAAGCCGGTGGGGTGAGCTGCACGCACCTCGTCAGTTCTGGGGCGGGGCGGGGGGGGGGGCCTGCACTTCCAACTGCTTAATTCACGGTCAATTAAAATAGCCTCAGAACGGTTTTCTTCTAGCACAGACAAGGAGATTCGTTAAGCATTTTCCGTAAATTAAGACAAATTGAAGCAAGTCAAGCCAAGCCGATCTAACTCAGTCTCCTGGTGCCAACAGTGTCCAGCAGCAGCCCCTCAGGGCCCTGTTTTTCCCACTGGAGTTGTTCCTTACCTGCGGGAAGCCCACAGGGACACAGTGTAACTCCCAGCTACCTGCAGCTTCATTGCAGCAACAGCCGCTTCAACAGCTCCTGGGGCTGCGGCTTAGTAAGTCTCTCCCCTTGTATTATGCAACTTGTATTACGGGATGTGTACAAAAAACCTGCATCGCAAATGACTGTAGATTTAGCCTTTTGTCACCAGTAGTTAACAATGAACACTTAAAAATCACAGTATTTTATATTTTAAAGATGTCATACCGGCTTCATTAGGAAGAACTACAGACAGCATCTTATTTCTTACCTGCACCGCCTATAGCTCTCAGTTCCTTTTGTTCTTTCGGGTCCTCTGATGTATCTCCAGCTCCTTGTTCATCATCAGGATCTACGCTGCTGTCAGCAGGAAATTCTGGTTCCTCAGGTTCTATCAAAATTTCATATTCTGGAAAAAGGAATTCGTTATGCTCGGGAACTGCATCCGCCGAGTCATCTACAAAACAGAAAACAGATACCACTTCACAACGTCACCTCATATTACGCGTCCTTCTCCCCAAAAGCTACACGGCAAACCACATAGCAAAAATACAGCACAAACACTGCATAAGCAAGAGTGATTTACATCACTGCTAGACCTGATTTAAAGATAAGGAAGATTTTGTATTAAGGACAGTAGAAAACTACAATAGGTGATGCGTTGCTTTGAATCTTTGTAAATCTACGAGATGCAGAAGACGGACTCAACAGTGTTAGCAGCTGCATTTTAAAAACCAAAACCTGCAGCTGGACAGCTCTGTGCGTATCTCACTCCGCCTAGCACACGCGCACAAGCCAAGCGTGCATCAGACGCCCTGAGGCCGTACCGTTTTTTCTTATTTTTCCTTTGGATATTGTGAGTAGGCAAAGCTTCCACAAATGCATCAAGCGTACCTTCTGTAATGACGGTATTAACTACGTGCTGGTACGTTTCAGGTTTTCACTGTTTCAATTAAATGTTTCAAATGTCTGACCCATAACTTGATTTGCACAAATCGACTCCTAACGTTCTGCTTATTTCCACTTCCTACAATCCAAAAAGTTTTTGGGACTTGCACCCCACACTGTATGATGGGAGACAGATCACACACACCGCGTTTATTCGCACCATTATTAATGTGATACTTCTGAAGACTCAAAAACAGACTTTAAATACTCTGTACGTGTCCCTTTAACAACCAGCAGACAAACAAGCGTATGAACAAGAGGAGAGCAGGAGAGGGGATGGTTTAAGAAAAGGCTCTCTAAAATAGCACACTCGTGGGAGCTACTCTTTTCATCTACTGACCGTCACAGTACTCTGTGAAGGCATCACCTCTGTATGTTCCTTTACAACTTATGAATAAGCCATCTTAAAAGTAGCCTGCAAAGGGAAAAAAAATTGGTCTACATCCTTCCAGCTTTTTATGACATGAGGCGGACAGAAAGAGGTCTTTGAAAGAGACCACAGGTACGCCTTACATTTATCGGCCTTCCAGGAGTAACAAAGATCCCACGTTCTCGTGTCACATGAAGTAAACTTCTAAGAGAAAGAAAAGCATCTGCTCTCTGCTACCTTTTCCGACTTACTGCTTGTTTCCTTACAAACGATAACGCAAGAGATGGGCCCTTCTTTTCTCCCTCCTCTGCAGGCCCCTACCCCAGCAACAGGCAGGTCCGGCCGGCTCTGCAACGGCACCGTGCCTGCCGCCACAGCTCGGACGCGACGGAGCCAAGGGCAACCCTGCAGCGGCCCCCCGGACCCACCTCCGTCGGGCTGCTGCCCGCAGGCCCGCCGGTGCCCCCGCCGCCAGTCCAGCGCCTGGTGCTCGGGGCCGCAGTAGGCGGCGCGGCGGCAGCGCCCGCAGGCGCGGGGCCCCGGGCAGCCGCAGACGCGGCAGAGAGCGGCGCCGCCGCGGAGCTGAAGCGGGGGCGCGGCGGCGGGTCCCGGCGGCGGCTCCTCGGGGGGCGGCTCCTCGGGGTAGGTGTCGTTCCGTCGCGGCAGCTGGTTCCGGAACACTGCGGGCGAGAGGCGGCCGCCAGTCAGCGGGGCGGCGGCCGGCGGCCCCCGCCCCCTCCTCGCTCACCGCCCCCCGCCTCACCGCAGAGGGGCCCCCGCGGGCCCGGCAGCCGGTAGCAGGCGGCGCCGCGGCAGGCGAAGACGAAGAGCGTGCGGTGGAAGGCCTCGGGGCGGCCGGGCAGCGGCGCGTACAGCTGCAGCAGGAAGGCGCAGGGCCGCTGGCAGCGGCCGCAGCGCAGGGCGGCGGGGCCCGGCAGCCCAGCCTCGCCCAGCCACGCCGGCCGCCCCCCGACCTTGCTGGGGAAGTAGGCGCTGCGCAGCCGCCAGCCGCCGCCCGGCCCCGCCGCCGCCGCGAAGCCCAGCTCCACGCCCGCCGCCATCTTGCCGCCGGAAGGGCGGTGCCCCGCGCCGGAAGCGCCCGCCCCCGAGGGCGGAGGCGGCGGGTAGGCGGCCCAACCGCCTGTCGCCGCTCCGGTTGCCCGGGGGAGCGGGGGCGGGCCCCGAACGGGCCGCCGTCAGCGAGGGGAGCGAGGACGCAGGCGTTAACGGCGCTGCTTTAATTCATTTTTAAAATATAACATTCGTGAAGTAATTAATGCCAAAAGAAAATCCCCCAAACGCAAGCAAGCCCCGACACGATTAGCATTTCTGGTGATTGCCCGAGATTTGATTGGTGCTCTTCATTGCCAAGGGCCTTCTCTTACATTTAGCCAGCCAGCAACGTATGTTTCTAATTATTAATTTTAATAGCAAGTATTTTAATTCCCTGTTACATTTTCACATCCATGAAATATTTGAAACCAAGCACATTCCTTGTTACAAGTCTAGAAAAATGTATTTAAGTAGCCATTGCTGTGCACGCCTCTTTAAATATTTAGCCAAAAAAAAAAAATTAAAAAAAAAAAAAAAAAGACAACGTTTAATCTGTTTTAAAAAACAAAACCCGGTGAGGATACAAATACAACTCTAACCCCGGGCAGCAGCAGTTCCCAAGCGGTCAGGGAGCGCTGCCCCGCTGAGGGACGCCCCTCCACCTCCCACGCTGGCGGGGCAAGGGGGGACCCCGCCGGCTCCCCGCTCCGGCTGGGGGCGGTGGGTGCTCCAGCAGGCACTCGCCTCCAGTCACAGCACCAGGGACCACCTAGAGTCGTGCAGCCACAGGTTTCTGTACAGGTATCCTGGCGTCTAATGGGGAAGAAAAAAAAAAAAAAAAAAAGAGTAAATACTTAACATCAAAATGCTCTAAGTACCACTCCATTAAACCACTTTTTGCTTCATTCTCCTTGGTCGTTGGGTTGCACAGTATTTCAAATAAAGAAGGGAGAGTCAAAGCTGCGGTCAATGACACCAGAAAAAGTATTGTAAAAAAAAATATCAAGATTTTTATACAGGTAAATCTAAGGAACTACTAGGGAAAAAAGCACTACATCTAACCTATGTGCATTGTCCAAAGTAATTTATAACTTGAGAAGCTCTCTTCAAATTCATTAATGAACACTTACCAAACATGTCCAGGATTTTATTGACAGCCTCTTGATTTACACTGTAAGCGAATCCATTGGACCTACAGTTAAAAGAAAAAACCCTGTTTCTTCAATGAGTATTTCTTATTCCAGTCATTTCTATACAAATAATCTGAACTAAACATTTTCATAATTACATCATATTTCTCATCCTACCAGCACACACGTTAATTTTAAGGACATGGCAGACTTCTAAGCAGATTGTACTCAAGGACAGTTATGGTTTCTTTATCCTTCCTCTTGTTCACAGTCCCCATGTCTCTCTCATCTTGATTTTTATTAGGGACAACTGCAGGAACAGAATGTTTGTTTGTTTTCAATCATATAATTTTCAAGAATATCTCTCTGAAACCGAACCAAATCTTCAGCTGATGTCAAATTCTGTTGCACTCAATTGATTTATTCCTTTTACCTGAAAGGGGAATTTAGCTATAGACATCTATTTAGCACACTGACATGGCAGGGGATGTAACAACAACAGTACTTTCTGCACTTCCCAAGAACACTACAAACCTTAACCAATTCATTGCCTGAACAGAGGCATAAGAAAATAGCTCAGAGTTGTCAGCTGCCAACTACATTCCGTGGAACACTCAAGACAATGTGGGCACTTGTTGGATCCGGGACTTCCATGGTTATACTTTTAAATACAGTAAGAAGCACCACAACACAAATTAATTTGATAACAGGAAATGCATGTCACCATATTTTTGTATAACAATAGCTGTTTTTTAATCTTAGGCTTATAAACCATGAACTGTGTTAAAAGACTTCAATGACTAAGCTTTCAGTTAAATTGCTTTGAGATGTCAGTGCTGAAACCTCCCAAAAATTAGTAGTATCCTGATTATTGCTTACATTGCCTGATGAGGCTCATTGTCACACACAGAGTAGCTCTTCTATTGAAAATAAGCAGCACTGTTCTCTTTGCTTATCAAAGCGTTGGGAGAAACTTTGAAAAGCAAAAGGCACAGGGAGTCAGAAGAAGCCTACTAGTGAGTTAATGAATTTTGTTGCTCGGTCCCACAGGAGTGTTTTCACTATGAGGGGGCGCCACTCTGCTTCTACGATGTGTACAGAAAGGAACCACCTGGGTCTTCACCACGACTCAGGTCAACCCAACCAACCTTCACCTGACTGGTGCTCAGGCAGTCGGGGTTCTGCTGTTCTGCTTCATAGCAATAGCTCAGTCATTAAGAGTTGCCAGTAAGACCACACACTGACTTCTATGCACCAAAAAGCCAGTGTTACTTACACTTTCTTCTTCTTCACTGCACCTAGTTGCACAAGAGCTGCTAAGGCATTTTTCTGCATGTCAGAAGACAGTGCTTCATAACACTGTGTATTCCCTACAGAGAAAGCAGAAACACAATTAAAAGTTTTATCACTATCCATTAACAGGCTACGCTTGTAAAATCATATTGCATAACAGCTGTACACACCCTTCTCAAGAAGCTGAAAAACGAAGTTGCGGACTCCAGGTATAAACTGCTTCTCGGTAAAGGCTTCTTTTGTTTCCTTTGAGAGGTATCTGAAAATTAACTAACATTTTAAAAAAAAATTAGCACTTCTATCCTTCTGATTGTTATGAATTGTTATGAATTACAAACAGATGTGCCTTCATAAGTAAGTAATACTGTTACACTTTGAGAAGTGTAGGAGAGGAACTCAAAAGGTATCATTACATAGGGCATCTGAAATTTTTATTACTGTTTAACAGGCATGAGAATCCTAATATTAAAATAAGATTCAATATTACTATAATAGTTACCTTAGACATTAATTGAATATTCCTGTTCTCACAATCACTGTGTTCAGTGTAATTTTTTTAAACCAATACCTTAAAACAGATGGGAAAAACTGGGCAAATGAGTACAGTTCAGCCCAAGTCATACACCAGATCATTAACAGATTCCACTAGGTTCAAATGTCTACAATCCCACCAATCTGATGCTGATATACCCGAGATTTTAGCCTCCTGTTTTTCTATACATTGTTTATTACAGGAACGTAAGTGTTTAGTCTTATTAAAAACTTGGAAAACCAGAAGAATTTGAAGAGATATGGATGCAATTAATGACTCCCAAAAAAGCTATCAGATATGAGATGCAAACTCATTTCTGCACCTGGCAGGACAGCCCACATAAACTGAATTAAGCAAGAGCACCTCATAAGAACAATGAACCTGGTAGCAGCACACTCCCTGGGAAACTCATAAAGCCACAATGGGCCATCACATTACAAAGTAGTTTCTGCTTTAGTCAATTGGAAAAATCTGAGTCAAAAGCTGAAATCAAGATCCTGGGGGGTGGGGGATGTGATGTTTAAATATTTATTACTACTATTTCTCAACCCTTACACTCCCCAGCCATGAAAACAGTCGCTATTTATATTGCAGAAGTATCACAGCTCTCCTAGTTTCCCTATAAAACAAAGAAGAAAAAAGATAATTTTCTGAAGAACAACATACCTGATAACCTTCCACAAAAGGTCTGAACATAGCTGACAAGAAAGACACTATAACACTTCCTTTGTCGGTAGGGTAGATTTCCTGTTGACTTGTTTGAATGGCATCACATTTTGTGAGTAGAAAACATCCTTCCTCAAAATCCTGGGAGAGAGAAGCATAACTGAAAATTTAACATCTACAGTAAGCGCAGCTACCTTTCCCCACAAAATCAACAACAAAAACCACACAACAGGACACCGCTTCCATTTCCGAACTCAGTTCTTAAGAGACTCAAACCAAAATTTTCCTATATACCAGAAATACCCTTATAAAAAGGCAGCAGGAACATGTCCTTAAACACAGCAGTACCTCGATGCACAACAGGCCTAGGAGCAGAGAAAGCGGCTGTGGCTGCTATTCTAACAGCCAGCCTGAGCTCCCTCAGGATTTTGTCAGAATAGGGTCAGGTTGTCTGGTTTCGGTTTTTTTCTGTGGGTGTTTTTATTTATTTATTTTTAGAGCCAGGGTTTGCCTTTATCTCATGTCCACTGCTTGCAATAAATGATAACATAGTTCACTGACCTGCCCTCTACAAAAGAGGCAACACAACGGCCAGAACTTACAAATTATGGAAATGCCAACGACAAAACCATTTTACTGCCAATATCGGCGTAAGGGGTCGGGGACGCAGGGGACACACACATACACACACAGAGAACACGAGGGATGGGACACAGACATGAGAGACACATGGACAACTAGACGGGTGGGTTGCTAAGAGATCCCTTGACGTTAGAGCAACTCTTTCATGTGACTCCAGTAAAGCCAGTCACAGCCAGTCACCTTCCCATTCCCTGCTTGGTTTTGGTGCATAAAGCTGCAAGAGGCAACAATTGCTAACAATGAGAACTTAACAGTGCCAATCAGCCTTTAGAAAAAGGCCCAATTCTTTTCTATACAAAAAAATCTATGAGATTTTAATATAGCCGCAAGTCTCAACTATTATTATGAAAATTATACTTATCTCTTTTTTTAAGGCAGGAAAGATCACAAATATCACCATCAGATATTTGGCCTTAGCATTGATAAAAATCACATTTAATCAGCTTTAAATCCAGATAAAAACTACACGTGGACGTACCAGTTTATATCGGGTATGACGCTGAACCAGTGTTTTTTACTAATAAAACCTATGCTCACCTGCATTTTAAGCTGGCTGGACTAGAGCCAGCCCCGACCCAGCAGGATGTGTACAAGCTGACACAGCAAGTCCTGCAGAGAGCAAAGCGCTGCCTGCAGTTTTCACAGCTTGCCTGTCTCCAGCTGCGTTAGGAGAGCACACAGAGCCCCGTGATAAGGCAGTATGCAGGAACAATACTGGCTTTGTCTGAGTAAGGGTTGTACGGCGTGGGGGGTGAAACGAGGGGAAACTTTTCAAGCGAAGAGGATGCAACTAAAGCTTCCGTAAGACTCTGAGGGACGCTGTTACTCCATTAGGAAAGTTCTCACTTCAAAAACCTTCACAGGCTGCATCGCCTCAACTCGGTAGAAGATTTTGGCTGTAGAAATTTAAATCGGGCTGTACTATAAGCACTTCTCTCATAGTGCTCGCAATGTACTATCTGAATCTACGTGAGATAAATGCCAGTAACAAAAAGCTAAGACAGCTCAACCATGAACCATCAAAATATATATTAAGAAAGTTTACTAATGCACAGGAACATCAAAACCTTCAGAGTTCAAGGTATAAGAAGAACATTAGCCATTGTATAAACACTACAGAGTAGCTACCGCCACGCTGTGCAGTCAAGGAGAAGTGGGCACAGAGGCGTGCTTTAATAGGCACTGGGTGTTGGCACAGTCCTCTGGTAGCCCTGCCATCACAGACCACACACATGGAGCTACACAAAACAGCCGATCACAGCTGCACGAGCAGGAGTATAATCAACCAGAGGACAATAGGTACTTAAATTTAGAATTGCATACTCTATTTGTCAAAGATAACAAGGGCATACAATGGTTGATCATTAGTTGGTATAATACCTATAGTTTAACTTTCTGGAAGAGCAGCAGTGCCCCTCTGTTACACAGCCTGCAAGAGTTTTAGGAAAAATTATCCTGGTGTACCCTCAATGAGAATTCCTGTTTTTTTTCTGTGCTGACAAAACATACCCACTCTGTGAATAGAATTCAATTAAATCTACATTAACACTTTTTTCTTCACAGCCTAAGGTCTGTTTCATAATTGCAGAGCAAGAGGACAGTATTTACACTTCTTTTGAAAGACTGCTTTACATATATTTTTACATCTGTGCTGGAAGACTAGTAGCTTTATGCAAAAAAGCCAAACTTCTGCTACAGTTCATTTTAATAGTTCAGAATTTTTAGTTTTTTACTGGGGGGGAAGATTACATATGCAACCTTGTGGATTCGGACAACGTTTTGCAACTATCCAAATGATGTCTTTTTAAGTTCTCTCTCCTGCTTACAGATCAGGTTGATACCACTGTAGGTGTTTATCACAAAGCACTTGTTCGGTAGAGCCCTGAAATAAGATGCTATTTTAGTGGGCTGCATTACTGACTATCAGTATTTTTGTATAAAGGATGTTTTTACCTTCAATGAAATGCCAGGAAAGAAGATGAACTCATCAGAAAAAACATCTCTCAAGAAGCTGAAGCAGCTATAGACTTCCTCTGAAAAAAAATATTGTAAAGTACTGTTGTTTAAAAACATAATTTAAAACATGCAAGTGAAAAGCCATTTACTCCTGATTTTAGAGAGAGTACCTACTTCAAATAAAATTTGGACTTGACATTAAAAGCATACATACATATACAGCAGAAACCACCACAACAGAACAGCAAGTACTCAAAGCACTGGATTCAATTGTTACCAAAAGGAAAGAGCAGGGGGTTGCAGCTTCTCAGAGTGTGCATTAAATACCACATAATCAGAAGCTGCATAACACTAAGATACGTATTCTGAAAAGTTTCTCTACAAGCCAAGTATTGGAAGACACTGAAATACTTCAGAAACAGTAGTGGGAAGAAAGACAGAACTGGCTGCGCTGTATCCAAGTGTGAGCTGTGTGTAATTTGCACCCTAAAAAGCTGGCCTGCTAAATGCCAACAAAATAAGACACTTAGTAACAGGGCTCAGCTCATCTTAACCCTGCCCTCTTGGCAGAATATACCTACTTTCAGAAGCATCCAAGGGTAAAGAAACAAAAAAGGCAAGCAAAATACCCCCGTCCCCTCCCAACACATCCACCTTATGCCATGGGACCCTATCCAGAGCGTAACTGTCTCAGATAGCTCTCACTAGCAGCCACAGGAACCTCGTGCTCCTCTCACAGCTGACAGCGCAAGAAGCAAAGCCAGCAGGCTCGCAGAGCTACCCAAACCTACCTTTTCTGAAGCTGCGTGTCATCTGCAAGGCAACTGCCACCAGAGATGGACGCACGAACACGTTCAGCAGCTGGTTTCTGTAGGTGGCACACAGGAGGACAGCCAGAGCACGCTTAAAGACGATTTCCCCTACAGCTCCATCTTCCACTCCTTTGTCATTTAGGACCACACAGCCATCAACAAGGCGAGCAATGTTGGGATGCAGGGTGAGGCCAGACACGACTGCTTTTTTGGCACACAGGTTACCTAGTAGGAAAACACAACACTCAGGAAGATGGAAGAGGGAACAAAACTCTGTTGAAACAGCCTAAAATGCACCAGTATTTAATTAAGTTCTATTACTGAAGAGCAATTATTACACCAAACATTCAGTTAGAGAGATGTTCTAAAATAATCCATACCAGGAATTGGCAGCCTAGGCGTAGTATGAGATGGAGAGAACAAATCGCAAACATTTCTGTAATTGAAGCACTTTCAATTCTTCCACTTGCTAACAGTGACAAATATTTGTCTCTGGAACAAGTATTCTGAGCCTCCAAATAAAAGAGGATAGATCTGTTTGATGGATACATTCATCAGTAAGGAAATGGAGACCATACTTCTGCTTAGGCATTTCTGACACTACAAGTTTTCAATCAGATGCACAAGTCTTTATAATGTATTTCCTCAACTCTCATATACAAGGAAGGCCTCGTCCCAAATTAAGTTTAAAGAAACCCTAACGTAAGTATCATTACGTAATATAACTGCTCAAAGAGAAGCCAGACTGTACCTAAACCCAAATCTCCTCTTGTTTTGTAAGATAATCCTTTTAAAATGCCTAAAGCAAGGAAGTCCCTGGATTTGTTGTTTTTTTCTTTTTTTTAAACAACAAAGGTCTTCGAAGGCAGGCATGAGCTTCACAAACCTGTGGGCTTTGGTCAAGCTTTTCTGTCAGTGTGACACACCACAAACTTTATTTGGGTAAAGAGCACCATATCTTGAAAATACACTCACCTTTTTAGAATACCTTAAACACTACCAAAACATTCCCTGCATCAAATGGGAACTCTTTGGCAAGCAAGGAAGGAAACAATAAAAACTTCATACTGAACACTAAAATACACCTTACATGTTCACAGCACCACAAGCATATCAAATCATTATAGCCTTTAAAGAAAAAAAAATTATATTCTTTCCCCTTAACATAGATTTCACGTAGAATCTCCTTGCATCTTATTTGCTCCTTCAGCCTACTTTGTTCCAGTTTTGCTAAAGCTCCCAAGTTTCTAATGTAATAAGAAGTAGAAGTCTGAGGAAGTAATTTTGCAGTTCCTGTTTTTTTTTGCCAAGCAAATGTTCTGCCTGTAACAACCAACCAGCATGACAAAGGCAGAAACAACTAGCTGCCTGGAGACAGAAGAATGGACAGGGTACATGGAGTTGCTGACTTGGTGATGTGACCAAATTAGCCTTTAAAATATATTTATTCTTTCAAATGATTGACAATCCAAAACAAAAAAACAAACCCTGTTTCTATGCAACTCATGCCTAGAGTGGGGCCAGCACACTCCAACAAAACCTGCTCAGTTGTTGTCATTCCTCTATTTCATTACTGTGCCTATTTGCTATTCCCTGACTACATCACAACTATTAAAGCAAAAGCTTATTCGTTGTTGCTAACAATATCAACAAAATAAATAAGGAAATGCAAATGTGGCATGTTTTTCAGTTCACTGTGCGGTAAGATTCTAAATGATGTTTAAATATTGCCATGAAATTCTTCCTTTTACCCATCTGGCAGGAGCAGACCTTGTCTGCATTCGCTGCAGCACAGATCCCTGAAAGGAGAAGTGGTTTCCTTCCAGAAACGATGGAGTTCTGTTATAACTGTAGCCTGCTCCTACTTCTTTATTGCAGTACAGAGAGGGATCCTTGATTACACACGACTACAAAAGCAAAGATCCATGGTTTAAGTCTACCTACAGTGAAAAGTTAAACGTACTTGCATTACACATTATTTTTCTTTGCTAGCTTCACCACTTATGTCCTGAGGCTCTAAAATTAATAACCTGTGTCACCCTGCCTCACAGAGAGAAGTTTAAAACAATTGTTCAAAAAGTTTGGAAGGAGAATCAACCTTTCAGCAGCCAATATATACATATACATTATATACATAAAAAAGAGTGTCTGTGTGTATAAATGTATAAATAAAACCATCAAAGAAGCCTTCTCCCCAGAAGTCATCACTGTTTCTGAGAATAAAGTGAAATTTAAAAATAAACAGACAACTTACAGTTTTGATTTTCTCTCACCCATTTGTTTCCACTAGTTCTTTGCAACAGTAACAACTTATACTACAGTCAATATCAACCCATAAACATAGCATTACACCTGCAGAGCAGGTAATTGCCTGTGACTTACATAAGGTTCAGAAAGACAGACGCTAGGCAAAACTCAGTACTCTAATACAAGCACCTTATAATTTCCCCTTCATTCCACACTTCAGGATATAACAGTATCTGTTCTGCTTCCACCTAACTGTTTTTCAAAGTATTATCTTCTGCAGGCAAAGTCAAAACCCATCAGGTTTTAGCATCATTTTTAAGCATATCCCCAAAACCATTTACAACTCTGAGGAAAACACTTTGTAAAGTTGTCACCATACACTGCTTTCACAGAAATATAATTTATCCTTCACAAGCAACAAAAGGAATAAAAATAACACTTTCTCTGCATACCAGGCCATTCAATGAATCCTCCAAAAGTCTGTGTTAAGCCTTTAAGCCACAGGGTCTTTTCTATTAGAAGTTCCAAATCCATGGCTGGCAAATTCTGGAGCAGGACAGCAGCAACTAGCACCCACGGGCTCAAAACCATGTTTTCTATTTGCAGGAGCTCCATTTTATAAGCTACGTCACTGACAAATTCTTGGATATCCTCAGATGGTTTTTGGGGAAGATGCCTGAAAAGAACAATGCAGTTCAAGGTAAAGAGCTCCAAAAACTGGAATATATATCACACCCTTCCTTATTTCGTCTGTATTGCTCCCAGATCCACAACTACTTTATAGCACCTAACATCTGTAGGGTAATTCTATTTATGTGCTACGTAGAACAGAAGTACAGAGCTAAACATCAGTAACTTCACAATAGTATTTGAAACACAGATCTCTGTATTGATGCTGTACACTTGCTATCTTAAAAAAAAAATTCAAAAGCATTGTGTTTTGTATAACAAATTGCAAAGCCACCCAATCCAGTCATAGCTACAGCTCCCTGGCACATGATCACATTAACAGTTTGCAGTAATAAAGTAAGAAGGGAGAGGAAGGCTGAATTTTTAAGTAGCAAAACCACCGAATTCTCAGAAAACAGAGCGCCAGCTTTGCCTGGCTCATGCATCATCATTAATTTTTAAAATGGCATCTTCCAAACACAGTACAAAGCTACGCAAGTAACAACCTGTTGCAGAAAACACCCAATCACAAGCATGATAAGCCTCTGCTCAGACAAAACTGGTTCAGCGGTCTAAATAGTCAGACAGAGGGGAGATGAGAGAAGTTGAAAACAAAGCACGAGAGAACATCTTAATTATTTCACATAGGTGAGGACTAAACAAATGCTTTTCCTGTGCATACGCCATGGAAAGATGTGGTACCTGGGAACCAAATTGTATGGGCACCGATTGATTCTCCCAGATGCCAAGGTTCTAAGTGATACCGGCTGGCCAACGTAGATGTGTATGGTACCAAAATTGTCACTGAGGATTCTTCTGGCTTTTAACAACCCCTAAGAAAATGGGAAGAGCAAAACTCAAATTTTGGTGCTACAGGGTGTGTATATATCCACCTATGTTCTGTTCTTAAGGAATTTTACATACAGATGTAGATTCTTTGGGCTTTGGGACTCCTAGGAGTTCATATGCATAGAGAGATTCTTCTAATATTCTCTCGTAGCTGATGCTGATGGGAACAAGGTATGTGTCAAAGACTTCACGTTTAAAAAATGGTTCCATCACAATGCTGAGAAGACCTGCAAATTGGAAAAAAAAAAGACAAAAAAAAGAAAAAAGTGAATCACCTGTCTTTTTCAAGGAGGGAAAAGCAACTGCAATTTAACTTTGAAAAAAGAATCTTCAAATTTTAGAAACTGCTAATACATGTGCATTGTGCTTGTCCTCTCCTCAGGCAAGCAGAAGCACAAGACATTGCCCAAGCTTTAAAACAGAAGGTAAACGTATGCAATGCATTTGGACAACTGTTTGTACTCTTTTCAGCAGCACTGTTCTGCACTCACACAGCATCTTCCTTCTAAAGACTCCCCATTACTTTTATAGTTAGCTTACGCTATTTCTCTGCTGGTTAGGGGACGCCTATTTTCTAGAAAGAAAACGGGGAACAGTTATGCAATTAAGTACACAATGGAGCAAAGGGAGAGAAAGCAGTAGAGTGCAAGAGATGTGTACTGCCGTTCTTTGTATGGCCTTGGAACTCTAAGCATAGTGTTTTCCACTACTCTGACAGACTTCACTGATTTCCCACCATTTTAACATCCCTTCCTGTCTGAAGAACTTACGAAGCACATAGCCACTAATGAAAACACTAATAATCTTAAAAAGTTCCAAGTTTTCAACAAACCTACCAAACTTTGGAGTCAGAGTCTTGGCAGTGCGGCTTCTAGTCCCTTCAAGAAAAAATTCAATTGGGGCATAGCCACTCTTCAAAAGTAAAACAAAAAAAAAAGGCTGGTCAGAAAAATAAAAACATTTCTTCTTTACGGACCACAAACAGTTTTAAGTACTTAAAACGTAAGTAAGTTTTTTTTTTAATGGAAGCCATGCATGTCTAACTTCAGTCATCTCTAAGCCTATATTCATCCGTTGTATTTGCCACACCATAGAGTTAAATTAACAAAAATATTGTGTCTGTCATGAGATATGGGCACATGATCCAAAGCAACTGATGAGCAGCAATTTGTTTACCACCTACTGCTGAACTGTAATAACAACAGAGTGCATGCATGCTCTTCACCTACAGCAATTCTGAGGTAAAATGCATTAATCAGATCACAGTGAAGACTTTCAATTACATAGCTATAACATCGTGCATATTTCACATGAATTGTTCCAACAGAGTATTTCTTAAGCATACATTTTGAGAGTTCAGTAATTTATTTACCCTTAACATCGTTTTTACATATTCAGCAAACACTGCCCAGTAGAGTCTGTTCCCACCAAAGGAACGTCGCATAAAAAAGGCACCTGCCCTTCGCAGCAGTTCACCAACTATTTTCATTCCTAGGAAATCTGAAAAACAAACAAACAAAAAACCAAAACCACACACACAAAACTTATTAATATCAGCCAGCAGAATCAACCACTTTCTCTAATACACTGATTCAATTACCAGAATAAAGAAGATCTCTTTCAAGGATTCTGTTGTTGCAAATACCTTTATTTGCTTTCACATTGTCTAGCAAGACTTATGTAGACATGAATGGCATATTATAATATGCTTTCAATTCTTTTTTGTAAGCAGCATTCACTTAGAGCAATTTATTTTCATAATTTAGATGGCCAGATTTCAACCATAATAAAGACTAAGTTTTTGAAGTACGTTGTGTTGCTCATCTTCAGAAAGATCAGTTAGCACTGAATGTGTCCCAGAAGACACAGAAATTAACTGACCAATTACACTATAATATTTATGATCCTGACTCATCACTTCAGGAGGTGTACACCAAACCAGCTACAATTTTTTATAGTTTTCTAGTTGTAAGCAATGATGGTCAACGCTTAACTTGTCAAAACCAGGAAACACTTAGTGTTAACAAATTTCTTAGGGAAGCATTTAAAACAAGTCTACACAGCAGCTGGCCATATGCCACTTCAACCTTCTTGCCACCTCAATCCATGAAACACTTGAGAACAGATATTCACTCAGTAAAATAAATTCACATTTCCAGCTGCAACGCTGACAATGACTGCTTTGAAAATGTCATATAATATGTCACACACACACACGTGTGTGAGTGAGCGAGAGAGAGAGAGAGAGAGAGAGAGAGATCAGGGAAAAAAATAGATAAAAGGAAATAGGCTACAGGACCCTGGGCAGCAATAGCAGCTGTCAGAGCTTCCCGTGTGCAGAGGTCCATCTTTTTCCCTTGCTTTCCTGCTGCCCTCCCTCTCTCACCCCAACACAGACTCTATCCCCTCCCTTACTTCCATCCTCCTGCCGCGTACTCAATCCCCTAACCAGGATGCTGGCTGCATGCCCAACGCCTCTCCCCACCACACACTGCCGCCCCACGAACTGGGACTGAAACGCATCTTTTCACGTACCTCAAGCCCGCCCCACCGGCTCCGTGCCTCTGACTTGCTCCCAAGACCTGAGACAGAAACATGATCCCGGCACCAGCTAGATTCCTGCTAACGTTCTGTATGAGCATGTACTCTGGTGTTACTGGCAACTGTTTACCTTCCCTTAGCTAATCCCCATAGATCTATCCATATCCTACTTGAAGCCAAGAGATAACTAACAAAGCAGAGGCACTTACTACCTATAACAGGACAGTGTCCTCTCCGCTCAGCACAAGTCACAAAAGAGTGAGTTTGTAAACCGCATCTTGTGAACCTCTAAACACAATATGCAGTAAATACAACTACAACCATAGAGAACTGTGTTTTCTTCAGAGGAGTTTAAAGTAATACACACATGCAGCAGTATAATCAGGCTGCAAGCCCCTAATTCTGAAGAACTTTGACCCCAAAACATCCAAAACACTTTAAAAAATGTTAATCACTAAAAAAATCCCTCTAAGCTAAACTGATAGTATCTTAAGATACTGTTTTGAGGCCCAAAACTCGAAAGGGCTCTAATCCAAAAGTCAGCAAAAGTTTACACCAATACCTATGGCAGCATGTGAGCAGATTCTGAACAATACGCAACAGGTAAGCAGCTGCAACACCTTGGTCAAGGCAGCTATGAGACCTATCAACTTCTGAATTCACCAGAATCTAACTTGCATCACCCAGAGGCAAGATACCACTAACCCAAAGACCAGCAGAATCTCGTCTTCCCTGGCAGGCACATTCTCCCAGCTTCCGCTGATTTTCTACTAACTAACCACTAAATCGGAAAAGCAGAGTAGAGTAGAGTAGAGTAGTAGGTTCCCAGATCTTTGCTAGCTTGCCTGTGCGCAGTACAGTGCTGCACCAGACCTGAGGCTGTCGTCTGCCTGCTTAGAAGGCCTGGCTGATACCCAAGACTTCCAAGATCATGTTTCTCAGTTAAGTGCTGCCAGAGTCTGGATTTTCAAAAAACACATTTAACAGTAAATATCTTCTGAGTTAAGTCTTCAATAACGGTTTCCCCACAAATATACTGGCTTCATCTGCTTTAGAATTAAGTATGCCTGAAATCATGACCTCTGATGTGAAATTTCATTTCCCAGCCAGCTCTGCTCTCAGTACTTCACGTAACAGAGTTCTGCCAATGCTCCAAGGGAATCAGTCCCATCAGCAACAAGCATGAGGTGGCTGGCACTTCATATCTGGCTACAGTGACCGCACTTAAAACTGTATAAGGTATCACAAAAGCTGCTGCATAGACAGTAGCTCTTTGGCAAGTTTTCACCTGTTCCCAGGCAAAAAAAGAAAAAAAAGCGCTATAGAAGTCTTCTTCACAACACCTATCTTTGCCACAGCCTTGCGTCTATAGATGGGGTACTTCTGGGCAAACTTGCTATGAAAACATTCACCTTTGATTGGACTCTGCACCTATGAGAAGCTTTCAGACACCGTAAGCATCTCACCCAAGGAGGTTTTAACCAGACGTACTTGGAACAGAAGTTAAACACAACTACTTATAGTAACAGCTACAAGACTCCCTGCTACCGATTCTCTGAATCCTGAAAACATTGTTAAAAGAACATACTTACCTATTCCTGCAGCAATGACAGGCAAAGCCAAGTCATACGTATATAGCAAATAAGACAGCATCAAAAAGTCTACGTAGCTTCGGTGACTGGGCAGCAGTACAACTGGATGCTCCTGAATGGCGTGTTGCAACTAAAAAAAAAAAAAAAAAAAAAAAATATTGTTCCAATATTTACAGACTGACTGTTGAAATTTACAAATACAGACCTTCACAGGGCTTAAGGCAAAGAGAAGCTGATTTGTTTGAAGGTGGTTCCTCTGTCCACATACTCTGTACCTTTTTCAGCATGGAACCATAGGAAATTTGGAGCAGTAGTTTCCAGACTAGCAACCTGTGGTTCACAAGCATCACAGGACTCAAAAGTCAGGGCCATCTCCTTACATGATAGTCCAATTCAAATCCCTTTTGATGGGGATGGGAAACCCAATAGGGGCTGTAAGGGCTGACATTGCTGTCTTCCAGGGAACACATTGCACCCTCCAGAACAGCAGCATCCTGCAATGAAACAGGGGGACAACAGCTTCCCAGGGAACTGGGGCAAACTTGAAGCATCTCCTGTCTCAGAGGTCCACAATGTTTCACCACTCTTCGCTGTATGAAGGTTTTGCAGAACATACAACCCACTCAGCCACATTGTTACATGGCTTATGTTAGGTTTTCACCCCCAATTCAGCTAAATGCATTATTAAATTTATAATAACAGATAGAAAAACTCTCTCAGTGGCTGATCTAACAGAATCACTGACACATGACTGCAAGTATTCCTTACCATAGGAAGCACTTGGAAAATGTACAAAAAGTCCTGCGGACAGTTTGCCTCTAAAATACTTACGTATCATCTGTCTCCCCCCCACACACACACTTATTAAGAAATGCAGTAATAAACACAAGTGCAGTCTTTTTTTTTAAAAAAAGGTATTTTTCATATTTGTTACTTGGAGCAAAGATTAGAATCTTTGTCCAAGTGATTGGTATGAAAATATTGTAACTTCCCCCACCCCACCCCACTACTTACTCTCTGCATTCCTTCTTCATTCACACAAACTCTCTGGAAAAGCCGTTTAAATATTTTGCTCAGCGTAAAGGCAAAAAATCTGACAGCTCCTAACTGCATACTGTGGCCCATCTCATCCAGGATTTCTGTGGCTTCTTCTTGAATAATATCAGGTGATTCTCCCATCTCTTTTGCTAACTAAAGAGAAACGAAACAAACAAAAATGGCAGTTAGATGTTGTTCCCTTCTCCTGGCCCATGCACACCGTTCTGTGTGCCACAACAATTATGACAGAACTACTGCAATAGTCAGCAAGATTTTATTTTATGTGATAGGCATGCATCTAAGCATATAGAATCTGTTTGGTGTCAGCCAACAAGAGAAAACCAAGTTAAAGCTGTTCAAAATCAAGAATGAGGTTAGATGTCAATGGTGGGGAGGGAGGATGTGCAACAGTTTCCCCCCCAAAACACACCATCTGAATGTTTTAACCTGTAACATCTTCAGAGGAGATTTAAGTTCAAAGAACATTTCCTATATTATTGGTCTGAAGAAGACCGTGTACAATTTTCTTTGACTAGTAAAATGAAACCTATGTTTGCAGGGATACTAGCAATGTAAGCCTTCGAAGTACATTTGGGTTAGATTTTAACACTTGGCTGAAGAACCTCAGTCCTATCATGCTTGAATTTCTTTGTAATGTATTACTTTGGCAATGGCTAGCTGAAACGCATACAAAGCACTGTCTCTACCAACTTTGCATATCAATGATCTTTTTTCTGTTACTATGCACATTCCCTTTTGAAGTTGCTTAAAACGGACTTAAATAATGGTCATCCCTCCTATTTGATACTTTGAATCTAGAAATACTTAATTGAAAAGTTAGTCTTTTATTGTTATGGAATGAGGAACATGCCTTTTATTGAATACAGAAAACGAAAGAAGAGGAATGGCAGAAGAAAAAGCCTCCAAAAAAGCACACCTCTGTTTCGAGGCCAGCACTGCTTACCTATTACTTCTATTTTGTGACATACGAGTAAATCCATCTCCTCCAATCTACCTCCATATACCACCTTACTATCATATCTACGCGTTCAATTGTGTTTTAATAAATGCATTATCCATCCTGCATATTTCCACGTGTAGCTATAACATTATTTTAACCACTTAAAGAAGCCAAAAACTGCTTCCACTTGAGCCTGAGAAAGTCAATGTCTCTTAGGAAGCCAAAAAATTATTCTCGTTATTCACTAGGGGAAGAGATACTGTTCTCATTCACCAGTAAGTCAGAAGGCTTATCACACAGTTGATCCTGTGCAAATTAAGTGCACATCCACTATAGAGCTAAGCACTCACTCTCCAAAAATCAGGAATCAAAAAAACAGGCCAGTCACATATAGCAAGCTAAAACAAACAAATGCACTTAATTTCACATACTGAACATTAGTAACCCTAGCAATCTGTCACAAGAACAAACTGTAGTATGCCTGTGTAAAGCTGTGTAAACTCTGCCCAGACAGGAGGCACACTAATTGTAGATCATTGGGCATATCGCCCAAGATAGTCCCAGTTAGATACTCAGTAAGCTCTAGCACAAAGCTGATAACTAGGTCGCAATGGCAGGACCGCTAACCCCCTTCAACTGCTTGACGCTAGCCGGGAAAATATCCACCAAAACAATTTTCCATCAAAAAAGCAGCACTTCAGAAGAAAACATCACACAAATGTCTTTCCGTCAAATCCTCCGTAAAATATTTTTTCAGTAAATGTTTTACTGTTTCTGAAGTTGGAAGATTCAATCTTTTTTATTTCATATTACTTCGCAATTTGATGGCAACAGGACTACTTTGTAGGACATGGTTTAGTTTGTGATATCGTAACGAGTTTTGATGTATCATAGGTAACATTGAACATTAAAAAAAAAAATAGAAAAATATTATGGTAGCCACTCACTCAGGACTACCCAAAACATCTTATATACTTCTGTTGGCCTGGAATTATTTTTCATGAATACTGAAAATCGGTACTCTGCTAACTAACACACGCTCTTATTTCAGTCATTTCAAGACTGTTAAATATGAGCCAGTTTGAATATAAAATATTTCATTCATTACAAAATTGTAGCTGCTCTTCATCTTAAAACAAAAATATGGTTACATCTTAGACAGTTTCTAATTCAAAGAGTTCTCTGTGAAATAGAACTCTCATTTTAGGGAATATAGCATTTATGACTGATTCATAAATACATCACTAGCCTATAAAATTCCTACAAGACATCCACAAAGTACAAAAATGTCTACTAAGAAGGAGCATGCTTATGTCTTTCACAATGCTGCTCTGTGGCGAGGATGGGCGGGGGGGAAGGAATTCAAGCACATTGGATAAGTTAGACGGTAAAGATGGTAAAGTGCCATATATGCAAAATCAAAACACTATTTCATGAACAAGCTATCTAACAGCTTTAGTGGCAACTCCGTGGTAAATCAGTATTTGTTTTTCCCGCCAAAACAACTCAAGTTACTGATTTATTGGACCATCTTTCAAACTACAGCTATCATGTTTGACAAGGTCAGCAATAATCTTTTTTTCCCTCCTGCTACACAAACTTTGGCTGTGTTCAATCTACCTCATCTTACAGCTCAGTGTCCAGCCTCACCTGCTTGATAACATATTGAACTTGCTCTGACTGGAGAACAGCATTTTTAATAGCATTTGGCTTGCAAGGTGAAAGTCCCTTGTAGATCACAGGAGTATAACATTTCATCGCATATCTCAAGTCACTGGACAATCGTCTTTCCTCCAAGATATCTTCAAACTCATCTCTTTTCTTTGACGTAAGCTCTTTCTGCTGGGAACATACAAATAAAGAATGAGACACTGTGTCGAGCCATTCAGTGGTCTGCTTGGCTACAGTACCAAAATAACCGTGTGCAATACTTTTGCAATGTTTTGGGGGTTTTTTTAGCTTTCTATAATGTCTGCATTCCACATTCTGAGCGCATGAACAAATGTTACCTGCTTGGAACAATGCCGCAAATAGAAAGAACCTAAAAAGAAAACAAACAAACAAACAAACAAACAACGAAAAACCTCAACCATTTCCAGCTGCAAAGATCCCCAATCACTCTATGCCACATTACTTCATTCTGCCTAACAGGAAGAAGCTAAGAGAACACCTGGGCTTTGAAAGCTAAAGTGTCTTGCCTCCAGCCTCTCCATGATTAATAGGTATTAACTAAAACACCTTTAATTCCAACTCCCACAGCTACATGAAGACAATGCCGTGAATGACTTTATAAAAACGCAATCATCAACACAAAAAAATAATCCCCGCTACTTTAAGTTGCATCTGGGACCCTGGTGATTTGTGTTTGCTTTCATCAAGCTTGGACACAGGGTACGCAAAACACAGCCACGCAGGAACAAACCAAAAAAAGAAAATCATTATCAGACCAAAATGCAGTACGGTGCACACATAGGTAAAAAGAGAGCACGGCCTCTGAGTAACCAACACCACTGCTAAGCAGGAAAACAAACAGCACGTGAAGAACTAATTGTGGATCCATCCCACTGCAGGAATCTCGGTGACAAAACTCTTCCTCTTGAGTCACTAGGCATCCCCTGCACTGGAGAGAGATGTCTCCTATTATCTCCTATAACACCGCAGCTTGTATGAATGACCCTTCAGTCTTTCCAAAACTGAAATTGTATTTCTCTAAACTTCAAAACAACAGCAATAGCCACCAGACAAGCAAGGCAACTGGAACAAGCCTCTGTGAAACACAAATAAAAAAGTATTGGTTACGATCAGCATATTTATTAGAAGATGATAAAATAAAAATGCTTATGTATTCCCTTACAGCACCACTTGAAGGGTAGCACAGGCATCCCTTTCATTCATTCTGCCTCCTCTCCCTATATGCAACCTCTGCAGAACCAGTCTGACAATGAAGGACAAAACATGTTGTTTCATGGCTCTTACAGTGACCTTTTCTGCTGTTGAGAAGAACGCCCGGCCAGCAAACACACGGGAGTACACCAGGAACAGATAAGCAAAATGCCAAGCAGCGGTGGCTGGGTTTTCAACCTTGGGAGAGGGAGTCAGTTTTCACTGCCAGCTGACCACAGCCACATCAGCAACACTATCAAAAACAGCTGACGTTTAAAGAGCAAACATTTAGTTCCTATCCACTCATCAACACAAGATAAAATTTGGCAAAACAAAACATAAAAAAGGAAAATCAGGAATAGCTGCACTTAAGAACCACAAAAAAAATCCTTCAAAGCCTCAACTGTATCAAAAGCCAATTTCATTTTGTCAGAGAACACAAATCCTACATAATGTTTGACCTTCTCATTCCTTTCCCCACACAGTACAGTCAAATTCAGATACCATCCTTCTACTACAGTAGCATTTAGTAGATCATTCTCCTGGAGCAAATGGCTGCTCATGGCTTGGACAGGCACACTCTTCGCTGAGTAAAAAACTGGCTGGATGGCCGGGCCCAAGGAGCAGTGGTGAATGGAGTTAAATCCAGTTGGCAGCCGGTCACAAGTGGTGTTCCCCAGGGCTCAGTGTTGGGGCTGGTCCTGTTTAATACCTTTATCAGTGATCTGGATGAGGGGATTGAGTGCACCCTCAGTAAGTTTGCAGATGACACCAAGTTGGGTGGAAGTGTCAATCTGCTGGAGGGTAGGAAGGCCCTGCAGAGGGACCTGGACAGGCTGGATCGATGGGCCAAGGCCAATTCTATGAGTTTCAACAAGGCTCAGTGCCGGGTCCTGCACTTTGGTCACAACAACCCCATGCAATGCTACAGGCTGGGGGAGGAGTGGCTGGAGAGCTGCCTCGCAGAAAAGGACCTGGGGGTGTTGGTCGACATCCAGCTGTATATGAGCCAGCAGCATGCCCAGGTGGCCAAGAGGGCCAATGGCATCCTGGCTTGTATCAGGAATAGTGTGGCCAGCAGGACCAGGGAGGTGATAGTGCCCCTGTACTTGGCACTGGTGAGGCCACACCTCGAGTACTGTGTTCAGTTTTGGGCCCCTCACTACAAGAAGGACATCGAGGCACTGGAGCGTGTCCAGAGAAGGGCAACGAAGCTGGTGAAGGGTCTAGAGCACAAGTCTTATGAGGAGCGGCTGAGGGAACTGGGGTTGTTTAGTCTGGAGAAAAGGAGGCTGAGGGGAGACCTTATTGCTCTCTACAACTACCTGAAAGGAGGTTGTAGCGAGGTGGGGGTCAGTCTCTTCTCCCTAGTAACAACAGACAGGACAAGAGGAAACAGCCTCAAGCTGCGCCAGGGGAAGTTTAGGTTGGATATTAGGAAAAACTCCTTCACCGAAAGGGTAGTCAGGCACTGGAACAGGCTGCCCGGTATTTAAAAGAAGGATAGATGTAGTGCTTTAGTGCAATTCTCTAAACTTGTCTCTCCACTATTTTAGTTTAGAGAATTGTCCCACAGTAACTGCAGAACTGGCTCCCCAGGGGCTTTTAAAACAATCCTATACAAGGTGTTAAACTCAGACCCATATTAATATAAAACTTTCAGGATTTTTTTGCCTGTATGGTTTACCATTACAGTTTTCAATCTTTCTTCTTCCACAGCTTTCAACCAGTTGGTGTTTTGCAAGAGCCAAATAAGCTAAGAACTGTTAAGACAACTGGAAGTAGTTTGTATTAGCCATTTTTTGCCATTGACACCTTATATCAACCCCCTTGATTAAAATATAACAGGAAAAAAAAAACCTTATACCCTGTAATAGCAAAAAAGATAGCTCAGAATAGCATCAGAAAATATCAGTTGGCTCTAAGTATACACCTACTTAGATCAGTATGTGGCAAGTCATTGCTCAGAGAATCTAAGCAACTTTTATTTCAATTACCAAAGTTTAAATCCTGCAATGTGCAACTACACGAAACCCAAACAAAGAAACCCAGCACTCAACTCGGGTATCACCAGCCACACCAGCAGTCACCGCGCTGCTACGGCCATTCCCCAACACGGCCCTGGTGAGCGGAGTTTTGCAAAGGCCACAGCCCAATTCAAAAGTCACCTCTCTGCCAACTGCTCCTCATTTCACGTTTCCAGATTTGAAGCACAACTGATTTCTCTCCATGGCAACAGGTATTTTCAGCCCTGTCCCGAAGTAGCAATGAGGGAGCCAAAACACACACACTTTACCAACCACTAAAGAAGAGAAACACCGCTTTTGCACGTTACAGCCAAGCTGTTGTTCCAGCTTCAGCTGCTGACTGGTAGAGAACACACATAGAAAATACGCTGTTGGAAACCTTGACATCAGACAATTCAGTTATGTGCACAGTCACTGCGACATTGGTGAAGTACACAAGTGAAACAGCGGGAGCCTGGAACTTCTCTATTCCTACATAACCTCAGAAAGCAGTAAAACGGGAGTGCTCATGATGCGCTTGGGATACCAGCGTACAGCCAAAGAAACACAGAAGAGAAGTTTGGGAATCCCTGCCGAAACCAGGAGCTGTTTCCCTCTCTCCCCAGCCCCCTCCTCTAAATCCCAGTAGGGGGAGAGGTTTGGCACTTCACACCCAAACCTCCTTGTCCGAGGCTGGCGTAGGAGCTGCAGGGAAAAAACAAGGTCAACGAAGTCATTTCCACCACGTAACACGGGAAAACCTGCTTTGGCCACCCCACCTCCATGACAATTTACTAGCGCTGGATCTGTCGTGGCTGGCAGGTTTCTGTCCTGCACGACGGCCCCGTGCTCGGACGCCTGCGGCCCCGGCCAGCCTCTCCCCCCGGCCTGCTTGCGGGGCTGTCGGTCAGAACCTCTCTAGAGAAGAGCCCCAGCCCCCTCCGACCTTTCTGAAGCCGGCTGCCGTTTCACAGCATATCTGAGGGGAGAAGCGGTGCTCGGCATCGGGAGCTTTGACTGTCGCGACCGACACGACAGGTGCCAGGGAAGCAGGCGGGTAGGAAAAGCGGGCTCCGGGCCCGCAGCGGCTGGGGAAGGTGATCTGGTGCGGGGAAACGTCCGGTTCCCGCTTGGCCGCGACCTGCCCCCGCCGGGGCCCGGGAGAGGCCTCGTCCCCTCCCGAGCCCCCGCGCCCGGGCCGCGCCGCCGCCAGCCCCCGCCCGGCGAAGCGGGTAGAGCGGGGGAAGCCGAGCGCGGCACACCCGCGCCCTGCGGAGGCCCCGGAAACCTCCCCCGGAGCGCGGCCCCCGCTTCCCCCGGGCCCCAAACCGGGGGGGTTGCGCCAAGCGCCGTCACTCCGCTTCAGAGCGAACGGCACCGACGCGGCGCGGGGCTGAGGCGGGCAGCCCCCTTCCCCCGCCACCTACCGAGTACATGGGCGCCCCTCGCCGCGCCCGCCCGGGCGCCGCTGCTGCTGCCGCTGCCGCCGCCGCCATGGTCCTGCGAGCTCCGCCGCGCCGCCCCGCGCCCCGCTCGCCCGCCCTACCCCGTCGCGGTGGCCTCACGCCCGCCGCCGCCTCCCGCGGCGGCCATGGCCCCGCGCCGCCCCGGCTCGGCTGCCCGGTGCGCTGCGGCGGGCGCGGGGGAGGGCGGGGGCACCGCGCGATGGGCGGCGCCATCTTGGGGGCGACGGGAGCCGCTGGGGATCAAACGTCCTTCCTCCCGCCGCCCCGCGGCCGCCATGGGGTCGCGGGAGCCACGCCGCCGGCTGGAGGCGGTGCTCGACGCTCTCTACGACCTGGGTGGGTGAGCGCGGCCGTGCCGCGGGCTGCCGGCGGCGGGGAGCGCGGCCGGGCTGGGCGCTGCGCCGAGGCCGGCGGCACCGCGGCCTTTCCTGGGGGCCGGGGTAGGGAGGGGGCTGGGCGTTCACTCTTAAGCGGAGCGATGGCGGCCGCGTACAGCTGATCCGGGGCCCGTGTTCCGGCCCGCAGGTGAGAAGCCTGGCGCTCGGGGCGCTGCGGAGGACGACGAGGAGAGCGCAGGGGCGGCGGCGGAGCCCCGAGGACCGCAGCCGGCGGGCAGTACCGGCGGGGCGGCGAGTGGGCGGCGCGGAGCCCGCGACTTCTTCGGGGAGCTGCGGGCCGAGCTGGACGCTGCTGCCGCCGCCCCGCCGCCCCCCAGCGCCGCGCCGCCGGCCGTGGAGGTGGTCGTGTTCCGCGGGAGGAAGAAGAAGGAGCGGCCCAGCCCCCCGGTGGCGCCCGCCGGCAGCGGCCAGGTAGGGTGCAGCCTGCGTCTTGGAGGGCCGGTGGGGGAGGTCGGTGGGGGAAGGCGTGACAGCGTTAGATCTCGGTCCTCTGGTTTGGTTTGTGGGTGCTAAATTGCCTTGTGCTGCCCAAAACTGTAGCTGGGTTGCTTCGACAGAGAGGCCCGGGTTAGGCTTGGCTGGGAGCAGAGCTGCTTTCCACGCCGAGCAGAGAGTCCCTTGCTTGCTGCTTGGTCTCTAGATCTTGGAGGTTCTCTGGTTGTTTTCTTTGAGTTGTGTTTATGTCCATAACATCAGAAGCCCAGTTCTAAAATAAGCTCTGATGGGCCAACACGTGGCTGTCTTGAATTCAGGGAGACTTAGTAGCATCTGGGGTTTGATTGCTTGGAATCGGGAAGTTCAAGAGACTGACCAAGTCGTTTGTTGAATCCATAAACTTTTGTGCTTTTTCCAGCATGTTTTCCTCTAAAAATTGCCCTAGATATTTATTTTCTTATGTTTTTTACAATTTAATTTTTTTTTCTGAAAAGACTGGTGTTAGGCTTGTTAGTAAAACGCTCTGAAAATAACCAGGTTTATTTGTGGTTGAAATGGACAATTTTATATCGAAGCTTTTGCAGAGTTGAGACAAGTTTGGGTTTGCAGATGCAGAAGGAAGCCCTGACGTAACCCTGGGACCCGAACCTGTGACTCAGCGTAACCTAACATCCTGGAGATGCGAAAAAGAAATGTGTTAAACGTATTCCGTTTCGGTTTAAATACACACGTATTACTCCTGCTTCCTCAGAGGGGATAGAGCGCCCTTGAGAGTAAACAGGGAAAGAAAAGGGGATGCTACTCTTGAACAGAGCGCAGTTTCCCTGCCAGTGCTGCCTGCCTGCATCAGCACGTGTGGGAGCGGGCAGAGCATCCGCTCAGAGAGGTGATTCAGCACGTCCTCCCTGAAATCTGGAGTCGGACACAAATCAAAATAACCCTGGGAGATTTGTTACTGCTCTGAAGTGTCCCATGTGGGACACTCCCGTAGCAAACAGGTATGGAGCTCTCCCTGGGGATTTTGCACTTCTTTTTCTTCCTAGGATACAATCTGTCCCCCCTGGAGAGTTCCCCTCCAAACTGAGAACTGCTGATGGAAAGTCTCCGTGTAAATCATGGAGCAGAAAAGATGTCGTTTTCGCTGATCTCATTTTGAGCAAGTAGTTTCTTTAAACAGCGTGAAGTGGGGTCTGCCGTTTGCTGACAGTGCTTCCTTCAGAGTTGTTTCTCTTGCATTAGTTAAGCTGGATATGTATACTAATATATGTCCATGCAGTTACGAATTAAGCTTGTTCTGTATGTTGCTGCCAGCTATCGGTACGTGCACCATTATCACTGCACTCTCTGTCTCAAACAAAATGACTTAAAGTTCACGTCCTGTCCTGCATTAGCAATTTGGTATGGATTTGGAAATGGAAATAGGCATGACAAGTAGCTCACGTGTGGCAGTTTTTCTCCTATAAAATGTAATTTATACTTGAAAGTATAAAAATTAATTGCAGCTATTAATATCTTTCTGAATTATGAATTTTTTTGTAAGGTGTAGCAGATGATCCAGGCAAGAAAATGCCGGACAAAGCTATATGCTCTGTGCTAGAATGGTACCCTATAAATTGTGCAAGGTTGTTCCAGTAAGACCCTATAATATCTACATATTAAAAATGCCATTGAGACAGTCTCTTTTAATGAATCCAGGTAATAAAACTAGAAAAAGATACTGCTGGAAAGCTGTATACTCTTCCCTACAACCCATTTTACATTTTATTGCTTTCCAAAAAACCCATCACAATGACCATTTAAACTGGTGTTACTTGTTATATTAATTCAAAATGTTTTATTTTGTTTATAGACCAAAATAGTGGACAAAGAGAAAAATGCGAACGAACAAGAATTTAACTTTGAAAAAGTAAGTCAGTGGGACCTATCGAATCTCAATATTTTAGTGTGCAGGTGTGTGTATTTATATGCTTGGGAAAGCTACGATGGGAGTGATGAGAAACGCTTCCAGAAAAGGTTCTTTCTTGTAGGTGAGGGTTTCCTAATAGGTAATTTTGGCTGTGTGCCGTGCCAAAGGAGGAGCATGCTGGCTGTTGTCAGCTGCTCTGTGGGAAGAGAGGTGTGTTACAACTCTGTGGCCTTTCTTTCTGATCTTTTAATGAGAATTTGAGGAGGATCACTGTATGTTAGCTGTGTAAAGCTACGTGGGTACCCGTAATGTATAGCATAGCTCTTTCAGGCCCACGGTGTTAATCTTGACTTTCTGACCTCATGTGGAAGGGGGAAAAAAAAGCATATTGGCATCTGTTTTTGAAACAGCAGATGACTTTTTTCCATTTATCTTTTTGTTCTCATCTGTTCTTATATGAGCATGAGTAGCATTGGCCTTCTGAGATACTGGTTCGTTTACAGATCTCTGCAAGTTGTTTTATGTGCCTGATCTTTGCTCAGAGATGTGCTGTGATCCAGTGAAATCTCTCACTGGAGACGCTGTGTGAAGCTCCATACTGCTGAGGACAGTGGGGATTTAACCACTGCCTTTAAAAAGACTATAAATTCAGCACTGGTTTTGCCAGGGTGTTCTTGTGTAGTGTCGACTATACGTGTGTAGGTTGTCAAACTACTTCACCATCTGCCCATCTGCGTTTCTCACTGGTTAAGTGCTCCTCAGCCAAGGAATGAGGATGCTCTGGAAATGTTGGGCACTGTGCGTAGCACATTTCGTTGTTGTTCTTTGTGCAGCACAACGTGATTCATTTTCATATAGAGGAGATCCATTCCATGTGTTGTTTTATGTGAAATGAGGAGAATCAGAAATTGTCCCCATGACAGTCCTCACCATTCAGAGATTAGATGGACAGTGGTTAACTGTTCTGCAGTGTAGCTCCAAAGTCAGTTAGTTTTATTGTATAGCACGCTGATTTCAGGTATTAGCCCAGGTTTCTTTGGGAGTATGACTTCGTTGTCGTCTGTCGAGCGTTCTTTTACAACAGGTTGGACAAATTATGAAATGCTTGCAATTTTCTGTAATGTTTCAGGCTCGTTTGGAAGTGCACAAGTTTGGAATCACTGGCTACAAGAAGCAGGATCAACGCATATGGGAACAGGAGCGTGCTATCATGCTGGGAGCCAAGGTAATTGCCGCTTGGTTTGTGCTGGATGCTCACCCAGCTGTTACAGTGCAGGAAAGTGGTAAAAAACACTCGGGGGGGGGTTGGCACTACTTCTTTAAAACACTACCCTGATCCTTCTCCCACTTCATTCTTACTTTTACATTGTCTATTCTGTCTTGTCTATTTTCTGTAGACATTTGCAAAATTAGTATGGTTGTGTTATCGGGGATGTTGTTTACATGAGATGAGACTGATTGGGATAGAAAACAACATTTCCTAATTTTTAATCAGACCATTCAGAAGTAAATTGTTGGAGGGAGGGGCTTACTTTTTAAAGCTTCGCTCCCCCAGTGAGTTAAAGATGGAGAAAACTTTTCAGTTTTATTTGTCATCAGTAGTGTAAAAGAAAAAAAATAATTTTCTAGGTCTTTTTTGGGGAGTGGGGAGGGGTACAGGTTTTCTTTCTAGCTCAGAGTGTATGTGGAAACCTTGTAGGACTGATATAGAGCATAAACATCCCTCTCTACTGTCTCCACCAAGAAAGATACGGTTTCTATGTGTCTACCTTGCATCCCTTAAGTCCCTTCCTCTCACCCAAAAGGAAATAAACCATTTCTAATGTTTCACCACCACCACCTGAAAAATATTTTCCATGCAAGTATGTGAATATGTTTTGAACCTATTTGAAAATTTCATCAGTGGTATCCCTCCCAATCTTTATTGCAGCCCCCCAAAAAGGAACACGTGAACTACAAGACCTACCAAGAGAAAATGAAAGAGAAAAAAACAGCAAAGGATGATGATAAGGGAAAGGTTTGTGTGAAATGTTCTGTGTAAAAAGGCAGCATGTGAAAGCTAGCCCAAAAACCTGACAGATAGCGCCTCAGGCGCAGGAGGAGTGCCCGAGCCTGACACCCACTGCTCCCCATGGAGTGGGTTCCTGGCTCCAGCAGGGCTAATTTCGTCAGTAAAAGCTGGTTGCGTGCAGTATGAAGGGCACAGAGTTAGGCTTACATTGTGGTGGGTTTCACTGCCTCATCCTTTGAGGCTGATAGACTGATGACACAAAATCAGCAGGGTTTTTTTTCCTTGCCTCTTAAGGGAAAAAAAAAAATGGCGTTCAATTAAAGTTTGTTGCATGTTGTCTAATCACAGAGAGCCGGATCTTCAGCTGGTTTTATATCAGCACAATTCCATCTAGGATCTTAATCATTACTTAAAGCAAGGGTGAGGTTCCTGTTGCATCCATCCTTTAGCACGGCCCATCTGGCTCCAAGCCTACTCCACGGTGTCCTCTCATGTCAGTGGGAGCAGGCTGCGGGGCGGGTAATTGCTCTGCTGCCCTCTTTCCCAGGGGACCTGCTTCTCCTCCTCTGTCACGCGGCTCAAAGCGCATCCAGTGCATGACCAAACACAATTGCACCCTGTCGTTTGACAGGTACGCTCAGTCAGGCGACTAGGCACACCTGCCTGGTAGCAAGTCCATCTTTTGACCCAAGGATCTGTCGCATGCCCAAGAAGCAAGCCTCTCTCCCCTTGTGTTCCTGGATTTGTGCCTCCTCACGTGGCAGAGGCAGCGTGTTGGTCATGAGAGGGCTGTACTTTCCATGAGGTGACAGGAAGGGCTCTGGGCACTCCTAGCAGTGCCTCCATCATGCGTTGCGTCACTTGGCCTGCCAGAAGGTCTCCCACCCTGCTTTAAACGCCTGCTGCTCTGTGAAGCAAAGGCTACTGTGTGTTTTGTGTGCAGATGGTTGTTTAGCCAAGATGCTCTGTTCCTTTTCCGTTTAAAATATGTATCTTTAAAAACAGGAACATAAAGGTGATTCTCTTAAGAAAAAGAAGAAAGAACAGAAGGAGAGGTGAGCTGTTTTTAACATGGTTAAAATTAACTTGCTTTTATATAGCCTCCCCAGTGTATTGCCCCTACGTAATTGTGCACAGTCTTATACTAGAAGTCATGCAAATCACAGTGGAAGGAGCTTCTCCAACTGCAGAAGAACTGTTAGTCACAAAATGGTAACCTTGCTCTGTGTCTAGCAGTTTCAGAGGCCTTAGTTACGCAGCTTAACTGAAAATGTGTCAGTTCTGCCCTGACGTGCCTAAGACTGCAGCTGGAGCCGAGATGGATGGAAATCCCTGTGTGCGGACGCAGGGTATGCCACTCGCGCAGAGTCCCGAGAAAGAATTTTTGCAAAACACAAGCTACAGTATATAGAGGTTTGAAAGGTGAAGTGGCATTCTTAATTATAGTGTAGCAGGTCCACTGAAATGTACTCTTTATCTTCTTTCTCTCTCTGAAAGTCTTTGTTTTTAAACTTCTTTTAAAATGTAATTCGTTCTGTCATGTGCTGCAAATTTTGAATGGCTGTGCAGGTAATATATGTTCTAGGGTCATTACCTGCTATGATTTGATATTCTATAATACCAAACACTGATTGCATAAATACGTGACATTTTTCACCATATTGAGCATTTTTGTGAGTTTCTGGTGTTTTTCTTAATTCATTTTTTTCCCCTCTTCCTATTTCAGGAAGGCCAAAAGGAAGAAATCGGTGCCTAGCATTTGGCCTGCAGGACAAGTTGGAAAATTCAGAGATGGGACCTTGCTTCTGCAAAGCTGTGACATAAAGAAAATTAAATCATCTAAAGTTATCAAATGAACTTATGATACAGAGTGAAATGGACAATACACATAAGATAGAATTCACATTGTCACAAACATGGACTTACAGAGCCTCTCGCTGTCCTGCCATGTCCTAATTCTTTTACCTTATTTTTTGTTGCAGGTTTTTTTATCTTCTGTTCTGCCTTGGGGAGAATATGAGAATTTACTATTTTATAAGTAAAAATAAAGACTTTTTATTAAGAAGGTTACACAGGCTATTTTTCTTCATCAGTATGTGCTAAAGAAAGCATTTCGCTTGCCAGAATTAACTTACTGGCTATAAGTAAAATATTCATTTCATCCATTGATGGATTAAAATATATAGCTCTTTGCTTTCATCTGGAAGGAATATGGAAAAAGCAATACCTTATTTGCTCTGAACTTGAAGTAGGTATTCTGAAACACTTATCAGGCATACATCTGTTTCTGTATCTATGTGAATTGTTAGTGGATAGTGGAGCTGCACAACAAACAGTTTTCCTGTCCAGCAAAACCTCTTAAGGTTTCAAAATTATCTGCTTTGGGATGAAAATGAGATTTTCTGAAATTTTGTCCCAGGTAAGAGTTACAGACTCAACTTGTATATCTCTGCAGAGATCTCCAAATAAGCACTGTTTCAAATGGTGGTTTGGTGGCTTGGCTGATTTGTTTATAAAAACAAAAAACATGTAAGACTGAGCCAAATGAGGCATAGACACTCAACAGCTACTGGTTATTCATGGTTAACTTGTGTTTGTTTTGATCAGTGTTCCGGTGTCTCATAAGGCTTTTCTATGAAATCTTTTTCAAAACTGAAGTTTTAGTGCTATTTGGATTTCAGCAATTTGGTGTTTTGAAAGACCAGTTTTGTCCTCTGTAGCTAAATATTTTTTTTGTTTTTAAAGTTGTGTTTCCGTTAGAAATGGCAGTGTTTAGTAACCTTCCAAAATGTCCTCTCCATTCTACCTCAAGCTAAAGAAACTGAAAAAATATTTTAGGGGGAGGCAAAAATACGGTTAACTGTTAAATGACAGAGGAAAAAGTTCATGCTCTGTTGTTTAGATGTAAGATTATCTGGAGCTTGTTTGAACAGCTCTGGCAGTGAAGCAGGTGTACATGAGAAGGAAAACAGCCCTTACTGGAGAAACTTTTAGGCATATTGGTGAAATTCAGCATACCCCCCTGCGGGCTGGGGAAGGAAGGCACGCTTCCTTGCTGCCACCTGGGAGCCTGAGTGAGGTGGTGTCTAACCCTAAGTGAGCCACGAGGTCTGCGTCAGCTTGAGAACAGCAGTGTGGTCCTCTCCCCAAACAGCAGCATCAGAGGCTACCCCCTTCACAGGATAGGAAAGTATTCTGGGGCAGGGAGAGCCACACCACAGAAAGGGATGCTTTCTGGCACACTCCTTCCCCCACACCTTCCACCTTACTTTCAGGTCCTGGAGAAGTGCCCCGCCAGCACAGAGAGGACTAAGAGGAGGGAGAGAGCCTGGAGGGGATGAGAGCCAGGTAAAAAGCGGAAGGGAGCGTTTCTGGAGCCATGTGGGAAGAGGAGGGGGTGCAGAGTTGGGGTGCCGAGTGCTGTTAACACATTTCATAATTGTGTCATTTGATTTCCTCTTATTCACTGTGGGTTGCAGATTCAAACTGGAATTGACAATCCTATCTGGTTACAGACTTAGAGAAATGTCAAATCACGATTGCGTGTGAAGATGTAATCACTAAGCATAACAGTACAGAGCATCGAGACTTGTTGAGGCAACAGATAGGCTTTGGATGTTGTGGGATAACCTGTGTTTTTTTTAATTGCTCGTTAGTCTTTGAGCTCAGTTTTTCACAGCTCACTTCCAGATAAAAGTTTTGTTCAGCTGGCTTTGGGTATAATGTGTTGTGGGAGTTCATGTCCTCAATCAGCTTTGGTAATTTAAAGGGTTCGCTTTCCACCTCCACAGCTGCCAAGAGCTGTTTAGGAGTGAAGCTTGGTCAGAATGGAGTGTCTAATTTCTGCAGTCCTGATCTCAAGCTTGTAAGTTCTGTTAAAGAAAAGCTGAAAAAAATTCAGTTCTTAAAATAAAAAGTTGTAAACTGAAATGCCAAGCTGACAGTGGAACGTAAAAGCTTGGGGCGGGGAAATCTTATTAAAAATTTTGCATTTTCTCACTCGTTTAACGTTGGTGGGTATGCATTATGAAAGGTTTCTGTTACATGGTGATAGGTTCCTGCTTTATATCAAATCCCCAAGGTGATTTGAACTGGCCATGCTACATCCTTGCAGGATGCTGTTCTCAGGTAAACATGGTACCTTCAGTCCTATTTTGTTACTAGGTGCATTAACAAAAATGGTAACAACCGACATTTGGCAAACAAAACTGTTGAGAACCTGTTATGCACTTAGTGTTTCTCTGGACTGGCATGTGTTATTAATTAACGAAGTAGTTAACAGAGTATGTAAGTGTATGTTCAGGCAGCAAGCTGTGTTGCTTTTGGAGCATGTACTGATGCACGAAAGCCAGTGTTGACTAAGCGATTGATGATGGGCAAGGGAGAGCAGGGACCATCTTATTTTGCCCTCTACCTGCAGCTGAATAGAGGAATGAGAGATAAAGGAAGAATACGAGGATTTCTCCTTATCTGCTCTCTTTCGCATGACTTGCCCTGTGACAGTTAGCTTTATTCCCATTTCACCATATGCTAAAACCATTGTGATTATCCTTCCTCCCAGTCAAACCCTTTGCCATGAAGGAGATGATGCCAAGTTGTTGTCTCCCGCAGGAAAAAAAAAAAGGGCCATGAAGGATGGTGCCTCCACACTCCTGTCTGTACTTCTGATTGTTTTGGCCGGGTTTCTGTTCCTTACCCTGGCGCTGCTGTTAGTGTGTCGGCATGCTTTATTCTGCTTTATTAACAGACGTTTATGAGGGTCGCATAGCTTCGATGAGTGCCTTTTTGCAGGGGCTGAGTGTGCTGCCTCTGGAGCACTGCTCGGTCCCTCACGAGGCATCTGCTTGATAGAGGTGTGCAGCTCCAAGATGGTATGTTATTTTAAACCACCTCACAAAGTTTTGTCTTTTCTGCTCAGTCTGGCAGAAAGGCCTTTCCAATTGGACCCTACTGCTGTCACAGTTACTTCCAGGCTCTGCTTACTCCAGCATCAGAAATTTCTGGAGACTGGGAAATCACCCAAAGTGTCTAAGATGGGTCAGAGCTAAACAACACATCCCTAGGTACTCTCTAACCAACGTGAGCCAGAGCGAACGGAGTGGTGCTGAGAAGGAGAGGTGTTTCATGCCACTGAATCCAGGGTATGTCTGAAGCTGAGGCACAGATGGTTGCTCTGAGGGAGGACTCTTGGCTTTCCCCAGCTACTGGATTATTCTTCACTGTGGTAACAAAGCAGGTATCAACAATTAGAGTTAGGCGTGCATCCTGCGCAAGTGCCTCATCTACATTATGATATCGTATTTTTTTGTAATAATTTGTAATAATAAATAGGGTACTGATGCTGGATTTGTTGGCAATGTTGTAAGAATTTATTTAGAAACTGTAAAACAGCATAAACTCATACATCAGGTTTTCCAAAAGGGTAATAATAATAATAATACACAAAGTTTTAGTCGGACCAAAAGACAAAAAGCAGTTTGTTTCTAATTCAAAAAATACAAACATTTGCTACAGGTACAAAATTATAAAAAGTTTGTATTTTCCTCTTGATCTGGTGACAGACACATACAGCAGAGTTGTATATTTCACCAGCTCCAAATTCATATAAGCTATGGGAAATGACGATAAAGAAAAAAATGTCGTGGTTAAGAAGAAAACACAGAAACAACTTCTCGTCTTTCATTTAACCAGAAGTGAATACCATTCTCTTATTCCTTTGCACTTTTTTGGTTGCCAACATTTAAATTAGTGTTATTCATGCTTCATATAACAATCAGAAATAACAGCAGGTTTACCTCATGCATTTATTTTTAATATTCATCACATAATGTCTTCTCACCATGCTACCTAGAAAGGTTAGTGTTTTTACTGACAACATTTAAGGGAGGTGGAGGATGAAGGAATGCAGTTGGGATCCAGGAATATTTCTGTCTACTGCTTCACAAGGAAATGTTAGAAATCCTCCAATTAGCATAAAAAATACTGTTGTCATTAATTCTGCTTGGATCTGTTTGCAGCAACAAATGTAACAAAAAGGTCGCTTAACAGAAGGGGAAAATGCTGCTGAGTGCCTCTGTCAGTAAAGCGCACGTCTGTCTCCTGTATTGTGCAAAGATGCAGGAGCCCCGCACATCTAGCCTCTGTGGCTTGTGTATGGGCTTCTGCACGTAAGAAGACCAAGTGCGTCTCATTTATGATGGATTTGTGCTTCAGGCTGCCGCCCCAGCCAGTTGTGTGTGTGCAGCGTTCAGCAGTGCTGGGCAGAGGAATCACCAGAAATGTTGTCAGTAAAAACTAGAAGCAGCTCACTTTTTTAAAAAAATAATAATAATTAAAAAAAGCAGACTCTCCATCTTTGTTTGGTAGTTTTCAGTGACAAGTGCCCTTTACACTTGCAATGTGGTTCATTTGTTACCATAACCTGTTGAAGGACTTGAAACTGTAATCTCCTTTCCAAAGTTGATCTAGCCAAGATGCTTGGGGTTTTCATATCATCTTGCCTGGTTCAAATTTGAATTCTTGACTTTGCTATTAAAGCAGAATGCTGCAAAGCTGGTAAGGCCTGAGATTAGGTCTAACAACTCTCTTTCCTCATCTTCCTGTTTGTGAGCAAAGGATGTACTAGATGGCACCAGAAAGCTGCTGCTACCAGGTTGTTGGTACTTTGCATCCCTTCTCACAGGAACAGGTGATCTGAATTGTGGGCCAAAAACGCCCACACCGCCTCTTGTCGGCAGTTGCAAACATGGGTGTTTTTCATAGGGTGGTAGTGGCAGCTTAGTCTTGATCTCCTCTCTCTCTTACCTTGTTTAAGAAATATTATTATGTAAGAAAGAAAAAAAAAAAAAAGCTGCATCTCACATTTCTTCTTGCTCTAGAACAACTCGGAAACCAGAGTATTTGGTGCTCTCTGCCATCTTTACTAACTACACTTTGGGGGGGGAAAAAAAAGCTTACACAGCACTATGACAGAACTCTATCACCAGCCAAGAACAAACTACGGCAATACACTATCATGGCATTATTTACAACACGATGTAACATTATGCATATAATAAATTACATTTAACACTTTTCCTCTTAAACTCTGATATATGTAAGCTCATGCTTTTAAAATTTTATTTATTTCATTCAGTCCAATATATTTTCCTCTATGTATCTTAACTGAATAGGCAAGTATAGGAGGTGACAATGCTGTTTGCCTATCTCTTCTATGTTTTTTAGAAGCCAAATTGCTTTCCAAATCATGATACATCACAGTATGCTACTGTCCTCACTGACATTTATTTTATAGCGCATACCTTCCCACAGCAGTAGTAGTAAGGGATTGTCAGCTAGGCTTGTGCTCGTATTGACATTAAGTATTAATAAGAGATCTTCTTGTGAGCTCTTTTTGAGTTGATGAGGGGAAAGAAGGGAGTGGAAATTGTGTAGCATTGCACGCCTTGGGAAGGCCAACAACGCTCCTGATGGCACACTCCTGTTTGTTCCCGCTAAACTTAACAGGGAAATTTGCAGAGGAAAGAGCCAGGAAGAAGGTTCACAAAGGCTAAGGTTGGGGTTCACAGGGGTAGATGAAAACTAAGAGTCCCTTGTTGCCCTGCAGGACAGAAAGTTTGCCTGCTGTATTTATTTAGCAGCTGTGCAGAGGTTCCAATCGGCCTATGCAGAAGTCAAGCTTTGTTATGTTTATTAGAGGAGGGCTTGTTTGTTTGTGGCTTGTTTGGTTTTTTTTAACTTTAAGTCAATTTACAGCTACCTTGTGTGGGCTCTGTACCATAGCAGCTGGGATTCATCCCAGTGCAAAAGGCTCTGCTCTGCTGCTTGTAAGGAGCAGCCTGGCCTCTAGGAGCAGAAGAGTCCCACGCAAGGCAGCTCTGTGCGGGTCCAGGTGCCAGAGGAGCTTGGAGTCCCAGAGAGCTGCACAAATACCCCAAGGAATCAAAAGGAAGCAAGAGCATCCAAAGTGGTCCCCTTGGGTATCTATGCTACTCTTCAGTCCCCTGGGTTCTCCCTAGACACCCAGCAACACAGTTTCTGCGAGGACCGTAGTACTAAAGGCTGACTCCCTCCTAAAGGAGGGATTTGGAGGAAACAAAAACTGGCGTAAGAGATCCTGTAGATGAAGAACATGCGAACTGCTGGGTTTATAATGAGACAGACCTCGGGGAAGTTACCTGCAGAGAAGCAAACTACCTCCAGCCTGAGCAGAGAAATGGAAGCGCCCCACTTCTCCCCACCTGATGCTGTTCTGCAAAGGGAAAATTCTGCTCTGCCTATGTTCAGATGGCCACTGCCATCTGGGTGCTCTGCATAAATATTCACGGATGGGGTAATTAGTTTCCTAGTGTAATTCTAACTACTGAAGCATTATTTCTGTTAATCAAACTACCAAAATGTATCCAGCTGAAGCCATGAGACTACGCTCTATTGTGGTAATTGGTTTATTGCTATGGGCCGTGCCAAACCCAAGTCCTTGAATGTGTACACAACCAACACATAGAACCACTTTGTTTAGTTTTTGATCCAGGCTAAATTAGTCTTACTAATGCAGGTTACCTACTTCTAACTGTATTCCTTTTATTTTATTTGCATTTCTGCTAGGCTAAAAGGAGACTGTAATGGTAGCTAGTCTGTACCCTACTTTTATGAATTTTAGAATGTGTAGAGGATAACAAATGAGCTTCTCTATAGCTCTGAAGCATGTCCCTACCTACTGTCCGTATTTCCATTAGAAATTAGTAACCTGTATCACTCACTGTGTTCTCCCCAAGGTATAACACACCAGGAACCGACACCAAAGCAACTATGGAAACCAAAACCGAGTACTGCAAACACTTCTAAAACCCATTCAGAATCAATTTTAAACATCTGGCAATGGTTGAAGATTAGAAAGATGTAAATTCATTTGAGTTTCCTTCACAGAAGTTGGGAGTAAAGACAAAGGTTCAGTCCCAAAACAAACAACGCCCTTTTGTTTTTAATACAAGTGAAAGTGGAGTGCCTTCTGTATTAAAATTATCACGGGATGTTTCCCAATATAAAAAACTATGTGCAACTTATGTACAGTATTCCCATACACTGCTCTGACTGGCAATACTCAAAGCCAATGCTATGATTACAACTGTTAGGTTCGTAGAAGAGCACACTCAGGAGGAAATTCAGGGTCCGGTAGCGTTCTAGCTGAGGTAGGTTAAAGCAGACCCGCTAATTAGAAAATCCTGCATGAGTTCATATAGCATTAAACGAAACTGAAAATTGTAACACAGTTGGTCTCTGCTCTTCCTTAAGAAACCAAGATGACCGTAGCACAGTTATTCCAATGTCTACAAGTTTACTAATACAATCCATTTCAGACTTCAAAAAAAGTACCGTTGCTTTCCCAATCTATGTTATTTTTTCCCGTCGTTGGTTTTATTTCCTGTTTTGGTCTTGACATCGCTGAAGGTGCACTGCTGTTCTGCAAGAGAGGAGGGCTATAGGATGCTGGGTTGGTTACAGGCAGCATGATGGCAGACTGCTCTTCGTCTGTGCAATAGCCCGGGACTGTTTCGTTCTGGGCTGCCTCCCCCTCCCCACAACGGGTGCAAGGTGGGACAACCCCAGGGAGGATCCTGGCCGCTCTGCCGCAGGGAAGCCTCGCCATCGCTCAGCACTGCCTGAGTGATGTGCTCCAGCCAGAGACCAGAAGTGTCCCTGCAGCAGGACGCCTGGGGGCTGGCAGGCGGCCCGAAGGCAGGCCTGGGCTGTTTGTCCTGTGGCTGTCGTTCAATGCAAGGCAGTAAGCTGGATTTTGGTTAGAATAATTCGTTTTCAGGTTTAATAATTACATGTCTGATAACAATATGCATGTGCGTATACATATGCTTGGAGAGGAAAATTTGTATAAGCAGCAGGATTTAAAAAAAAGGAAATAGTACATCGATGGGATTTAAGAATATATGCTTTTCTTGTTTGATAGCACCACACTTATGCAGGATTAGAGTGAGAAAGTCCAAGATGTCATGGGCTCACGCAGTCTGCTGCATCTTGTCCTTACGCATTGCCGCCATACACACGCACACTTGCATGTGTTAACTGAGATCAGAGGAAGAGAAGCACACAGGCAAATCCATGTGTTTTCTGACAACAGCGCGCAGGTGACAGTGCCATGGCTGTGGGAAAATTTCCCTGTCAGTCAGACTCCAGTTGTCACGGGCAGCACCTGAAACGGCTGCTTGTTTTCATGGGAGATGCCAGACACGGGTAAGTCGTGCAAAAGATTTATGACCCAATCCAGAAAAATTTGTAGGGATGAATTTCACATTAACACTATGAATCTCTCTCGCTCAAGTGCTTCATTAGGATCAAGACATTAATTAGCTCGCACTAATCTAACAGAAAATTAAGGCTCCTGATCTCAAAGCTACATTGGAACTACAGCTGCCCAGGGCTTATCGGGATCAAGGCTGGAAAGCAGCATTTCTCTACATGGGATACTTTGCATGTGCTGTATTTAAATAGATCTCTTATCAATTAAATTCAAAGGGATCTCCCCCGCACTGTTTTTCAAGAGTTGTGCTGATAACCACAATCAGATCTTCTGTATGTGATAGTCTCCACAATCACACCTAAGTAACAAACACTAAAATGTATCAAGGATATTTTTCTCTCTACTTTTTGTATCTGAATTCTGCATGTATCATGGTGTTAGCTAAAATGAGCGCAACTATTACGTGGCAGTGTTTGGAAACCAATCTTACTCTCATTGAAGATAACGAGATAATTTCTGCCACTGAATTCTAGGGGAACGTTATCCCATAGCTTACTGCAATCTAGAGCCAGAAGAAACAATTAATGGTCATTTGAGCCCCTGAATGTAATGGACACCCAGGAATTCCTGAGCACACAGCCTCCCCTTCAGCTGTCAAAACATATGCTTTCTTGATTTACGGACTTCAGGTGGCAAGGGAATCCAGTTCACCTCCTGATAAATTGCTCCAACAGCCGTTGTCCCTCAGTCTTAGTCTTAACCATTTTTTCCAGCATCCCTAATATCTTTTAAGCACAAATCCAGCCATGAGAGAGAAAATACACTCATTTAACCTTTTGCTTTATAAATGTACGTGTGTGTGTGCACATGTGTGTACGTATGTATGCAATGCAGTGTAGATGTGTTCAAGTACCCATCTGCAATCGAGTGCCAGTTCAGTGGGTATGCTTGCTATGGCTGTTAAATTAAGAAAGGAGTGGGCTAGCTGTAACCAGCGGATTATTCGGTGAGCAACATGCTGTACAATGTTTTAAGTCAGGGAAGAGAATGCTTTTTTACTGACTTACTGAAAAGTGCCAAATCACACTGAGAAAGCTTACAGAATCCAGCACAGGGTCGGGCAGGAGCTTCATTAGTTGTTGGGCAACTTGGGCTGTTTTACACATTGTGGCACCTCCAGTCCCGTGTGCAGGGTCACCTGCGTAAAGAAGAAATAAGACGTAGATCCAAAACTGGGACATCCTCAGCAGAAAGCATTCGTGAAGGCCAAGAGCAAGTAAATGACAGGGGAAGGGCTGTGGGACTTCAGGTCCAGGTTTAAGTCATCAAGAATATTAATGGAGATGATATTGAGCCCCTGAAATAGACAAGTCTCCTTCCCCCTTCCCTCCTGAACACCGTGGGGTCTAGAAACCAGGTGTCCAAATCCAGCCACCAGTTGTAGGTCTCCAGCAGTGCTGCCTGCTAGATGCAAGGTGGATAGCATCTTTGTGTGCGGGACCCCAAGTACTTCAGGACAGGGATCACAGAGTGGAGCCCATGTACTAAATACAAGAAAATTTTTATCTTTTCTGTCCTGGCAGGACAGAGCACAGGACATTTTAGTGCTCTTTCTATAATCTGACATCTCTACAAGGTCAGGGTTCCCACACAGACGTACAAGAGCACCATTCAACAGCAAACACAAGCTTAGTCTCCGTTTCCCCCTGCCCCCTTGTCGGCCATGCTCTACCTTAACTCAGTTGTGGTAGAAGTGTAAGCCAGGTACTTAAATGGTGTAGACAGCTAAAACTGAAGTTAGGTTGTGAGTAAAAATCTGTGTTGTATACAGCAGTGAGGTGCCCAGGGAAGTGCCTGTGTCTTCCACATTGGTGCATCAAATACAATAAAGCTATGAAACCTTCTTCAAAGATTTGGATGCTACCAGTAACGAATGCTAAATGTTCATGTACTAATGAGGCCATGCGAGGTTTCTGTTTTCAAGTTGGGGTGTTTTAAATGATGAGTGTTCCACCCTGGATGCATTGGTCCTGCCTGACCTAAGCTGACCTCCTTCAGTCCTCAGGCTCCTGGGTGTTTCTATATATTCTCCCTTACACTACGTCCTGTTTCTAGGCATATGCAGTGGTCTTGAAGTAAAAATGCATTATATTTAAAGAAGGTTCCTCCACGAGGAGATCCTCTTGAGAACAGAGAGCCGTTTCCAAAGTTCAGAAAGAGCAGGAATGGTGCGCTGACTGGGTCTTCTCTGTTGCACTAATTCTCTGAAATGCGTTGTCTTTGCTCTCCTTATCACTGTGCTGCTCACATTTCTGTCTCTTGCCAATGTTAATAACCTCCAAACATAAGATCTAAGAGGAATTAGGATACTCATGGTTTTAAGTCAAACTGGCAGAGGAAGCCTTAGCACCACTGCTTTCCAAGTGGAGCATTGCAGCAAAGTAAGTGTAGGAATTAGTGTGTGCAGGTACTTTTACTTGTTTTTACAGCATTACTCCTCACATCTGTGAGGCAAGGCAGAAGGTCAAATGCAGTTTTCCAAAAAGTGTTAGTAGCCTAGGTGTCAGTCTGAGAAGGAAAGAGCCCCTGTCCATACTGACTACTTACAGATGATGTTATCAGCCCCAGCAGCAATGGCCGGTAGCATACACTCTCCTTTAGATGAGAAGGGTAAGTGGGACTGAACTGCAGAAGACTTACCTGGACGTTTCGATTGAGGCTCAATGCAGGCATGAAGACACCCTCGACGTTTTCAAACGCTGGAGGCCCTTGCTGCTGCCCGTTTATGTAAAAGGTCAGGTTGTGCTTGTTCAGATCCAGGAGAACACCGACAGTGGCACCTTTAGAAACTCCTCCTTCAGTCCTAAGGTACAAAGGGACCACTCTGTTGGTGAAGGCAGAGTGCTACACTACCACTGCTCTCTCTAGGAGAAGGCAGTCTTACTAAGCAAAGGCAGAGTGGAGCAGTACAGTGAAATGATTATTCCCGCGGCCTTTGGCAATGACTGATCCACGCCTTTATCTGAAGCATATGTACCACATTCATGGGAGCTTAATGGGGGATCCTAAAGAGAAATTAGGTCCATCTCTCCTCCAACTGCAACCTAAGAGCTGAAAATGGGGTCCAGAGCTAACAGGTCCCCTCGGCTGATGAAAGACAGGGAGTACTGAGGGTGCAGGACAGGAGTCCTGGAGACACAGCTCCTCAGAGCATCCCTGCTATAGTGAACTGATGCACAGCAGGGAATGAAAAAGCAGAAAGCTGGTGTCCTGGGCGTTCGTTTCTAATCATTACGCCTGCTAACAGCTTGAGACTCAGACTTCCAGTTCGAGTACTCACCTTGGCATCCTCTAAGAGGACCCAGCTGGACTGGGGAGCCAGCACAGGTACAACAGGCAGTGGTTTTGGGGAGGAAGGGAAAGCGGGGCTGGTTAGGGATAAGCGTAGCTCCCTGACTGACAAGGTGCTCAGTTATAGGACTGGAAGCTGTTTCAAATGTGCAGGCATGGTTATTAATACCAGTGATAATTGGTTGTGTCAGGAGCAGCTGCTGAGAGCTACTGTGGTACCAGAGCTTGCCAGGACAGACTCAGCCAGCCATTACACGCTTGAGCGATTTGACATTAATGCACTTTGATTTGGGGGTTAGTCAAACCCAGTATTACTTTAAAGAGCACTGAGCAAAAAAATCTACTAGATACGCAGATTGGCCACAGGCACTGCTACTCTGCTAATATCATGGGGGCTCTGCGATGGATTTACAGCCTGACACAATTTGTTCAGGGTAAATCAGATTTCAAATAATTTGCAGTAGGAAAGGAAGCAGCTGTCTTCTGTCCCACGCACTCCTCTCAGGCACACAACATTCACAAGATTAATGCAATTTTAACATAAAATTTATCACAATAGGTAGGCAAAACATCAAAAAAAGGGGGGGTGGGGGGAGGGATCAAAATATGAGTAGGAAAAATATAGCGCAGGGTAAGAAATTTTCATCTTGTCCACTAGGTGTCATAAACTGGTTTCCTTTAAACTAAATGTGACCCATAGCATTTCCCCTGAAGAAAAAGGGAGTTTTATCTGTGGCATAATAGTAAAGAATACTATTCAACTTCTCCATTTAAAGCTCTTCAAACAATAGTAGTATAGCTGAGAATCACAAATTGGCTCTGAGATGTGTTAGATTTCAAACTTTACTGTTCTCAGGTTCCTTTTATTTGCTTTCTGGTCCTATAAGCATTAATAGGTTTCCCTTTGAGCTCTTCTCCAAAACCATAAAGTAAATTATTTTCCAACAAAAGTTAAGATGCTTACCTACCCTCAGTATCTCAGTATCCAGACTGTTTTTATTAAAAGCACTCAATCATAAAACTCATGATGAGATTGTGGGAAACAGCAGTACTATGGTCTAGAGCTATTTACAAATAGATTACATTATTTTTTTTCTCCGTTTAGGAGCAGTTTTGATTGTAGGGCACCACGCTTTATATCCTGCAGTGTTTTAAAACAGATTTTATGACATCCTTTTCAATGACATTGATTCTCTCAGGGAAACAGAAACAGCAACTTTGCCTTTTTGAGATTATTATGCTCTTTCCTATATGATAAGCTAATTTGCTTCTTGTGGGCTAATTAGCTGCATGCTGCATAGTGACACTGAGTGTCTCCTCTGCAGCCCCCGGGGACAGCCCCACTGAAGAGGAGATAGATGCTGGCTCCAGAGCCCATCCGAGGCGAGTGCAGGACCCAGCTGGGGCCCCTCCAGGAGCCGCAGGGGCAGAGCAGAGGGGTGGGGACCCTTTCCCTTCCTTGCTGCCCCAAGTCTTGCAGGAATTCAGCAGGTAGATGGCCCATTCCTCAGCTGCCACCTCCCCACAGTGAGCAACCAGCTCTGGCAGGATGAGGCCAGGGCAAAGGCAAGCAGGGGCACTTTGCCGAGCTGCTACCAGGGAGGCTGGACTTTCTCTGAGGCTGAACAGCTGCTCTTCCCGAGCATCCCGTGATTTCCTTGGGAACAGTACTTTGAGGACTCCAGGGCCTTTTGGGCTACTGTCATGGTCACTTCCTTTAGGAGGAGAGGTGGGAGAGTCCAAGTTCCGTGAGCAAACTTACGCAAGGCGTTTCCTCACTCTTCTGTACATCATTTAGACAGTATTACAGGATCATTTTATTAATAAATGCCTTAGTTGCAATAAAAGAAGCCAGGTAGCTCAAGAGACTCAAACTGACGTTGCTCTCTCCTGGTACGCTTCTGTGGCAGCATGTAAAAAAGCTGCTGCTTTACTGTAATGCGTTTTTTAAACTACTTAATGGCAGTTATACCATAGGCCCCCAGTAATCTGCAGGCCAGGTAAAAGGAAAATAACAAACCGTTTGTTACAATACTTCTTCAATAAATACTTAGCATTCATTCAATGATAATCCAGTTTTGAAGATATGCACCACTCTTTCATTATTTCAAGTAAATCTCACTTCTCACACCTCTTTTCTCACAGTCCTGCACATTTTTATTTCTGTGTGCAATAATAAGTCCTGAGTGTGGAAGTGCTGTGCAGAAGCCTGGAAGGTCGGAGTGCAGATAGGGGAATTTGGCTACCTTAAAAAATGCCATTGCCTGTGGCAGTGGAGGCTGCTATTCCAAGACACTTTCAGCAGCAGCTTGCACAATGTGCAGAGTAGGACTGCATGGACTGGCTTGAGGAATTAAGAGCAGTAGTATCACTATTATTGAAAAATAAAGCTTAACAATTTATGAATACTTTAATAAACTGAAGAATTACTTTAATTCTCTGTTAACAGTATTTTAATCATGGGCTCTACAGTAATTTAACAACTTTACCATGTCTATTGTCAAGGACAGTATTCTTCAGTCAATTATAACATTTTTCTGTGATGAAAACCTGGTCTTGAGATCTCTGAAGTCAGTGAAGAGACTCTCCCGATCGCAGGGGGCTTTAAGACTACACTCCAAATTCTCTAGATTTTGACTTCCCACTGTCTTTCAGTATCAAACATTGCAGTGCGATTTCCATCTCTTTCTTTACATAGCCACGCAGTGTCTAGAGTAGCGTTTATAGCACCAGGTACTCCTGCTCTTGGGAACTTTGCCAAGGAAGAGATCTATTGCAATGAATGCCAGTGCCTCTTAGCAATGGGCATACATCATCTCTGGTGTGAACTGATTATTTCCAGGAATGAGGCTGAAAGGTACCTCACAAAGCTACATCCCTGCCCTAAAGTGTTTTCTTAACCAGTTTGCTCAAGCTATTCTCAAAGGTTCCCTCTGTTCTTGATAGCATTAGAGTCTTCTGTGCATGCCTCTTCTTCTAGCATTACAGAAGTCATGCTAGTGTTTAAGGATGCTGGCAGGTTCAATTTTGCACGCTGTGAGTGAAAGGAACAGGAAAGTACACTAAACGTGACAGGTCCCATGAATAGGTCTTTCAAGGTCCACCTCAGCTTATCCTTGAAGCTAGTCATTTATTTATTGCCCTAATTCATTCTCATGAAGATTAGGAAGCATGAAATGATTACTAAGATGTAACCTCCATCACAGTAACATCCGTGAGGCTAAAAGCTGACAATAAATTTCCTTTGGACTGTGATACTGTGCTCTCATGCACTTGTCTCCAGTGGGGAAAAACAACTAGGCAGCAATAACTGTTTCCACAAGACTGTTACAGCTAATGAGTTAAAAAACTGACCTACTTGGCTGTCACGGTTAAAAATATAATGCCTAGACCTAATTTCATTGAAGTGCATGTGATTTCATAAGAGTACATGCCCTTTACGAGCATACTTCACTTGAACAGATATGCCATGGGTCTATCCATGCCTTGGATGTGCCTGCAAAGTCTTTGTGTTTTATCTAGCAAAAACTGGGAAACTATCATCAACAGAAAGCACTTTGTTCTCCTGTTTAAGCAGAATGATTGGAAATCCAAAGTGTTTCCATTGTTTGTGCTTCCCGGAGAAAAAGCTTTTGCTTAGCTCGTGCGTTGCTTGCCAGGAGGAGCATGCCGAGGACCAAATCCATAAAATAGGTTTCTGGGACAGTAGTACACAGAATGGTTGCCAGCTTTTTTCCAGAAAACATAAGCTGTTCCACAGAGCATTAAAATTAATACAGCTTAACATTACTTCCGCCCTAAATCGAATCAAGATGTTAAAGGGACAGAGAACCTTTTGATATATTTGCTATACTGATGTTATTGTACTCTGTATTGTCTTAGGACAAGATCCAAGGTCTTTGGAGCCATGGAAAATATTCCAATTGACTTCAAATAGTTTTTGATCCAGCCACAGGTTCTTCCACCTGTCTGTAATGAACTGCAAAATCAAACTGTGCTTCAAACAAAAATTCCCAGCAATTGCAGTATACTTACTTAAAATACAAGAATGCTTTAGAGCATAAATGACTATTCAACAGGAGACATTACAACCAGCTTTAGCATACAGTGCATGTTGGCATGAACTTACGTCTTTAAGGAAATAATACCTCCATTTCAGCATTTTAAAAATCACTGCAAGCCTTTCTTTTAACCATTTGGTATAACAGAAAAAACACCTGAGCTAGTAAGTGTGGAAGACCTGCTGGGACAGTCAGTAGAAAACTAAATCAAAATTGATTCCCGCTCTGCCACAGATGTGCTACGTGTCCTTGATTGGTCACTTTATTTGTACATCAATCTCCCATCGTGATAGAGTAGGTATACAAATACACCATTTTCCAAAACAAGCAAGGGACTTAGGATCCTGAATCACACCCTTCAGAGGAGATCTTCTCTTGGGTCTCAGTTCCCCTAGTACGCAGCTGACCTTCAGCTAGGGCTGACCCTCTCCTGGGACACGGAGAGAGAGCAGCACAGTTCTGCTCTGGTGATACCCCAGGGAGCTTCAGGCGAAGTTGACCCTGTCTCCCCTACACAGTCCAGCATCACGTCAAGGAAACACAGCCAGCACTAGGCAGCGGTAACTCCCATGAGCACCAAAAGCCGTGCAACCATGTCAGCACAACGCTGGATCTATGTTGATACATGGTGTCTCTGTGTGATCCGTCCCTGGAGGTAGCTTCTGTTAGAACACGTCTCCCCACAGCTCTGCTGTGTAGAGCACACAGAGCCTCCGAGAGGTGGGAGAAAGAAGGGTTTGGTAACCATGGCTCAGGGGCATTCTGAAATCCTCCTCTGTCTAAGCTGGTTGTACTAGTTGAGACATTTTTCAAAGCTCTTCAGTACAACAGCTCAGTTGGACAGAAGCTGTCACTTAGCCCTCACTGCCAAACAGTTCCTTGTGTCCAGATCACCCTAAGTGTGACCTACAGCATTACCTTTAATCAGCTTTCAGGACTGGCGATAAACACCTGCATTTTGGACAGGCAATCACCAGCGCTTTGCTGAATTATTGTGTAGCCCTGCAGCCAAGATTCCTCCTAAGGAAGACAATCAACCGCCTTTCTCTGTGCTCCTCCAGCAATGAGAGAGAAATCCTGCATCCCAGTGCGCTGTGCTCCTGTCTGCTGACACTGTGGGTGGGACGTGCAATAACCAGCTTAAATCACAGCAGAGGGCATTTAGGCTAGATCTCGGGAAAAAACTGCTAACAGTGAGGATAACAAACACCAACACAGATTGCTAAGGTGCAATTGCTGTCACTAGTGATTTTTAAGAAGGAATAAAATAACTACGTTTAGCAGGGAGATGGACTAGATGGCTTGCTGAGACCCCTTCCTCCGATGCAAAGCAGAAAAAACGATCAGTAATGAGAAAAGCATGCAAGTGGCACTTACCGATTGGTGTGAGAATTGCAATGCATGAACCAGCTGCGGTTGTTGTCAACATACATGGCCCATGCCTTGTCGTCCTTGCCTAGCATCATGTCCTTGACGACGTTAATCCTGGCAATACCGAAGGCTGGATCCGGATGGTTGTCATACCGGTCCACATGCAGTTCCCAGTAATGCACGCCCTTGGAGAAGGCTGCTGTGCCAAGAACAACCCGGTCATCGTAGCTGTTGCAGGTGGCAGTCTGGTTGTCATTAGACAGCACTATGTCTCTGTGAGCTGAGGAGGGGTCGAAGGTGAACCACGCCACTGTGCAAGGGGAAAAGGAAAGGCAGGATTATGGCAGAATGGGCTGTGTTCAAGTGTCATCTGCTTTACTTCAATTAGGAGAATGAGATTCTGCCTTCCTAAAGACCCCACTGCACTTTCAGGTAATAAAGACCATCTTTCCTCGTTACTGTAGGCAGCTACACAAGATTGCTTAGAGCCGGTACCCTGCTGGTTTGCAGCTCAGAAGTGCTTTATATTATCAGTGCTTGTTCCTCTGAATGTAAACGGCTAAGGGCAGTGACTTTCTGTTCTCACACAGTAACAAGGAAGTCATTGAGGAGACAAAGGCTTCTCCACAATATGGAAACTGCTCACATATAGGTGAATTGGTTCAGGATTGCCTTTAATGGAAATGGAGTTCCACTGTGTCTGTGCTGGTTAGAACCGACTTCACTAGTTTTTGAAAGGTGGGAGAAAAAAGAAAAAACAGCAAAAGCTCTTAAAGTATAAATTTTTTATACTGGCCTATTTTGGCAACACAGCATAAAAGTGGAAGTGATAATAGCATGCACTTCTTGATTCATTACGATATCATTAATGAAGATGAACTTCTTGTAATGCCCATATGGATGTCAAGCGTAATTACAGAGGAACAAGCATGAATTCCCATCTCTGTATTATCAAACCTTGCTGTGAAATTGAAGCAGTAGTTAAGAAAAAGGCAAATTCCAAAGATACATGGAGAAGTGGAGACAGAGTGGCACACAAATATCCCATGTGTTGCATAACTGCTTCTGTATGCTAAAGCAAATAAAAAGCTTAGTTAGACCCCAGACTTCTACAGCCAAATAAAATTGCATGATTTGAAACCTGAAGTGTTACTGATAATGGAAAATCACCAAAAGTACTAGGAGGAGAGCTCAGTCCCTGTGCACACTGAGTTCCTGGCCTCTCCGCTCAGAAGATCCACAATCTCCCTGCCAGTAAGTGCCGAAGATATTAGTGGGTATAAGGGGATGCAAGTGTCCTGCCACTGAGACCTGCAGCTTTTCACTTAGAAACTGGCAAAAACCCAACTCACCATCCGACGTCTGTAAAATAACTGTCTTGCTGTAAGGACCAACTCCCGATGAGTTGAAAGCTTTGACCCTTGCATTATAGGTACTGTTGAAATGAAGGCCATCGATGGTGCAGAGAGTCTCCTTGCCAACATACACTTCCTAAACATTCCCAAAAAAAACAGGGAGCAAGAGAAAGAAGAACATAGTTTAACTGTTTCTCTGTGCCTTGTGGTCACATATTAAGACTTCTAAATATAAGCCACAAGTGAACAGCTTCTCATTGCTTCCCAGGATGTAGAAGTTATGCTGTTATAACACGGACAGCCACAGCAGTGGAGACATCAAGGATGGCTAGCAGTGGAGACACTAACGTGAAGATGAAGCTGGAAGGGTACAGCAATAAAGGGCATCAAAGAAAGATCTTAATTTTTATCCTCTTTTCCTAAACATCTACTCCAAAATACTATTTTGGATAGTAGTCCCAGTGTCTGACTCACTGCAGTCATTCTTATATTTATGTAGGACCAAAAAAGGGGGTGTGGAAGAATAAAAAAATCAAGTGAGCACAGTTTTATTCTGTTGGAAAGGTTGCCTCACACCTGTGTTAAAATATAATTTTGAAACCTGCAAACAGAGCCTGAAGAAACTGATCTCCTGAAGGTTAGGCTCACATGCATCACATGATGAAACAGCAACTAGACAACAGAGACATCATAAAAGTCTGCAAAGATTTATCAAACAGCAAGCACTTGTGTAATGTGAAATATTTCAGGAGGAACATCTAGGCAGACGAATGAAGATGATCAGTCAGATCATACGGAAGAACTGAAAGAAGCCTAGAAACCTCATGTTTGTTGGAAAACTGAACAGAAATGGACAGAAAAGGAAAAAATCCTGTCTTGGCAGTGGGTTGAAAGCCACAATTCCTTTCCACTTCCAATTTCTCAGATTCTGTGAAATCCACAGATTTATGGTAGCAAAGGCCCTAAAGAGCTTAAGGCTGTGACTAAACAGACCACTCAGGCCCGAGCTCAGTTAAAACACTTAAGTATATGCCTAAGAGTAGTCCTGTTGATTAAGGCTCTTTGATATGAACCTAAAGTGAATTACGTATGTGATGAACAAGAAAGGGATTACTTTTAAGTTCACAGCGGGCCATGTGTTTGTCCACTTTGCTACCACGGTGGCTGCTACAAATAACAAAATCTCTCGGGTCCTGAGTTAGCTGATGATCTTCCATGGAGAGAAATAAGAGTTTTAATGGAATAGCTTAATTTATCTCCATGTTATAGCATATGCTGTCTGTGCAAAAAGTTGTATTTGTAGGACAACTCTGACATTTTCTAATCCATTTCATATTTTTACCACTGTTCACTGCTTGTGTTTATTCAGACTGATGCTCTCTGCTACGACAGGAGACAAAAACTGTTCTTTAAATCCACCCATTGAATACTGATAAAGTGTAGTGTCATTGCTTTCAGATATATAATCCTTCATGAAAAGGGTCAGCAAACTCTTACTGAAATGGCATTGCTGAGAAGGCTGCAGTTTATCTTTCAATGGGAAAAACTGCGGGTGTTTCTACCACAGCAAGCGAAGTGTTCCCCTGAGAAACTGTCACCTTTTTAAGAACTGAGACGGTTTTCTATCTTTTTCAATCCAAAATCTTGACATGGCACCACTGGCAGTCCTAAAACCTTTGCCAGTTACAAACCCCCACACACACAAATGGGCTTGGATACGCACCAGCCTGAAATCTTGTTTATTGAGAAGTATTTATTTAGATGTGAATAGCACTTGAAAAGGTTTATCCAAGAGACTGGAATTCCTAACACCTTGTTCCTAACTCTTCATTCATCACGCACTGATAACACTCTTACCTACTAATATTAACTATACCGGCAGCTCCCAGCAGCTGTTCACCTTTTCACACTTCCAGTAGTGGAGATCAGCCTCTTCAAACGCATGTGAAATGATACTCGGACCAAACAACTGAGGAGACCTTCCAGAAACAAAGTGCCTTCTTCAAAATGCCCTACCAATATCGCTGCCTCTTCTAATGAGGGGCATCCAAATCAGGTACCTTTGCTGGCTATGGATGTAGCGGTTTGGCACAGGGAGGCAGTTCCTTAGGTGGACCCATGCCAGGCCATTTTCAGCTTGAGAAACCTTTAGGTTTCCAGTGAGAAGCCAGTTTGCAGCTCCCGAAGAAATGCCATCACATGTTTTTGGCAAAATTTCCCATTTGTGAAGAGAGCAGCTGTACTCCACAATGATCTCCAGATGGATGCTTTCAAGGCACTTGCCTCTAGGGAATGCACTGGGCCAGTCTAGTCCTGGAGCAACAGGAGCATGAAGCCTGCCTGAGGAGGAAGGGCCACAGCTTCCAGCAGGACATGGCTTGCAGAAAGCTGATTGAATTATTTCTGCCGTTTGTTTATTGGGATGTGGCAAGAAGGGATGGGAGCCTGTCAGCACCCTGCACCTGCAGCCAGGAGCAAGCAGTTGTGGCATCACCCTGAGGGTCTGGAAGGACAGCACTCGGGATGCCTTCCCATGCTTACCAACTGCACCGCAGCATGCCTGCGGAAAGCTTCCACCAGCCTGGTCTCATCCACTCCCACAGAAAAGACTTAGAAACCCTATATTTTTATGCAGGATCCCATGTTTACTCAGAAAACCAGGAAAAACTGAGTTGCATTTCTGGCCCAAGAATCTCAGCTGTTGAAACACGGTGCTATGGACAGACGAGAGTAGGGACTTCAAAGAAACCTCTGTTTTGTGGAATGAACCACTTTCAGCTCCTGTAGGCTAGTATGGGATTTTCTGCTCTGATACACTCCAGGGGGACCTCAAGGCCCTCTTTGCCAAAGCCCTGAGAATAACCTCAACAAAACTTCCTACCCAAGCTGGGGGTCCTTCTAATAAGCAGCACCTGCACTGCTTTCTACATCCACACGATGGAAGCAGGGATGTTCTGACAACCTGTGTCTTCCCTCTCCCATGTCTGTCGGGCAGACACAAATACATATCCTGAGGAAACTCACATACAAAGAAACACAAATAAATGCTGAATGAAATTCTCACTCGGAATTGTCCACCATCTCCATCATCAAGTTCCAAGATATAACCCTCCACCGGGTTGTGGCTCAAAGGTGGCATCCTCCAGGCCAATGTCACGCTGTTGTTTCTGGTGCAACACTTCTCCAGCTGCAGCAATGGGACAGGTGGCACTGTAACAGGAACTGGGCACAGATTAGTGTAACTCTGCCCTACCCCATCAGTCTGTGCTGCGAGCAGTACGGCGACCGCCCACCTCCCTCCCTGCGCAGCGGAGTCAATATTCACTAGGAAGAGGGTCCGTTCCCTTCCTTGAAACAAAAGGCAGTAAAAATGATATAACGAAATGTCATTACTCGGTTAGACAAATCATTTGGCTGAAATATGTAAACAGAAACATATCTGGATATGCTTTTGGTTCCTCATAAGAACTACAGTCTGGCGACCTCACGTCTGGTTTCCTTCCCAGGGGTCCTTCCCGTCCTGGGCCATGGGGCGGCATGGGAGACACAGTGCTGCCAGGAATCCCAGCTCATTAACAAGGAATTGGGTTATTAACCAGCAGAGCAGCTACTCCTCCCAGCATGGCAGTGAGATAGAGCCTGAACTCCACCCACAGCAGGATAACAGTTCTTCACAACAGGGTTTGTTTTTTTTTTTTTAAATCTGATCTAGCACACCCATACACACACACAGTTTTTCATCAAAACCACCTTGGATATGTTATCGTTATGGCAGCCATATTAAAAGAAACTGTTCAAGAAAATTGTTCCATTTGCCAATTTTATCTAAATCCCTTGGTTCAGGTAGCAAAAGGAACTTCTGCACCACAGGAGACTGCTTGTGGCTCTCTCCTCTCAGAAATTACAGATGTGACGTTATCTACCAACATGGCTGTTTAGTGACTCACTCAGGAGAAACACCAAGAGACTGTTGACCAGACCAGCATCTTAAAAATAAAAATAAACAGAGTAAAACATTCAGCCATGCCTTTGTGGGAAAGAGGCCTCCACCACACTTTCTCTGCTAAACACAACTCAACTCTCATCGTTCAGTCTTCACTGGAAATTATAAAGTGAAAATTCGGTCTTCTGGAGAGATCTGGTATGTATCTTACGCACTGTTGAAGTTGCACAGGTTAAGTGGGAGGTAAGTGATGCATAGACCCTGCCTGGTCTTCTGCCCGAGGCTGAATTTCACCGTTCAGGATCATTTCTGCAGAGCTCGACCGTGTCTTACAAGGAGCTGAGTGCTCTGAGCATTCATTGACTTAGCTCTTAACAATGTCAGTTTGCTCTTCTTTTATCTACTCTGCTTTCAGCCTCTAGTTTATTTTCTTCCCTCTGTCTGCGGGAGAGCTAAGCCCTTGAGCTGTTCCTTTCGTCTTATTTTACCTCTCCGGATAAAAGATGACTGTTCACGTTTTGTGTACCAAGCAGTCTGTGGGAAAATGCACGCTACTGTGTGACGGGGCTAAGGCTTCACCCCCTACTTTGGAAGTGACACGAAAGTCAACATCACACTGGTGATAAACAGTGCAGAAGCTACCGTGGCCTTCCGCTGGCATTATCCATCACCACAGTGAACGCGGATGGTTGGTAGCCCAGAAGAATGACGGTGGTCTGAAACAAAAGAGCTTTATAAATTAGCTCTTGAAGGTTTTTCTGTGAAAAGAGAAAAAAAAAATCCTTATTCCTATTCCTTGATATTTAAGGATTCAGAGGGTGTCATAAATAAAAACCTGCTTGTTTTTTCACATGGAAAGTTCAGGCTTTTCTCTAGGAGACACTGTGTCTGAAGAAGTAACATAAATGTGACATTACAAGAGTCAAAAACCTGAAAACAAGCAATTCAGAGGTAATGGGATTTTTTAAGTGAGCCATTTTAAGTTTAGGGTTTTGTCTGTGTTTGTTATCCTGTGTATTTCCAGTGATTGATGAGCCTGGGAGAAGATAGGGCTGTACCAGCCATCCACACTCCTGCCACTTCAGCTGACCGGTTAACCCTCTCGGGAGGCATTTACTGGGCTCTCCCCACTTCTGAGACTCCCTCTGGCAAAACTGGATGAAAACCTAATTCCTGAAGTTTATAAAGTGCCCCCTCACCTCTGAAAAAAACACTAACCTCTCCAACCCCCTGCAAAAATCTCCTAGGAACACTGATGGGAGGCTTTCAGGGACTGTTCACGTAATGCACAACACTGAAAAAAAAGAGCAGAATTTTTTGGGGAGGGTAAGCGTTTTACGAGTCCCTTTAAATTACGGAAACAGGAATGCTGTCTAGGATTAGAATATGTTTTCATATGGTAAAGTGTTGTTGCTCCCACTTCCCAGGGGCAATGTGAATTTTGGCCCTATGTGTGAGAGTCACACATACTGTGGGGAAGTGCCTGGGCTTCTTTACCGTGTCACTGGACATTTAAATTTTTGTGAGTAATCCTTACCAGCCTCCTACTCCCTTTGGGCCAGCCTGTGGCCTGAACTGCACAACCTACAATAACTGAAGGAGAAGTAAGAAGCTCCCACCAAGCAGCTGTGCAGCTTTGCTGGATGATGCTCGCTGCGCCTGCCTTCCTGCCTCCTCCCCTGGACACAGATGGGCAGAGACATGCCTTGATCTCAGATCCCCTCTGGGAGAAGAAAAGATGAGCACTTGTAAAAGTCATAGGAAGGTGCGAAGCGAGTTGAATAATCAGGACCCTGGGATATACTTCATAGTGAAGAGCAATGGGACAGGACCAAGAAAAGAAAAATATAGGCTAAGTGTCAGAAAAAAAAAGAATACTCAGACATTAAATTACAGTGCTGTCCCACTTCTTGTTCAACTTAAAGTCCTCTAGAGAGTTTTTGAAGGAAAAGATTAAAAATATAAAGGGAGAAATGATACTGCATTGGCACAGCAAGACCCATTAATGAGGCTGAATGATGCCCTGCTATTTCAGAAGTGCTTCATGCAGGTCACACTTAGCTAAAAAATGTGATACTGATATCTCATGTCAACTCAGCAGTTTCAAAAACACATTGCTCAATGTATCTGCCAGCTGATCTCCTCTCAGGGTAGAGTAGGGCTGCTCTAAGACGTTGTCTGTTATTTGTCCTCTGGACAAGAAAGTTGTGCAATGATGCCCTCCACCTTCCCAGATTAATTTTTAAAGGACTAAATGCAGTGAAAGAAGGGGACCCTCAGAAACATGAAAACTTTGACCTCCTCCGAAACTGCACTACAGCCCTGTAATAGCCTGAGTCACTGCTGTAGCAAGTGCCCTAAAAACAGTGTTATCAAGAGAGAAGGAAAGACCACAGGCAAAGACCTGGGTCCATGACACAGAGCAGACAGAACCAGGGATAAAGCCCACGATGAAACAGTTAATCTTTCATTTTCAGGGCTGTGCAGCTCACGGCTGGAGAAGCAGAGAAGATTTGCGGCAGGAGATGTGTCTGGGGAATCTTCATGGACTGGTTTGCAGAAGAGGGAAGGGTCACTCCTGACAAGGAGCAGGGGCATATGAGTGAGTGTTCAGAGGTGGTACAGGAAAGTAGAGAGTCGCTATATTTTTTCCTATTTTCTACCTAGTCTCCATTTTACAACAAACCAAGATTGCATGACAGTTCCAGCTGTTTGAACAAAGCAAACCTGGAACACATATTTGCCTATTCCCATAGCTTGAACTGAGGAAATGTGATGTACACATTGAGCCAGTCATCAAAGAGGACAGGAATTTTGTGCCGAGGCACTCAGAAAAAGCAATAGAGAGAAGAAAACAGGGACAGAGGAAAGGGAGCTGGGAAAGCTCAAAATGCCAGCAATTACTAGAGCTGCACGTGTGTCTCAGCAGGTCAGCTACTCTGGGGAGCATGGGACTCTTGCCAAAGGGCTATCAGTGAGACCCTTTGGTCAACATGACTGTGTAAGCTTTACTTCTGCACCTATCACATTTCTGCACATTTAATTTGTTACCAAATTGCTTTTTCTTTCTGTAAAAAGAAAAAACTCCCCCTGATCTTTATTTATTGAGATTAGCTTTAGATATGGGCTTACACAGAGTCCACCAGTAAGGTACATGAACAAGTCATCAAAGCAAATGTAATGTGATTTGTTCTCATTTTCATTCTTCTTTGTCGAACACAGTGAATCAATGTTTACTTACAAGCATGCTTTCACTCTAAATGACCCTTGCAAGCTCACTGAGGTTGAATGAGGCCAGAGTTTGAAAAAAAAAATACAGAAGTTCAGTCATGCACTAAACATCGATAACAATAGTACAGACCTTACACTGCAAAGCTTTTGGAACAAAACAACTTGCAGTTGGAAAAGCCACGCTGGCCCTGTTCTCCTAGGTTTCCGCAAAACTCCCTTTCCAGATTGTCTCTGATGTTCTTAATGCATCTGCTCTCGTCAGATCAACCAGTATAGTGACTTAATAACACTCCCCTCAACACCAACATTTGGCAAAGATTGATGACTTGTTGGTGTGCTGGGGGGTAGGTAGGATTGAAGAAAGAGGACCAGATGTGAGGAGAAACATAGATTTTTCTTTGCAAAATTGGAGGCTCAGAAATTTACACATCCTGATGGTGATAAATAGCAAAACATCACCCTGCAACACCAGCTTCTCCTCACAGTCAGCAACGTGATGTTCCCAGTGAGTCTGGGTGCTCACTGCTGAAATGTTGAGTTGCTTACTCTGCGGTACCTGTATTTCTAGATGCAACACCACTCTGCATGAGAAGATAATGCAGAACTGGTTGAGGTGATGAAGGTAAATTTGAGAAAAAAAATGTCAAAGTGTCAGACTGAGCAGTTCAAATGCAAATAGATTTGCAGTCATAAACTGAAAAATATAAATACACCCCTATATACTAAACAATCCTCAATACCTATGAACATTGGCTTGGGACCAGTCAGCGGCTTGTACTGCTTGGGCACACAGAGGTGTGAGGAGGAAAAATGCCGTCCCTTATGACGGAACGGTGGCCAGGATAAATGCCATTTCCACCATCCTTTGCATGGCGTGCACATGGTCACACCAGTTGTGCTGACCAACCTGATGGGACATGCAGCAGGTACTCCCTAGTCAAGGCCAAAACAGCTCAAGGAAAAGCCCCTCCTGAGGTCTAACTGTTAAGATGCCCTGGGGAGCAAAGCCCAAGGGTGTTTGTAAGCTCTGTGCAGGATTGGGCAGAAGTAGTCCTGTCCTCTTCTCTGCTCCTCACACCGTGTCTAGCTCAGTACCAGAGCTTCATTGCTATCATATACTAAATGAGAGCATCAGCAGACAGCACTATCTTTCATAAAGCTCCAGTGAATCTGGCTCAATTAAAGTCTCTAAGTCTTCAAGCTTAAAGCCAGATGAATGTCCAAAAGCCAAATACCTAAGCTGCTCTCACTTCAGGTGACCTGTGGTTAATTAACAATCTAAGTGGACAGTTTAACTAGTTTTTTTCTATGTTTTGGAAGGAGAGTGGCAGAAGATTAGCATTAAATATACTGAACCATAAGTATGGCCAGCATTAAATATGAACTGATTTAAACAGACAAGTGCAGACAGCATTCGGAGAAGTTTTATCAGTGATACCCTTTCTCTCTTGACTCCTTCCTGGCTGTTAACATTTCAAAGGAGTGGTTCACAGGTGTTTTTTGAGTAACTTTAATGCAGCCCATTTATGCCAAGATGCAAACCATTCTTGGTGAGCAGACTTTGGCCTTTAAATGTTTATCCTTGTTTCTCCACATATTTATCTGCCAAATTATCCACCCTAATTACTTCATCTTGGGTCTCTTAGGTTCAGAATTAGGCCCAGAGAGGACAGATAAATTGAACAGAAATCTTTATGCTTGCTTGGAGTCAAAAAAAAAAAGCACACCCGGCATCACGACACTATTATCCTTAACTCATTCACTGACTTCTGGCAGCCTCTACCCTGTCACCCACATGTATAATTAAGGCTTGAATCACCACTGAGGGAAGCTAATGGCATCATTCCCAGGGACCACAATGGCCTTCAAATCTAGCCGGTCTATGGATCTGTCTAATTCTGATGCAGTTCTCATCCTGCTCCATATAAACCAAGCTCATTACAAGCACAGGATGTTAATATTTTTTTTTTTGCCAATGGCATCTACTGTTCATCAGCTTCTGCTTTTAAATGCTTTTTTTAACCTCCTCTCCCTTTAGTGTGTCCCTGAGGATCATTCAGATACCTGGAATCAAGAAAGGGTATAGCCATGGAGCTACTTTCCCCTTGTGAATCTCTGCCTCAAGATTTTTTTTTAAGCTGGGCACTGTTCGCAGCACAGTCCAGATATAAGTCAAAGGTTGGTTTTTCTTCCCCTATTCAAGCACATGTGTGTGGGGGTGAATATTTATTTGCTACTTCAGCTGTTCCTGACAAGATACAGGTAATTGGTATTCTGAATTAACCATGTTAAATCTAGGAATGCTGTAAAATGGCATAAATTTTCATGCAGCTAATGTCTTTTTAATCTTCAAAGCTGATAGATAGCCCTACTCTGAAGAATTTCTCTTTTCAAGTCTTTAACTGCACCTGGTATCTCTGTCTGAGCTTGTTCAGGTCACTGCATGTGAGGCGCGCACACCTTTCCAGGAAACACCCAGTAATCTGAATTTGCTTGAAAACCTTTTAAAACTATCTAGTAATTTCAAGTCATTCCTCTTTCCTCCCTCCATGTCCCTGTTCTTCCCAGCACTGTTTCAACACATGCATGAAAAACAGAAAAAAGATAATCATAAAAGCTCACCCCTACATTTCATCTGAATAAAATCCAGCTGGTGAATCGACTGCAGTAAAGGTTCGCTATCCAGAGTCAAGTCAAACTCAGCAGACACTTTTGGCTCCAAGGCTCCTTTGACCCACTGTTCCTGAGATACCTGAACACGCTTGATTAAAGCATCCGAAATCTGAAAGAGAGTATCAGGCTTATAACAAATTATAACACATTAAAAGTGACAGAATGCCTGTGAGATAGCTACAGCACAATGAAACCGGGAATATGACAGCACAACAGCTGAGACAGGATCTGGTCATTTTGGGGTGAGTTCCATTTATGTTGCCTCCTTTCGTCTCGTCTTTTCAAAACAAATCTCATCTTAGAGTAGGAAAGTAAAAACCTCATTTAGAAAGCCTGTTAAGATTATGTTACGTATCATGTCTCTGAATGCCACGTATACTTCTGCACTCTGTTCTCTGATATGCATAGTCCAGTTTTGCTCGCCTGTTTAAAAAGCAGTTGCACAAAGACAGGCTTAAATGTTAGAGGGTCTCTCCATTCAGCAGAGATGATTCAGTGGATGAAAGCTGAAAGGAATAAAAAAATCAAATGGGAAGGAAGGTGTATACTTCTCACAGTGAGGGTGGTAAGTTGTCAGATAGATTTCCAAAGAATATGACGGATTTTCTATCATTATATCAAAACCAAATTACATTTTTAAAGCTTTGCTCCAGCTCAGCCCACCGACAATTAGGCCAAAAGTCAGACTAAGATGATTGCAATAGGCTCGTCTGGAAGTAAAATCCTGGCTCCGCAGAAATCAGTGAACTCAACTGTCCTTGAGTGCAGTGAAGCTGCCATTTGGATATCTGGAGCCCCCCCAGTGAGCTTCCTGTAAATCACAGGGAGCAGAATTTTCTTCTGGTAGGTCAGAAAGTGTTTTTCTTTATTGCAGGGGTTCAGATACCTTTCCTCGTTACTGTTACTGGAAGATACTCCTGTCTGAGCCCCTGCACCAACAGCTCCTAATCAGTCTGTGCAGTAAGTGGAGAAGCATCTTATAGCCTTCCTACAACCTTGGAGTCACTTACTGGGATGCTGGATCCCTTGGCTGTGTTTCAATGTCCTGGCTGCAGTAGTTGCTCTAAGTAATGCAGTGTCTCAGTGTTTGCTGGTTGCCTTGAAAGCATCCTTAGATAAACCAGGAAAAGCTAAAAACAAAAGTATTTTTTTACAAAAGGTGACTGCAAAGAATGAAGCCACAAAGGTTACAGGAAAAGTAAGCTGAAATGAAAACGAAGCATGTATCTAGCTAGCATGTAGATAAGACCTAAAGGTTTCATTTGTCCTGTAGTATCCAACAGACAGCCTGCTAAAATCTGTGTAGTGTTGAGATTAATATACACCACACATTTCCCCACTCTTGCTTGAGACCAGACGTGACAGTAACAATCAATCTGGAGTGCTAATAGGTTTAAGTTGGCTAATTCTCATCCTGTTTTTTAGGGATGCTGTGACAGCCCCCTGACACCCATGCATTCATGTGTGCAGCGTGCCTTGTTCAGCTGACAGCCACGTGCAGATCATTTTGTTTGATATGCCTTTCTTCTTAGGCAATTAATAAGGCAACAAAACTAACAGGGCAAAAGAAAATAATTAATAAAAATAATAGGCAAAATAATTAATTGGATAATAAAACTGTTATGGTTTATCTCATCAATAGACACTTTCACTGCTTGCACCTAAGAAACAATGTCCTGCAAATCAAGGCAATTGTTGGCTAGGCCATATTTTGCAAAGAGGGGGTACCTGGAGCCTCCAGTTACAAGACAGGTCTTGTATGCCTGTGAGGTGCAACAACCCCAGTGAAGCAAACCTACACGCAAGCCCTTAAGGGGAGATGTTGAAAGGACTCTTGGGGAGAGAGTAATGCAAAGGGAAGAAGCAAAAAGGGGAGAAGCACTACTCGGCTGAGTCATAGAGCTTTCCAAATTGATCAGAGAGCTCTGTGAGGCCCCGTGTTGGGTTTCTCAGATGAGAATAAAATAATATTCTGCAGAAAGTTATCATTAACTATCATTAGCATCTCTCTTTTGGCCCAGAAGGAAAGGCTGGCAAGAGGAGAGATGTCAGCAGTCAGGGAAGTGGTGTGACTGCTAACTCCACACCTCGGTCAGAGTGCGGCTGTGCAAAGCCATCCCTTTGCTGGGACATTCATGCAGTCACCAGGCTATCTGAGCTTTTAGACAGTACTAACAGGAGTTAAGGTGAACCTGCCTTGGAGGTGGAAGAGGCTAATTAGCAAAGCCTTCCATTTTTAGATTTAACTTTCAGGTCGTCTCTTTTTTTTCCCCAGAACATCTGAACAAAAAATACCTGTAAAAACCCAGAGGGATCATTTTCTTTGATAACTTCTAGGCAGTACTCCATAAGCCCTGTTGACTGGCGTAGCTTCAGTGTACAGTGATTTATCTGGTCCCAAACAACCTGGAAAACAAGCATCAGTACAGTTCTGATGACTGCCTCAGCTTACAGTGAATTGTGTAAGAGTATTTCAGAAGAGACAACGAATGGAAGAGTGTGTTAAAGCTATGCTTAATTTAGCTGCCATATGGCCATTGCCATATCTCCATCAGCTACACTCACTTGCTCTGTATTGTAAATACCGGTAATTAGCTTGGCAAAATGTTGTGCACAGGGAATCTCAATTTTCAGAGCAGATTAATTGCTCAAAGATCAGGCTTGCTCGAGGCAGAAAGAGCACATAACATGCTTCTGCATTTACACTATTCACATTTACAATCACACTTTCACTAAAATCCAAGCTTTTAAAAAATCCTTCACTTAAAAGGCAAATATTATAGGGGATAACTGCAGGAGTGGTTTCTTGCAGATTATACTCTACCATTCTCTTCACAACTCACCATTGATCCTGCTCTGCTTAAGAACACACTGCTGGGGTTAAGAAATAGAAAAGCTGCATCTCATTTTTCCAGATTTTGGACTTGATTCTGCTGCCACATGGCTGTAGACTAGGCCTAATAGCACTGTGTTCGATAGCACAGCTCCTGAGGTACAGCAGCCTAACAGGAATAAACTGCAGGATGAGCTGTGCTGTTAGCAGTATGTCCTAAGTGTTGGTTCTTGTTAAGCACGGGGTTTTTTTAAATGCCGATCTCAGGTAGATTTTATTCATTGTTTGTAATGTTAGATTTTTCATTTCAGTTTTTCCTTCTGTCTTAGAAACTATTCATGTTACTGGCACTATAATACCTCGGAATCACATATGCAGTTCGACATTTCAAGAGATGTGTCTATTTAAACATTTCTTGACTGCCACTTTGTTCAACCATTTATAGCTTTCCTCTCCCATCCCTCTTCACTGCATTTCTTTAATATCTTTTGAGTAAGCACATGGATTTTTGGGGGTGGCTTGCCTGAATTTCGAAGGTTTGGAGAGACACCAAAATCCCCACATTTTACTTGGGCAGAAGGGCTTTCTTGCATTTGTAAGGTCCCAGAATCCAAACCACACAGGTTTCACTCACAAGCACCTCTCACAAGACAGCCCAAAACCATCAGATAAATAAAGACTGATGGCCTGATTTAACAAACTGCTGAAGTATATGCCTCATTTTAATTGTATAAGCACAGTTCCACCAAACTGCTGAACTGGAACCTGCTGAAGGACTTTAAGATTTGGTTGTTAGGAGTTTTCATGGTGTAAAGGACTTCACAAAATGCACAGTAACGCCAAGTATCAACAGCCGTGCTCAGCTGATGAGAGTTGTGCTCACCTTCAGCTTGTGCTCACGTTCTTTGGTCACCTTTGTGAGCAGTTTTGCCTTTTGTCGTGTTAACGCATCAACCAAGGCATCACATTGAGCGACAAGACAGGCCTCATAATCCAACCCGTTCTCCTAGAAGAAGGCGAGAGTCATCCTCATCAAAGAAAGCATATTTTACACCTTAAGCTATTGTTTGTTCTTACCTGGTTTTCCATTCTGAAAAGATTTCCTTTCAAGACTTTGGCATTTCTGTTGCCTTTCTGATTTCATTATAGCTGTACCAGTAATAGCTGTGTGCTATAATACAAAACAGTAAGATGCTATGCCACAAAATGGGCTTATTTAAAACCCTGATTTACTGGCACTTCCCGGACAACAGATGTAGTACAACATAATGTAAAATCTAAACCTGACATACACAGTGCATACATATACATAAGAGGGTTCTGCCCCATTCTGTTTTAATTATCCCACTCTAGAAACTTTGAAATCACTGGCTCTACACCGTGGCAATTAGAAGAGAATTATGGACCAGAATCTTGTCTAGAGGCTTATTGCGTGGTAATGCTAAAAAGACTATCCCCATCTTTCTTGTAGGCCCCCTTTCAGTACTGGAAGGCTGCAATAAGGTCTCCCCGCAGCCTTCTCTTCAAGCTCCTCTTTCCAGGAGATGTTCAGTTGTCCTATCAGCTTTCCTCCCAATCCCCCAAGTTACAAAAAAAAAAAAAAAAAAAAAAAAAAGCAGCATTAAATGTGAGAAGATTTTAAACATGTGCTGAAGGAGAAGCATCTCCATGGGAAAGCCATCACACACCCCTAACGCATTACTATCTCTTAGCTCTTCTGATTATGCTTTTCTCTTCTTTTCTGTTCATTGCTTTGTCTTCATTCTTTTGAGAGCAAAACTTTCAGCACTGTATTCCCTTCCCTCACTGCGATCCACGTGTCCCGTTCTCCAGCTGAGGGACACAGGGTCACTCTTCCCTGAGAGGCCCCCGCTGCAATCCTCCACCTGCCAGCAAGATGGGGGGGGGGGCGGGGAGAGACACCAGACGGCTCAGTTCCTGTTCACAGGCTTGTCTTAGACTCTTCCTGTTTGCATCTCTCCCTCCTCGGCTTATATCACACCCGCCTCCCTCTTAAGCCCATTTCCATCCAGCTACTCTTGAAGAGCTGGTTTGTGTACAAAGCCTGAATCAGCCGATGGCTGTAGTGCATCATTTCTCTCCTCATCTTCTGTTCACACATCTAACGGGGTGTTTGGCGCTATGCCACTTTCAAGTGAGAAAGGATGAAATTGTTACACCAGCTAGGAAAATGTGAAAATGAGATAATGACAGCAACAAGGAGGAGCAAGGAAACAACAGGGGCAATGAGGAACAGGCACTTTCTGAAAGAAGAGACCAAAAGATTTAAAAGTGACCTCAGAAAGAGAAGGGAAGGAAAAAAGAGGGAAACAAGAGACCTGCAGAGCAGGGAAATGAAAAGTAGAATATGAATTTGCAAACGGACCCAGGCAAGATAAAAGCACAGCTCCTGGTAGCTCTGGCAAACTCAGAGAGGAGATAAAGAGGGCAGATGGCTGTCTGGTCTGCTGTGCATTGAGACAGGATAATAAAATGTACATATTGCTCGCTCCTTTGTGTAAACATACATTTTAAAGACATTTTTGCTGAGGGGTAAATGTCTGTATGTGTGTGTGTGGCAACCATCACAAGACTTCTGTTAGAAATAACCTGCTCTGAGATACATGGTTCTGGGTATAAATCTACGCACAAAGGCTACATCTAGTCCCCCCCCAAATAACAGTCCAAGAACTGTTTTTTTGGTCCAGATGCCAAAAGGCACAGATCACCTCATGACACACCTAAAGCCTTTCCCCTGCAATAGCGTGGCTGTACCAAACCTGCCTACCCAGAGTATTCCCTGGTATGTGCTATCATCAAATGCTGCTTGAGCATCACCTGGGAAGAGTGCAATTTGTCACGGGACAAAATCATGCCAGGGAGCTCATTAAGAGTTAAATTCTGTGGGTGATCATCTTTAGAGATATGCCCTAGCCTTGTTTTACTTCTGAATACATATGCAGCTGATTAGTCCTGCTGTTTTGGTTTGCTGAAATTTGATGTCCTCACTCAGACTCATGCTGGAGACTAGCTCAACACTTCAGGTTCAGGTCCGGCTTTGTGCTCAGACGTACCTAAACGTTAGAGGGGGATTGCTGGATACAATTTCCTCTTCTGAGTTCTCCTCTAGCATTTTAAGCAATGAGCAGCATCAAAGAAATGGTGTGGTCTTTTGATCTAATTGTAGCAGCAGCTCCCTTATGCAGAGCAATTTGGCAGTGATTTTATTGAAATACATTAAAGGATTTTACAGCACAGTCATAAATAGTCATAATAGGCCACCTTAAGGTTTCAGAAGGGAAAAATACATTTTTAATGGAGCTAGGTGACTCAAGAAAAGACGGTTGGTAGACTACTCTTTTGGATGAGCTATCCCATCCTAAAATAGCTGTTCACACCTATAGGAAGAACTGCTCTCTAGAGGTGCCTGTCCTTCTCCTTGGACAATGAAAGAAGCCCTAATGACTAGGTTAGATGAGCTACTTAACTTTTAGATAGGTAAAATCAGCTGAGAGAAACCTCACACTGTGACCAAAACACGGCGTGTGACAGGTGCCAGTCGGTGGCTTCGCACTGGTTTCTTTCAGTTAGGTGTGCTATCTTTTACCAGTTTCCCAGATTTGGTTTCTTCCCTTCCCCACGTGGCCACAGAAGACTGTGAGGGTGGGCAGCTACACTGCCCTGTGGCAACCTGAGGGCTTGGGCAGCATTTGTGGTATGAATTCATCACCTGGAGTGTCCAGTGGAATATTTTAATGATTAAATTCTAAACTAAATACAGATTTTGGAACTTCTGATTTGGCTTTCTGTTAGTAACAGGCACAGGACTTGCCTGTTGATGAAAGATGAGCAAGCAGCAGAGCGGGCATATCGCAGAGCAGATGATGTATAGCCCACAGAAAACCCACCGCGGCAGAGCACTGCTGCTGCGGATGACAAGTGTCCCCTCCTGGGTGCTGTGAAGCTCAAACTACGGCAGTACCTTTCCAGCCACGCTCTGCTGGGTGAGAAGGACCTTGAGGAGCATCTGACCTCCAGCACTGACGGGTCTAAATTTGGTTGAAAACAAGACTTGTTTCGTTTTCGGTTAGTGCCCTCAATTATTGCACTCACCACAAGCCCTCTTCTGACTATTAAAGCTGGGCAATTATAGGCATTGAAATATCTTCTGCTTCAATAAACGACCACATTGATTTAGCAGCCTTTGTTTCTTCTTCTTTTTTTTTTGACTTCCTACAAATACTCTGATAAGCAGGTTGACTGGATTTTGTCCAGAAATGAGTATGTTTTTTAGAAAATGTAAGATGAAAAACAAGTAGTAAATTTTGAATGTGTTAAAATGAGAACTTATCCTAAATGCCCAACTGAAGTGATTACAGTCAGGAAGGAGCCCAGAAGCATGACCGATGGATTCAATCAAATACTAATCAACACGGCTCAGATGTCCAGTACTGAGTATCAGCTTCTTGCAATAAACAGCAAACAATCTAGAAGCTAAGAGGGGCTTGCAGGCATTATTTGATGAATAATTTTGCCTAGCAAATCCATTCAAGAAAGGTTAGATGATTCCAGGAAAGATGAGAACAGCACAGGAGACAAAGTCATCAAATAAATTATTCACTCAGTTCTATTGATTACTGTATTATCAAAACAGCTAATATTCTACAGTTACCTGGATCTGCTGCAATAGATTTTTCAGCTGAACCAGAAATTCTTTAGCTTCCTTTGCTTTATCTGAAACACCATTTAAAGCCTGAGACAGCTGTGCCTGCAAGAAAAAAAAGTGGGGGAAAAAAGGAAAAATTAAGAGATAAAATGCAAATGTGTTGCTTACTAATCCTTGGTTTTGATGATTAATAATGTGCTAAAAGGCTTACTTGCTCTCACATGTATTCTTACACGAACAGAGTGTTTGTGCTAGAAAAGAATAGTTAAGATTTTAATTGCAATAAGATTTAATAAAGGTGAAATATGCATGTGGGGGCAGTCGAGTATTGTGTCTGCACATTCCCCTTTATTGCAGTGACTCGGTAAGTCAAAATACCTTTTTATAAGACAGCTACCCACATATATAAGGAAATAATAGTCTTACACTTACTTACACAGTAGCATCTGTCGTGCTGAAAAATCCCCAAGTGCTTTCCAAGATGGCACTTTTTTTGCATCAAAGCCTGAATTTTTTATAAATGTGGTTGACTCTACCAAACCTGAGATACACTAGGACTTCAAAGACAAATCTGCATTTTCAGACTTCATAGTAGTATCCCTTTGGGGCTCCAGTTTCCCATGGTCCAACTCAACAAAAGGGTGAATATCTCTGGAAAAGCTGGGAAAAAACCCCTTCCTCTAACTTTTGACTGGTGAGAGGTAAGGACTTTATCTATTTTAAGTCCATACTGAAGACCCAGCATCCTCTTTGCTCAGCTGGTACCCGAGATCTCTAAAATGAGCAACCAGGTTCTTGATGGGCTTCCAAGACGGGAAGGAAACGGCGGTTCTGCCCCCGGACAGACACCGAAGTGCCGCGGTCTGAGCAAAGCAGCCCGGGCGCAGCTTCCCTGGATTACAGAAACCATATTGCTCTGCTTGTCAGTTCATGGCAAGCCTGGATCCAGCACTACTTCTCTGTGCAGACATAACACAGAGTGACCAGATAGGTCCCATCGTGAGCGTCCTGCAGGTTAGACACCCTCTTCATGGGTCTATGCCTCAGGCAACCAGATTGCCAATGCCCAGTTCATTATCCTTGCCAAACGGATATGACAACTGACATTAGGAAATGGAAAATGAAGTATCTTTGCTAACGTCGGGCTTTCAGAAGGTTAATTCCTCTTCTTGATTCCTTAGTACTGGAGTGTGCCTTGAGACAGTGCCTTGTATGTAGGAAGGCACAAAGGTTATGAGCCTCTAAGAGGAGAGCTAATTGAAATTCAGAAGGTCACCACTCGTTCTCTGCTTCCCTCTTGCTCCTGGAGGGAAGAAAATCACTCCATCCCTGAAAAGGGCACAGCTCACTTCTTCGGGCTGCCAAAGTTCTGAGCCTACCTCCTGCCCGAATGTCTCCTACTCATCCTCCCCTTGCGCTCGCTCATTCGCACAGGACAGCAAAGAGCAGACCCTGGCAGCTCCACCTGGGCCCTTCACAGCCCGCTCTGAGGCAGGCAGCCTAACGCAGGCAGGGGCACCCGCCTAACCCCACACAGCTCTGCGGGAAGTGGGCACAAACCCCGACTGGGAGCTGGGACTGAATTATAGAGAAAGAAGCCATCCTAGGTTTTTTTCCTCATATTCACACAAACTTTTTCCTTTTATCCCAGTTGTAGGTATTACATTAGTGCTAAATTTGAAAATAAACTATGCTTTACCACAACTCATTTGTAGCAAATGCAATGGGAAGACACATTACTGTGTATGTTTCTCAATATTTGAATATTTAATACTCTCTTACACAAACTCCTGTCACTTCACAAAAATGTATAGCAATGATGTTTGATATGAACAGTACCTGAGGTCACAGAACCAAACTCTAAGTCCTTGAAAGGGTCCCTATTTTCTGCCAGATCAGCTGATCAGGACTTTGGATCAGCTTTCCACAGGCTGACTGTGGTTGCCAGTTTAAAGCCCACCCTTTTTGATTGCGCTTTCCGCTCCGTCCACGAGGCACACTTGAGCATTTGGTTTGTCCAGCTGATGCAGGACAAGGTGGCAGCGGCATATGATCAGGTGGCTGGGGAGGAGGCAAGAAAGAAATAGGTGGCAAAAGCACGATATGCTCTGCCATTGACTGGCTTGACCAAAGTGTCCCAGGGAGGCAAGGGCTCCTTTCTTTCAAATGAAAACTACTGGTTGGTTTCAATAGGAATAAAACTTTCACTTTTCCAACATCTGCCCTTGCTCTCAAATCATCTCTAAGTGCATTTCACTGGATAAGAGGAGCCAAAAGCTCCTGTGCTTTGATGCTGTGTGGGCATCACAGCAGCCATAGAAAACTGAATCACTGCAGACGAATTGTAACCAGCATATGTACGATGGCAATTAGCACAGTCACTCCTGGCTCCCAGCACGCTCCCATTGCAAAGAGCTGCAATAGAAACTCAACAACGTCACTGTTCAAAGGGCTCATAAGCGAATTGCCGTGTTCATTAAAACCTGTGGTTGCATTAATGCAACTGCAGCATGAAACCAAGGAGGAGACCAGATCTCCATTTGTGAGACCCACTTAGAGATAATAGCCTTGTTTTTCCAAGCATTTGTAAAAGATACCTTACAAAGCAGTGGAATTTAGTCATGCACTTCCCATTCAGATCAAATGGAGCTACATGACTAAGCTCTCAGTAAACCAACTAAGCCATAAAAAAAGGCCCTGTACGCTCAGAGCAATCTTTTGTGCTGCAGAAATATTTACTGGAAGCCAAACTGAAATGTTACAAGCTCCATTGACTGCGACTATTAATAACTCCTGAGAAACGGTATTCTACCTGGCGTTACCTTTACTTGAATACCTGGTCTTGCAACCAAAAATGTGGATGCTGGAGATGGATACCAAGTTTCTACTTCTATCAAATACTGGAACAGAGAGATAATGAGGGTGAGTAATTAAACCCAGATGGGCATGGAAGACCGATGCTTCCTTTGATTTTAGAAAACGAACCAGATAATGCCAACACCCTTTTTCAACCAAGCGGTTCATGCTCATTTAATTTGTTTTCCCTCCATCTCTCCTTAGCAGCAGATTAACTATTGATTAGATAAGCTTACCCTGGTGCTCAATTCTGAAACAGCCCTCGTGTTTTTGGGAACACAACTCTTTAGGCTGGCAAATAAAAGCAGGCATTCAGGCTCTGATACTTGCCTTCGACCGCCTGCCTGCTTGCCTGTCACAGACCCATCCAGCTGTGGCTGGTTTTTTTCAGCGTTTTGGGGTGGGGGGTGTGTGTGTATATATATACATATATATATAACCATTCAGAATGGGCAGAGATGAAATGTGTCCACCATCATTCCTCATATTAGTAAGTCAAAAAGCTTACCAACTTAAATCTGACAACAGTGTCACTGTTCTTGTTATGAAGATCGAAAAGGACTTCACTTTGGCAGTAGGCTTATACAGTTTTACTTCATGAACTTAAACTGTTGATCTAGATGCACAGTTCATGCAAGTGAATACAATAAAGCCCAGTTAAGTCAGTGGATTTACACTGATTTGTGCCATTGGGCCCTTGGTTTTATTGTACATAATTTGTAATTTCTCTGAAGAAGTTACTTACAGCCGTGTAAAGGGGAAACCCGCAGCATTAAGAGGGGCCAACCAGTCTTGTACAGCTTTCATGCCAGCAGTACAGCTGAGGGTAAATGCACATTTCATTGCACGGTCTGAAGCACTGTACAGACAAGGTTACACACTCTGTTTGCCACTAAATTGCTATGTAAGGCCGAGACAAAGGAGTAGTCAAACAGGATGAACAGAAGGCTGATACAGAAGCGGAATGGGAACGGATTCTGAAGCTGAAGGCAGGGAGGGCCTTCGGAAAAGCAGTTCAAGAAGTCAGTAGGAAAACTGGTTCAAGTCTGCTGGCGTGGGATGAAACTGTGAGAAGTGGGGAAATGGCTCTGGCAGCCCTTCGTAGGTGAAGAATACCAGCCAGTGGCCTTAGAAGGAGATAAGCAGGTGCTTATCAGCTGATGGCGAACAACTGTCAGTCTGTCAAATTTACTGGGCTAAGAACGCTTACAGACAAGCCCTTCCAGCTGCCTCTACCAGCTACGCCCAGAGCATCTGGAGAGAACACATAAAACTTGAATTACATTTGGCATACCACTCAATGTAAGTAATTTATGGTTTGGCCAAAGTAACTACAGGTAATAAACTTGCAGAAATTGCTGTATCTGAGAACTACTTCTAAGCAGAAGTATCTAATTCCAAAACAATTTATCTGAATTAATGTGAGCTGATGATTTAGGCTGTCTGGCTATACTGTTCCATTATATTTATCTTCTGCCAAGCGCATTGTTCTGGGAAAAATAATATTCACAAGAGCACAATTTTAGAGTCCACAAATTAGTTAATTTTGAGTATTTTTTTCTTTTGCTAGAATTTTCACATTGATTGAGTCTGTAAATCAAGAGAAAATCACATTCTGTGATACCTGAATCCCAGAAAAAAATGCTGTAAAAATACAAACCACCAGGGTACCGTTCTTTCTTTTGACAATATTTGACAGCAGGAAGGAAAGAAAATGACTGACTGTGCACTTCGATTACACTGGAGTTTATCACATTGTTCAAAAGGCATCAAACAGTTGTAACTCAAGGCAGACCATAATACAGCACAAGCTGGTCTCTCACACTCTAAAACATCAGCCACACTTGCACAGTGAACTCAGTCCCTGCTCATTAAAATAATTCTGCTCAGAAGTGGATCCTGCCATCAGCACAAGTAGCAATAGCCGCTAATTTGTAATCTGCTCCTTCTGAGCCAAGAGAACGTCTCCTCTGCCCAAACACCCGCCACATCAGGGAGGAGATGGCTGAGCCCTTGGCAGAGAGTATTCATGCTGAAACACGTACTAAAGAAGTTTGTCTTTCTCAGATGGACGAACTATGCAGACCACCCCAAGGAGCATCTTTTTTGAGTCTTAACATCGAAAGTCAATTTTTTTCCTTGCCAAATGTCTTAGCCTAGCTTGTACTCAACCCCTCCATGGCTGAGCGATGGTGAGACCAGTCCTGATTTTGTTCTCTCCTGCAGTGCCTGAAAGGATCTCCCTGTGCTTCCTTTACTGCTAACTGCAGCAGAGAGCGAGAAGGGAATCCTGCAGCCAGCAGAGCTGGCCGAGTGCCCTTTGCACCCCTGTGGGAGAAGTCCTTTCCCCCCAGTGCGGCGGGAAGCTCCGAAGGACTGCTCTCAGCACTCGGGCATTGAAGTCCTCTCTGTACATTCACATGTATTTACTGATCGTTTTTCCAGAGTCCACCGTTCTTAGCAAGAATGAAGTAATGTCACACACTTTTTCAACTTCTAAGGTCATGTCATGCTCTTTATTCAAATGGATGCAAAGTCTTATTTTTAACAAGGAGAGCGTAGCCAAGTGACCCAGCAGCTCTACTAGAGCTCGGCAGACTGCCTGTGCTGCAAAGTGCCTGGCTCTGAACTCTTCCCGTGGGGGCTCCAGGGAGGGGCGAAGAGCATCGCTTGCAGGGAAGCATGAATCAGACCGCGACATTATGTGACTGAGAAAAAGCTTTACTTGTCCCCAGACCCCATCCATCCTACTCTTCCCTACTCGTTTTTGTGTCATGAAGGTCCCTCCAGCCATTCCTTCTGGCCTTTTTGGGAACTGAGAGGGAGGGGAGGCCTCTTTGAGGCCCAGGAGACAACATGATGTCCCGTGATCCTCCCTATCACACTTTCCTCCCTAAAACATTTGGGTGGCTCCGGGCCACTCTCCCCCATTGACACAATGGCAGGGAGGAAGGCCTGGCGGGAAACGGTTGCGGCAGCTCCCACCGAGCCCCAGGTGAAAGGGAGGAATGGCCAACCTCTCTGCTCCTGCTCCTCACAGGCGGCTGCTGCTGCCCGCAAGAGGACGGGATGGCCAAAGACCTTGTCTGAAAGGCAAACAAGTTAGTGAGGCAGACTCGCTAATCCCAGCTGTCTCTGGGGGCCCAGTTTAGCCTGAGATTTGCTGGCTGAGATAAGGCGAGGCCAATATGGGAGGGAGTCTGTGGGTTTTCTAACCCTGATCAGAGGCTGCGGAGTCGCTGGGCAGTCAGGACGGACCGGAGACCTAAGCGCACCGTGCCAAGGGGAAAAAAGTCTGGCAGCATGACGGACGTGAAACGTCCTCGTGTCCCACAAACTCCAACCCGATGGAGTCAGGGCGCCGGGACGAGCAAGTCCCAGCGCCGAGCGCTGCCGCCCGGTCAGCCACCGGGACTCACCTTGTGCTGCTTCCACACGGCGCCCAGGGCCTTCAGGTCGTGCTTGCCGTGCTTGCCCTCCTCCAGGCACCGGTAGCAGACGGGGCCGCGGCAGCTCACGCAGTACATGCTGTAGTTCTCCAGGTCGTGCTCGGCGCACGTCGGCGGCTTGCGGCCGCCGCCCGCCCCCTTCCCGCCGCCCTCGCCGCCGCCGCCGCCGCCGGGGGCGCCCGGCTGCCCGGGCGGCGGGGCCAGGCGGTGCTTGGCGAAGGGCCCGCGGGCCGGGTGGCAGCGGAGCTGGCAGGCGGCGCAGTACAGCACCTCGCACTGCTCGCAGAGCACGGCGGCCGGCTCGGGCGGGCTGCGGTCGCAGAGCTGGCACTTGGCGGCGGCGGCGGCGGCGGCGCGGCCCTGCTGGTAGCGCTGCACGATGGCCTCCAGCAGCCGGTTGCGCTGGAAGCCGCGGAGGCCGCGCTGGTCCAGGGAGGCGCTCCGGTGGCACTGCGGGCAGGTGAGGGAGGAGCTGGCGGCACCGGCGCCCCGCGGAGCCGCCGCCGCCGCTCCCGGGGGCGCCGGCACCAGCGGCAGCACCCGCACGCCGTTGGGGGACTTCAGGCTGGGGGTGTAGGAGCCGTAGCCGCTGTCGGTCTCGCTGTGCAGGCTCAGCTTGTCCGCGTGGTCCCCGCCGCCGCCGCCGCCGCCGCCGCCGCCCGCCGCGCACTCCGAGTCCAGGCAGGCGGCGGAGCCCGCGGCCGCTGCCGGCCCCGGCGCGGCCCCGGCGGCGGGCGGCGGGGGGCCCCGGGGGTGGAGCAGGGGCGGCAGGTGCTGCTCGCTCTCCGGGGTCTGCACGGCGATGGTGCGGGCGCAGGGCAGGCAGACGTTGTGCGAGCAGGGCAGGATGATGGGCTCCCGGAAGAGCGAGCCGCACACCGGGCACTTCAGCTCCTCTTCCATGGCCGCGGCGCCGCTTTGTGTGCGGGGCGCGGCGGGCTCAGGCGGGCGGCGCGGGGTCGCCGCCGCCGGCTCCCCCCATCCCCCGCGGCGCCCTTCGCCGCCTCCCTCCCCGCCGGCCGCCGGGGCGAGCCCGGCCGGGCTCCGGCCGCCGCCGCCGCGCCGGGCGGTTCAGCACCCGCCGGCGGTAGACAGCTCCGCGCCGCGGGGCCCGGCCGGGGCCGGCGGGGCCGGGGCCGGGGCCGGGGCCGGGGGAGCCGGGCGGCGGGCGGCGGCTGCCGGGGGCGAGGGAGAGGCTGGCTCACGGCCGCGGCTGGGCAGGCAGCGCGGCGGGGCTGTTTTAACGTTGGTGGCATAGAGTAATAATATATGGGGAGGGGAGGCGGGGGGCGGGGGGCGGGCAGGAGTAGGAAGGGGCGGGAGGAGCCCTTTCCAGCAAATAAGTGATCGCTCTCTCTACGGCTGGGGACGGCGAAAACATTTTCTGAAGGATCTCTCTACAGCGACGTCTTTATATGCTTAAATAAAGCCACTGCTGGGGTAGCGGGTCGAACGGGGTTTCGTTATCGCAGTAGCCCTTTCTCCCCTCCCCGAGGACAGGAGGACGCTCGCTCTCCAGCAAACTCGGAGCGCGCTTCTCCTGCGTACAGGTCTCACCGTGCGGGAGCGCAGCCGAGACGCTCCCTGTGTCAGGCAGCGCGCGAGGGGAGAGCGGGAAAGGGGTTAAAAGAGGCGCGCGAACCCCGGGTACCAGCGCCGTGGCTGGAAGGGGCGGAAGAGCGTAGGGAGGAGGGGGACGTGCCGCCTCGCCCCAGCTCTGCCGGTGCAACCCCCGCAGCCGTGCGCCGCGAAGATAAATCAGGGATGACAGCCGAGAGTTGATGAACTGAGAATAACCAGCCTTAGAAGAAAGAAACCAGCAGCGGGAAATCCCCCATCTGCTTTATTTACTCTACATATGCTAAGCGTGGACGTAGCAGTGGTTTATTTTCATAGCGAAGAGATTATACATAAGAGTGATTTCACTGCTTTTTCTTTTTTTATTGGTCTATCTTGTTTAAAAGCCACTTCTGTATTAACTTCAGTTCCACAAGCAGATCCTAATTTTTTGTTGGTTTTAAAATGCGAGCTGGTTGTTTCAGAGCAGCTATTTAAAAAATGCAGAACTAACCGGTGTCAAATGGAAAAAAGAAAAGGGAGAACGTATCAAATGTGTCGCCTCTCATCATAATGTTTCTTAGTACATGAGCATTTTGTGACACTGGGTAGGAAGGATTTTCTAGTTTCAGGTTTTGCTTTTGCCGGATGATTAAAACTGTTGACGGTGGAAAAGGAAGAATGGGGACAGAGAGTAGGAATATATTAAAGCTTCCAGTTTTTTCAGTCTTTCCCCTCTGCAGTTTCCTTCTTGTATTTTGCTTAGCTGCTCTCATGACAAGCTGAGGGGAAAAAAGTCCTGAGGGGTTTAAAGCTTTGTAGTTCCCCAGTTCAAGGTGGAAAGGGGCAGGTTTGTCCTCCGGTGCATAAAAGAAACAGTCCTGACCCACATAAACCTGCCTGCCTTCTGCCTAGGTATCTTTTTCCTTTATGTGACCTCTGTGCCGAGATTGAGAGTTTCTAGGCTGACGGTGTGTTTGGGCTACCTCCAGCCCGAAACCTCAGCAGCACAAGAGATGTTCAGAAACACCACTGATTTCACAGCTACCTTATGCTACTACATTGCAAGAAAAAGCTGTGGGTGAAATGCTGTTATCTTCATAGTCTCTGTTCTCTGCTCTACCATCTGTCAGCAGCGGGAATGGATGTATGCTAAAGATTTCTTGCGGACCTATAGGTGAATCCCAGTCACAAATTTCAAGTCTATGTTCGAAACCATAATCCTAAAGGTATTTAGGAAGGCATGATATCTTTTTTCCTGGACTTTTGCTTTCTTTCTTTCCCTCTCTTGTGTGTAAGGTGCCAGTGATCATAACGTGTGTAACGGTAGCATCAGGTCTGAGACATCAGAGCAAAACTGGACGTATCGGTCAGGAAGCGGTGGAAATGCAAAGGTATGAACACCAAGCCCAACCATCTCCCCTTTATAGCTGCTTTTTAGCTGGGGCTTACAAGTTCCAGAGTTCTAATACACTGAATTTTACATTTCCATTTTGACCATTACTCTAGAGTTTACATAAAATCCTAGCAGTGTTTGCACTTGATTACAGAGGGAAATGGCAGGAAAGAAACCATCTCTGAAGTACAACCATTCTCTTTCAAACTGAACTTTACTTCTCCTCTCCACAAACCTGATCTGGCTTCAGAGCCTATTTCCATAACGGATGACATTTGAGACGAAGATGACAAAGGGATCTGGTCTTCTCCGTACTGCGGTGTGACTTGTACTTCATCCAGGACCTTTTTCCACCTACTTTAGAAGTTTGTATGAAAGGTTTATGCCCAGGACAGCTGTGGCTTTGAGAGAAGGCAGAGCTGTGTGGACTGGTGCCCCCGCTTACCTATCCTACTGATCCCAGAACAGCTCTCGTTTCTAAGGAATTGTGGAGTTTGAATGCAGAAACCTGCGCCTCCATGGCACCAGAAACTGGTGGTGGAACTAGCACCTACTAGTACGATACTAAATGGGTTTAGGCTGCAGAGCACAGATTTTCCTCCTTATGACAAATATTTATCTATATAACTGTAAGTGCGCTGCTGATGATGGAGGGGAACAGTCAAAACACTGCTGTCATCTGTACTGCTCCAGAGGCCAGAACAGAAACTGATCTAAGCATTGAAAAATTCCACTGAGCTTGAGTAGACTGACTTTGGGCACCCTTACTCTTGCCAAGGAACAGATCACACTGAGTTGATCCCACTAATTTTAATGGAGCTATTCATGAAGCGCTGTTCGGTCTGAGCCTGATAGAATCGGGGCTTTACTATGTTTTGTAATCAAGCCATCTTTGTAATGGAGATGATCCCTATGATTTTTCCTCTTTTTATGTTCAAATGTCTTTAATCTGTTAGAGCTGTAATGGTATATGGATAACCTAGAAACCCTATCCTGGCAGTCACAGCTTTGATCCTTATTTTAATATTTCAGTATCACTAGTATCATCCCCTTAAACTATTTACCCTCTGTAAGAACTTATTAGCGTGTTTTATATCCCCCTGACAGGAAAAAAGCTAATGAAGTTTATTTATAAATTTATATAATAAAAGATAAGGCACGTTGCAGTACAACCCCTCAGTAAGGAGAGAGACTTGATTCATCTTTTTGTCTCTCTTATTTTATTGCTTATGTCTTCTCCTGCTGTTTGTTGGATTTTTTTATTGTTTTCCCATTTCTTTTCTTGTACTTTTTATATTTTATATTGCCCTCACACATTAACCCCTTTCCAATTAGTCTTCCCTCCTTTTTTTTCTCATTTTTTCCTTCAATAGCTGTCCACCCAGGTCACTTCACTTTCTTCAGTTTTCTTCTTTTACCACTGCTGTTCCCCCATGGGGAACTTTTTGATTCCAGTATTCCAGCATTGCTCCCACTGACGGGCATCACTCCAAGCACACATCCTGTGGTTTGAAGGGTAACAGAGAAAAAAGGGATCTTATCTCCACAAGTGCTTATTCCATTACAATAAAGAAGGACAGAAAGAGAGTTCACAAGATGAGAGAAGACAAAACGCACCTGGGCTAATGCCAGCAGCTTGTGTGGCAGTGTAAGGTGAAGAGTCTCGCAGCCTTGTTATAAATGCATGGTGCTCAGTTATCAGCGGAGGATGCCCTCAGCAACCAGTGCAGACAACACAGCTGTAGCGGCTGGTCATCTCTGAATTTTAGGCTGGAGTACTAACCGGTGGCTGTGTTTTTGATACACACACATACATCATGCCTTGGCATTGCTCTTACACATAACAAACAAGACGCCACGCTGTAATCTCCCCTCTCTGCTTGTTCTTCATCACATTCTTTACCCAGACTCTTCTTCCCAACATTACCAGCTGCATTTGATGCTGGTGTTGCATATTCTGTTTGAGGGGTGATCTGGCAAAGAGGCATGGGAGGGTAGGCTTCCACCGTGGCTTAGCGGAAAAGCTGATATATACGGTCTGTGGGGCAGGGCAGCTCTGGAAATGGTAGTTATGTGCTACCCCTTTCCCTTCTTTCCTTGGTTTTGTAGATTTGCATTTGTGCAGTTTTGCAGTTTTGAAATCGGTTTGGTTCTGGGGTTTTTTTTTTTTGAGCATGCATTCAAGTAGCTATTATGTTATTTAGGGTTTTCAAATGTTTGCACATTGATCTGTTCATGAAAGGAATGAAGGCAGAGCTTGGCAGGAGCCCAGAAGAGTGCCACAGAAGCATGGCTGCTGATAAAAAGCTTATCTGTTGGCTAGCAGAAGACTGTATCTGTAATAGAAATGCAGCTACATATTGAATTTTCTCTGTCAGAGGAGTAAATCTTCCATAAAAAATATAATTCACAACAGAGGACAATTCTATACAATGGAATTTTATTCAGACTGTCTGGTAGGTATATGCTTGTTATGATGGTTAAATGGCAAAAAATGATGCTTGATCCTAAACATTGCTTGACACATACTCACACTTCTAAATCTCTTTCAGCAACCTATGAATGAAATTCGATACAGAGGAAAATACTGCTTTAAACGTATATGCCAACAAAAAGTGGTACATTGGCATGGACAAATTTCAGTAACAGGTCGGTTTCAACACTTCTTAACAAATTTGTATTGAAAAGAAAGCACAAAAGGCACTAACCTACAATCAGGACTCTTGAAAAAGAAGATCTCATGTTTCTGTGATGTTGTAAAAATACCTCAGCCTGAAAGCCTCTGGAATTACTCCAGGGACATCTTGGCTTTTCTGCTGTGCGAGGAGCCCTCTCTTTGTCACTGTTCCTGCAGTGGAGTGAGATCCTTTCCTTCGCCGCTACGGTTCAGCCTGCAGGCAGCGGCCTCAGAAGGCTGCTTGCTCTTTTGAGAGGCGAGAGGATGAGAGCGCTGGACCCTGAGCAGCTGCCTGGAAAGGAAAGGAGGAAATTGTGCCACGCTTTGGACCCGTTTCAGGACACCATTGGCGATGGGATGATGGTCAGCGTCTTCCCAATACGATTATTGTAGAGAGCTCTTGTCGCGTTTGCTGCCCTTTTTTTAAAGTGTGTAAACTTCTCACAGAGCTGATTTGGTTTCAGTGGTATTATGGCAGAGACTGGGTTATGGCTCCTCATTTTGTTCTCCGTGCCCACTTGAGGAGAGGGTCATAGGAAGCTGGCCTGAGCACGGGCTTGCAGTCTGTCTCAACCCTCTGCACCCATCCTGCCGTGGTTCCCTGCTCTCCCCAGCTGTCCCCATGGTCATCCCACTCATGCCTATAAGGGAAAGAAGCTTATTTTGCTTTTTAAGAAACTAGCCAAGGATTATATAAAATTCAAACCTGTCCCAGTATTCTCTTTTGTCAGGAAGACTGGAAGGAGGTAGGAAAAAGTAATGGCATCCTAAGCCATTACTTAGGAGGGAGGGAAGGAGAGAAGACGGGCAAACACCCCCAACAAAAACAAAGGAAGAGCGAGTAACCTTAACTTTGAAGTGCTGGCGTTTCCTAAGAGCACAGGACGGGCTGAAAGGAAACAGACAGTTGGAAAAGAAGCTAGGCTAGGCTAGGTATTTGCGTATACAGTTGTAAAGTGGAGGTAAATTGCCACCATGTGGCAATCTCTCCACATGTAAAGAAAATACATACGTAAAGGGGGTGGTGAATTTTTGTCCCTGAAAAGGCAGGCAGTATTCTGTAAATGGGGGTACGGAGCTGATCCATTTTGACTCACTGAGAAAGGTCTTTTATCTAGAAGGGAGGCCTAAGTATCCTTTCTACAGCTTTACTATACACAAGAAAAGATAAAAAGTGCTATTGTTATTTAGCAAAAGACAACTAGTGAGGAAATTTCCCCAAGCCATAAAGGATCTATAAATACCCTAAGAGATGGGCTTTGCTTTTCTATTCTGCAAGTAGCTCAAGATCAGAACCTCCCACAAGGTCTCCAGAAACGGTGCCCTGAACACGTATTTGAAAGACCAGGAGACCTGTGAAACCTGCCTTGGCTGTAGCTATTAGGACAAAATTTACAGGGAGTTCTAGTGGATTTGACCAAAGCTGCCTCTATTTATTGCAATGTCATCCAAGAGCATTGAAAATCAGGAGGAGACTTGGAAGCTGCATAGAGAAACAAGGGGTAGGAGCCGAGAAAGAGGGATCACTGGAGAGAAACATAGGACATGATAATTGCATGAGAGGCCCGGATTGACAGGCTGCAGAAATGGGGGCTGCCTTGGGCTTCCCCTTCTCTTCTTAGCTTGGTTTCTGTTATGTAAACAAGAACTCCTACATTATTACACACCAGAGAATCAAGACAGGAGAGGCCTTTTACGAGCGTGGGGACTCGTGTCCTGCCAGTTGGTGATGAGACGAGCACTGTAATCTGGCATAAATCTGTGTCACTGCTGTAAAGGGAGGTGCTTTCTGCCACCACCCCTAGCTGCCCATTCTCGTTGCCTCTCCTGTGCTCACGGTAGCTTTCACACAGCCACAAGGATTAATCCAGCCCAGAACAGTTCTTTATCAGCATCAGCATTTCGATTCAGAGATGCCCGTGCCTGCACAAGGACGGGAGTGGGGAGGAGTGGCCCCCTTGTAGCACCACTGAGAATTCATCCCAGATCCAAAGAGCAACGTCCGTGGCCTGAGACATCAGCATCAATCAAGTGTGGAGGCAAGGCCACAAGATGCCAAGCTTTATATACCTTTTTTCATCAACACATCACCTCACTTACCTGGGTTTTATGTGCCCCTCTCTTTCAGCAGCTGCCCAGTAGGAGGGAGGAAATGGAAATCAGCCAAATCAATTGCACACACACCAGCAAAGTATTTTATTGTTTCATTTAGCATTACATTTTTTGATTTGAAAAACAACCTGTTTCTACCTTTGTCCTCTTTCCCTTTGCTGTTTTCCTTTCACCTATGATAGTATCTTTTAATATTCTTAAGTACAGAGATTCTACTTCCCTCTTCCTTATGCTGCTTTCCCCCGCTACTCCCCACTTCATTCTTTTCTTGTCACAGAGAAACTCCCTTGCTCCTTCACCCTCCCCTCCTGACACCCATTGCAGCCTTTCTGCCCTGCTCACACCACTCGTCTCACAGACAGACACCTCCACCTTCCAGTACTCCGCTGGTTCCCCACCTTGCAACGAGCCCTGCCCCAGGTGCACCTTTGTCTCCCCCATGGACAAGAGGGAATCGATGTGGAGAACATGATTCCTACACAAAGAGGTGGGGTTTATCCCATCAATCCTCTGTACCGGCCCTGGCAAGAAACCCTCATTGAAGAGAAGGAAGATTTGCCTACCGGTCCCTCAGGCACTAAAGGATCGCCCTTTTCTTGCCCTCCCTGCAGGGGAAGGACCAGCCAGCTGATGGGGTACAATGCTGACCGTAAGGCTTTCTTTCTCACATCACTGTGATACAAGAGGCAGAGGATCGTCCCTGGGGAGAACCCTTCACATGAGAGCTTTTATTCGTCAGTGTGCATTGCCTGATGCCAGCCCCCGAACAGAAGCACAGCAGAGCGGTTTGCATGAAGAAAGCAGCATCACCAGACTCCTGTGCACCTCCAGCAATCTAGGTCATCGAGCGATGTGGGAAGCTGTCACCATTTAGCCTACTGGGAAGTACTAACCTAGGAGAAATGCAAGGCCCTCTCTGGTCCAGAGTCAGAAGATACAAAGACAATGATGAATCCTACAAAGCACACCAGACAGTCTGGTCCATCAGCTTCAAATTCTTATTTACATCAATTTTGCACCAGTTTAACCACTGATTTCAATAGCATGAGCTGCTTTTCACCATAGCGTGTACATAACATGAAGTATGCACGGAATCAAGTGTATTCGCTGACTAGTTCCTCTTTATGCTTCTGCTATCGTCCTGTAGGAACGGCTAATCCACTTTCAGGCCTCCTATTCATTTCTAGAGCTTCATCGTTTCCCAGTACACGCCACGGGGGAAACCAGAATTCCATAAAACCCACGTCACCAAAAAAACCCCAGCCATTACCAATCTGATTTCAGTTTTCTTCTTATACTTGCTTTGATATCCACAAAGATAAACGAAATGGCAATATTTGCGAAATACCCAATATCCACTGCATGCATATTTAAAAGCGAATCTGTCAGCACATTACCCCAGCCGCAGAGAGATTAGTCAGAATCTCCCCCCTCAACTTTTCCCTCCCAAGTCTCTTGCTGGGCTCTTGCCTCTGAGTTGATTCCACTTTTAATTTTATGTTTCCGTCAATAGCGGAGAAGTAAAACAGCTGAAGGGGACAGATAAGGGACTTAGCCCACTACAACCACCATCCAACTCCAAATTGGATTGACTGGCTGAGTGCCCTCAAATCCTCCATGGATATGCAATTTAATAGAAAGAAATAGCTCCACACACAAAGGAAAATATGCAGAAAATAATAAGGCCACTTTATGAAACATAACAGTTTCAGCAATATATATATGATTATAGCCTTAATTCAAATGAAATGTAACATACATGTTCTTATGTTACCCAAGGATTAAAGAGCCCCAGATGATTAATTAATTTGTCCTTTTACTAAATGATTTAATTTTTAGCAAGCCATTACCCAAGGAAGAACATAAAAAAAGGCCATATCACATCAGCCTAATGATGAACCCGGTTCACCTTGTCTTTGACAGCAGCCAGTAATGCATACTGAGGGAAGACTACAAACTAAGGCTGCAACAAAACAGATGGGGAAAAAAATGCTAAGGAGAATTTGAGGAAGAGGAAAAATAGCTTAAGGCAGGTGGAAAAACTAAAGTAATTCCCTTAGTTTTGTAGACAGCTGTATATGCACTATATCGGTATGCGCGAGGCTTTGCTCCCATGGGTGAGTGCCCATGGATTTCTAGAGAGGCAGCCCCAAGCAGAAGCGGTGCTTGCAGGGAGCAGCGCTCTTGGCTGTGCATGAGTGCTCCCTTACCGGGCAGCAGCAAATGGAGATCAGCTCTCCTGCCTGCAGAGGCAGAGCAGCGGGGATTTGGCCAGCCATTCCTTCTATTTTTTTTTTTTTTCTTTTAACTTGAGATATTGCCCCCAAGATTCAACCAGTTTTAACTGCAAGCAGTAGTCATGTATCTTCAAAGTATGTGTTGGCATCTTCTGTAATTGTTCAGCTAATGGGAAGATTAAGATTATGCGAGTCCTACCAAACTCCTTTGTCCCAAATCAGGCAGATCTCTGCCCTAGCAGTGCGCTATTCTGTCCTCATCTCTCCCTCTCACTAGCCTTCTTTTAAATTATTCCACTCGGCTTCACAACTTGCCTTCCCTTGTTCTCCTAATAGGATGGCAACCCCCGATCCCTTTCCAGGAGCTCTGCCTGCAACCTAACCTTTCCAGACTGCCAAACTTTCATTTGTTCCTCATTTCCCTCCTGCTGTGCCACTGGTGTCATCGGTCCCTTTCTACGTCCTGATCTTTCCATTTTCTTTCATTATTTTTCTGCTAGGAAAACGCAGTTTAGCCTATTCACTGCTGAACCACCACAGTAGTTGCTGAGTAACAAAAAATCAGTGGAGCGTTACAACGTTTGCGGCGGCTCATTTAGCAGCACCGCAAACGTTTTGCACGAGGAGAGTGCGGTGATTTCTATTTGCTCCTAATAATTGGAACGTCTCCAATTTGAATGCTGCTAGTTTGGATTTTTTTTTCTGATTTGGTAAAACTGAACCTCTGTTTGTGATCTGCGCACAGTGCAGGTCCGCGAGCGGGAGGTGGAGGGTGGGATTCATTTCACCCTGAGAGCGCGGCTCATCCCGCCGTGGGACAGGCACCTCCGGCCGCGGGGACCAGTCGCCCACCGCCCCGCCTGTGCCGCTCCAGGCAGCTGGCGAGGTTGGACCTGACACCCACCCTTCGGGTGCGTCAAGCTGGATGAGGGAAATGCTGTCTCCGGGGACTTTGCTTGCTGAAGTGACAGCAGCACCCCTGGCTAGGGGCTGGAGAGGTACCGTAGCCATGAGCACTGGAGGAGACGGGGGCATCATTCTTTTGGCAAAATACCAGTTTGTGCAACAGATCCCCACTCTACTCACTGTACTGTCTGCTTCTGGGTGTCAGGTTATTTCTGGCCTTGCTGACAGCCATCTCTGTTCATACAATGACTGTGGGTAGCAATGCTAGCTCTGACATTCAGACTTAATTGACCCTCATCCCTCAAGGACACAGAGCAGAACAAAGAAAGGCTATGCTATAAATACACTGAAATAGGCCACGCATCCTCGTCTGGAGAGCCCTTCATGCCTCCTGTCATCGTCTTGCTCAGGGGTTCAATGAGACTGTAGGTTCTCCGCAGCGCCTGTCCCAGGCACGCATGCAGGAGCAGCCGCATGGCTGTGCAGCCTTCCTCCAGCCCACGGAGATGGTCCAGGACCAGCCCCATTGAGGGCACAGGTCCCCTCTACTACCTCTAGCGTGCTGCAGGACATTCCCCTGGTCTTCCTTGTCTTCTCAGAAATTGTTACTTATCCTGGGTGGCTCACTTCATGGCTCGTTTGGTAGGGCAATGTGTTCAACCATTTCTTCAGCGGAAGCCATAATTACCAATATTTCAATCTAAGGTGCAACTGCCACCGACAAACATCCCCCGCTCAGGCAAAAGAGAGGACGTTCTAAGCTAACACTTGGGTGATACACAGGTTGGCCTGTATTATTACCCACATGTAGTGACGTCATCAGCAAAGTCATTATTTGAGACAACAGGGGTCTCAAAATAGTAGTAGAATTTTTTTTCATGCATGTAAACCTGTTCTATGTGAGTATATATCCATAAGACATACTTGTTGATCAGCTCTGAGTAATTTCAGCCTGCTTTTCTGTAGCTCCATCACAACCCAGAGAAGGTGGAGAGGAATCAGGGATGACTGAGGTCTGCAGGAATTCTGGAAGAGGCTGCTGAGGTGACCCCGGTCAGACCAGAAAGGCACTCGCCTTCCACTTGCTTCTTCCTCTTTATTATTTAAAGTTTTACTTTTACTGAGCCATTTTTCAGTCCACTACTAATAATTACAATGATAATCACAACATCACTGTAAGTATTAAAGTGGGTTTTGGTGATGTTCTGAGACACTCAGTTGAACAGCATTATATAAGAAATTCGAACTATTTTTCCTGTGCATTATTTTTTTTTATTTTACATCTCTATTTAAAAAGTGAAGATAGTATGCCTTGAATCTGTAATATAGAAAAGCAGCTGCCTTCACATTCCAGCAATACAAATACAGCATGACAAACTATATACGTATACATATACATACATACACACACACCCCCCTCAGCCTGCACAGCTGTTAATAAATATGTATTTTACATTTAGCCAGTAACTGCTGTTCAAGGTTTCTTTCCAGATGCTCAGGGGTGAGTTAAACATCACTTTGATTACAGGGTGATGCATTCCCCATATCAAAAGCTAGCAAAAGGAGCTCCTTTGATAGCAAAAGAGACAGCCAGCGGTGATTAAAACAAGCAAGCGTCCTGGGGAAGTGTTTGAAGTGAACTGCAGACCCTGATCAAAGCACAGGTAATGTAAGCAACACAAGGCTAGTGGGAAGAAATCCTGTCTTCTATTAGACCGGCGCACACTATTGGAGAAAATGGGCAACTTTTGATACAAAAGCCTTTCTTCAGGTCTGTCATTTGGCCTAATAAAAAGTGTTGTGTCTGCCTACCTATGTTGTTTCTCTTGTGTTCGCAGAGCACTGCTGAGCCAATACTCCTGCTGCTACGGCAGAGGTAAGTCTTGCTGACAGACATGATTGATGCCACACTAACAGTTTAGGGGAATAATCTCAGATCTTAATTATTCCAATACAGAAATGCAGCTCCCAAGGAGAATTTATTTGAATTATTGAAAGAGAGCTCTGTCAGAGGAAGAAGAAACAAGTAGTTGAAAGACGTGTTTGTCAAAGCCCGACATTTCTATTACAACAATGGCAAAAACCTATTTTCTAACCTGGTGAAGGTTACCATAGAGCAAAGCTGTCTGAAGTCTCTGTCTCTCACAATCACTCTCTGGCTTTGTGCAACTTTATTCCAGTGACTTCAGATATTTATTTGTTTCTTAATCTGTAGCTATGCACCCCTCTGCCCTATCTGACTGTCTGGTTGCCTGCCGAATTGAGACAAAAAAAGCCCTTCTGCCACTTTCTCCCAAGATCTGCAAGACTGACAAGAAGCACATCTGAGCGCAAGCAGAGAGCTGAGAAGAGCCCTCTCCAGCTCACATTTGCAAGGGGTTCCCTGCTTCTCGGCTCTTCCTCATCTCTCAGCAGCAGCTTCCTCCACCCTGAGGAATTGTCACCTCTGCGGGGAAGGAGGCTGAGCTGGCGATAAGAGCCCGAGCCACATGTGGTATCGCAGAGAGAAAACGGTGGGACAGTGAGGGAGAAGGGAAAGGAGATTAACTGGGATGAGAATTTCTGCAAAGGCAGCATTTGACATAGAGATGTGCAACAACTCGGGGAAGAATGAGCCTAGAGTTCATGTTTGGGCTATATAAGGACATAAAACAGACTTTGGGATTGGAACCGATTTATCCTGAGCATCAGTTGGGTGCCTTGGAGAATTGTGGGATGGGACTGAGCTGGGGGGAGGCAAGTACAAGTCCTGGGAGGGGAGTGTGGCTCTTCTATGAAAAGCTTGTTTGAAACTCACTCCCCTTCACTGGGGTGTGCGCGAGGTTCCCCCAGGAGAAGGAGCAAGACAAGGATAAGAGGGGGAAAACGCCTTTATTTTTTGTGATACTAAAGTGAATCCTTTAGTGAAGCATTTTGATTGAAGGTACTGCTGACACATGCTCCAGTTGTAGATCTGCCAGTTTGCTTCCACATTGTCTGTGATCAGAGGAACATTTTCACCAGCCTGCTCTGCTGCCAAACAGGCAGGCAAGCAGGAGTGAGACGGTGTGGCTGACTAATTTCCAAATGTCAAAACTTGCCTTTAACTCTCTCTCCCCCCCCAGTTTTACAGAGGCAGGCTGCCCATTTGTGACGGCAGTGCCTTGGGCAAGGGTACTGTTATTGCTCTCAGAACGCTGGCTACCGATGCTGCATGCATGACGAACAAGTCTCGTCACGCAGTAATCCCCGAGGAACGCGTCTTCATCTGTTTCTTCAGGGGCTGTTTTTTCCCAGTCTGCATGATGTTGTGTGAGAAGCTGCTGCAAAGTCCTGTGCAAATGTCACTTGCACTTTCCTTGTCAATGAAGAGCTGAGCTCTTGTTACAGATCCCGGCTTTGTACCAGCATGTAACTGTTTATTCCTCTTACAGACAGATATGGTACATTGTGTACAAGACTCTCCAGAGAGCACGTATATAGTTTAACAATAACACATCGCCAAATGTATTCCCTCTCAGAGACAGAAGAAAAGACAGTATTTCCTGAAATAAACACATCCCCCATCTATCCAATCCTTCCATATTCCTGCAGACAAAGACCTGGGGAAAGAGACGAAATTGCAGCCTTTCCCTGCAAGCCACTCACAGTCCTTGCCTGACTAGGACATGGCACAGCGGAGGTCTTCACTGGGAACGTTGCCTAGCTGTGGCACATTAGACCTAGGCACGTGGTTTGTAAAGCCCCAACGGCTCTTAAGGAAAGAATTGACTCTGTAGCAGTCAAAAATCAAATGCTGAGGTATATTCAGAAGTAAACAAGAAACCCCTCCAGCTGCTGAGAATCAGGGTGTCGGAAATGTCCATCAGTTACTGCCCACCAGATTGCTCACACTGGAAACCATCAGATGGTTTTGACAGCTGTGTTCTGCTGAGGCTGTAACTTCTCTGAAAACGCTCGGGGGTGATGCAAAATGGGGTAATCCCATCCGTAAGTCACATATATATATGGGTAAACACAGAAAAGCTACATGTAAAGGTGCAAACAAAGAGATATGAGTGGAAAAATAAGAGCTCTTCGCTACGTACGTGAACAGAAATTTGAGAAGAAATGGGGGAATCGGAGCCCCCTCTCTCCTGCATGCATTGCAGCAGAGCTGTTCTTGTTTTTCTCTTTTTCCCCTTCTTTTGGCTTCTCCTTTCTGCCTTGCTGACCATTTTAATAACTGTTTTAAGGGTGCTATTTTTCTCAGCACTGTTTCCAGCAAAATTTTCTTTCCTGTTGCCACATCTGTCTTTTTCTTTCTTTCTTTCTTTCTTTCTTTCTTTCTTTCTTTCTTTCTTTCTTTCTTTCTTTCTTTCTTTCTTTCTTTGTTATTTTCTTTCTTTCTTCCTTTCTTTCTTTGTTGCTCTCTTTCTTTTCTTTCTTTCTTTCTTTCTTTGTTTCGTTCTTTCTTTCTTCCTTCCTTCCTCTTTCTTTCTCTTTCTTTCTTTCTTTCTTTCTTTCTTTCTCTTTCTTTTTCTTTCTCTCTCTCTTTCTCTCTTTCTTTCTTTCTTTTCTTTCTTTCTGTTCTTTCTTTCTTTCTATTCTTTCTTTCTGTTCTTTCTGTTCTTTCTTTCTTTCTTTCTATTCTTTCTTTCTTTCTTTTTTTCTTGTCTCACTGGTTACACATCTCACCCTACTGCTGGGTCGATATCCCCCAAACATGCACTTCAACTTTGCTTATTTCTCCCCATTATCTTTGCTCCAGCCAAAGCCCCAATGATCTTTCAACTCAGCTCCTTCTTCCCTGCAGAGGTCTTAACATCAAAAAAGTTTTTTTTCTCTCTTTACCTTTTTCTTATTTCACCGCTTCTTTTTCAATGTCATTATCTCTCTGTTCCACCACCAACACAACCACCTCAAAGCTGCCCCTATGTTTCTCGTCTTCTAGCCTCTCCCGAGACTCTCCTCATTGAATTTCCCATAAGGATCCCTGCAAAGATCACAAGACCCATAGAAACCCCTGCCAAACTGATGAAATATGCATCGGCTCTACCTGCGCTGATAGCGATAGCCCTTTCGAGCCTCCCATGTCAATCATGAACTCTGCTGTTCACATGGTATCCTGCAAAGACGATAAACTAAGCACGGAATCCTGCAGAGAAAATAAAAGCTGGAAGGGCTCCCCTGGTGCTTCACATTACGCTGAAGCTTCAGAAACGTAGCGATAAATATATTCAACCTTTGCAAGACAAGGAAGCACAGCAAAATGTTGCAGAATGACTCATTTAAAGGAGTTACAGCAATGTGAAGGAAATACACAGCGCTGGGTTAAGATGCAAGGGTGATCCAGAGCAGAGTGGTATAAAAGTTGGGAAACTTCATAGGAAAAAAAAGGAGATCAGGAGGAATCAGAGCCTGGAAATTCAAAGTTACGTTAACCCAACTGTTGCATATATAGGCAATCAGGACCAAGCTGGCTTAGAAAGGCTTAAATCTGTCTCGGCACTTGCTCTCTGGGGGCACTTGTCTGCTGCCTCAGGCTCTCTAATAGTCAATGTTTGTCCCTAGACTATAAAGTATTTGACACCCTAAACCCTCTGTAGCTTTATCAGTTCTTTGGCCCATATTGCCGTCATCCTAAAATAGGTCTAGCACAATTTAAGTTGCAGAGGACACACATAAGGGAATATCCTTGCACACAGGGCTGTAGTCTTTTTGAAAATCATAAAAGCTTAAAGTAGTTAGCAATTTCCCAACCACTGACATCAATAAATTATATGAGGAAAGCGGGTTGGAAATGAACTGAATCTTTGGATGAAGTATGAGAAGAAAAAGAGGGCAGGCACTGCTGCTGTCTTATCAGAGCAAGGACAGGAGAAAAGTCTGTGACCTTCTCATAGGAATAAAAAGCTGCCCTTCGGGCAGGTTCTTAGGTACAACCTTGGCTCGCTCTGGGGCAAGGGTGCTAAACAGACTTGAGCTCTTCCTCCTTTTAGCACGAGGCAGCCTGAACAAGCAGCACCTCCAGCCAGATCATGGATGTGTCCTTCCTTCACTGACTAGCTGACCCAGGACTTCAAAACCCATGACACCACCACTGGCATTCATGCATGCAATTCATTTTGCATTAACAAATTCTGCAGGTGAAGCTTTGGCTCAAAACCAATGGAGTCTGTTTCAACTGTCTTAAAATGTTGCTTGTTTTCTCTAAAGGTCCTTTCCAAGAGTCAGCTTTAACTAGATTTTCCCACTGTTTTTGTATAACCATTTGCTTCTACACCAGAGGACAGATAATGCCAGCTAACACAAATTTATGCCAGTATGACTTCAGTGACTTCAGTGGAGTTGAATTAAGTGATGTGTTTAGCCTCGCTTGGTCGTGTTCCCTTCCTTCTGTTTTTGATAAATTAACCAGTTGTGATCATGGGTTTTTAATAAACTGACAAGGTCTACTTTCTTCTTACAGCTGTGGGCTCCCTACCTGATGAGCATAAACCAAGACTTACTAATACCACTATTTTTAGTCATCTTTTAACCTGTGTTGTTCTTGTTTATATTTCACTCGAGTGTTTAATTTTTTATTAATGCATTATGTTATTTTTTGACTAAATACCAGCAGAAATGAAGCAATGCATGATGATTGAGGAAAAATTACCATACAAGCAATGTTTAAAAGTATGTAGTTGAACAGTTCTGTAAACTGGGACGAGAGGAAGAGCCAGAGGGGAATAATCCTTTGTTCAGGCTAGGCTGCCTCTTTCATCCGAGAGGACAAAATTAAGACAGTAGGGCATTGCCAGGCTGCACTTCCACTGCCATCTGAGAAGTGCCCAAGGGGAGCTGCGCTTTGCTAGCTGAAGCTATTTTCCTTCCCATCTGCTCAAGCTGATTTAGAGAAGTGCATTATGCAACCTAACTAACTGCTTGGCTATAGTCCTGCTATGTTGAGGTTCAAGTGGATGTGGCAGTGCACTTAGCACTTCTAGGAGAAGTTTTGAGGAAAAGGAGTGATTATATCAAACCAGGCTCTTCAGTCTGTGATGGTAAAGGCATTGCTATAAGGCTATCAAAAAAAAACGAGGGGGGGGCGCAGAAGAAGAAAATAAAGAAAATACCTGAGGAAAGCTGAAGATTAAAACAGAAAGGTTGAAGTACACTCAATTGTATCAGCAAGAAGGAGTAATAGCATGAAAATCAATCAGGACAAGACTGAGGACACATTACCTGCACAGCTTGGGTGTTTGGCAGCGAAACAGTGGTGTTATCGTACACCAGCAACCCAGGGCACAGTCACCTGCAGCCCTTCAGATCATCTCATATCACCGCCAGTATGGGAAGTAGCATTTGTAAATCACACTTGTTAAGTGCTTGCCCTCAGCTGAAAAAACCATAAACATCTTGTGAAATGTGATAAAACATTCCTATTAATATTTAGTTTAATGAAATCCTTCTTCAAAGTCCCTACATTTTCTGTTATAAAACTAGCTGATGCTGTCCTTTATGTAGCCTAGTATTACAAATGACGCTGTCTTTCCTGATCCTTGTTTATGTGACTGTTACGCACCTCCCAGCTCTGTTTGGTAAATCAGCGTTGCTATAAGGACCTAGCTTCCCTGGGTAAAAGGGTGGCAGCGAGTTTGTTAGTCAGCTCTTCTCTGAAACATTCAGCATTCAGACACCACAGACATCCAGTTGCTTTTTAAGAGCAGGGAGAAGGGGTTGGTCACAATGGCCTGTGTGACCAACCGCTTCCAGCTCAATCTACCCTTGTTTCTTCCAGAGGTGAACAAGAAACCCCAAACACCATCACTGCACTGATTCAGCAGGGCTATAGGAACCTATCTCAGGCTGTTATGTCACAGGTCTGCACTAGTCCCAAAAAGCCCCTTTTTCACCAAGAACAGCCCAAGTTGTAGTTCAGGAAGGTGTGGACATACAGGATGAAAAGCTAAAGAGGCCATACCTCCCTTGACAATACAGTTGCATCTGATGCTGGCTTCAAAAATCCCCCGTACGCATTGATTTGGCTCTACGCTGTGCTGTGTTTATGTATTACAAACAGCTGTAAGAGTCATCGCTGCTGCTGGGATGCATTTGACAACCAGGCTGCTGCCTCCACTAAAAACTGACATAAGCTCGTCTTTGAAGTTGAGTATCACTTACTCAATGAGCAGGACATGCACAGGCCTTCGATACGGAGCTTATTTCAGTCCTAGGACCTAACACAATGCCCTCTACAGCTGAAGTCAGTGGACAGACTGTCACTGACTTCTGTGAGATTTGGATCAGCCTTCGTGAGGCTTGTCTTAGGAATGCGAGAGGTCTCCAGAACATATTAGGAAGCATCCTCCTACAAAAATCTTGGAAACTATCTTAAATTGCACGCTTCTTGCAGTTTTAACTAGCTAGGGGTTTGCTGATATTTCATTAAATGAAGGAGAATTAAAAGTAATTAATTTTCAGAATCAAGTCTAGAGCAGAGACAGCAAAGTATTTAAGTTCTGAAATTATTAAATCGCAGTATTTATAAGTTATTACTTGTTTATTTTCTGACCTATGACAGTACACCAAAGTGATATAAAGTTATCATCTTACCTCTCTCTCTTTCTGCCTCAAAGCAATATCAGAGCAAAGCATGACTCGACAAGAATAAAGCTGGTAAATATAAATGGCTTCATCAAAAGAGTGAGTGCCACAGGACGCAAGTAACCTGTTTTCAGAGCACTGACAGAATTATGTCGATTCTGTTCTAAAAATTTTCATAATAAAAACATAAAAGAGCTCATTCCTGTTATTTTTTGCTTACAGTTGAAAATTGACAAGAATTGTGAGATATTTTAAAGTTATTTCAGGTCACTGATATTCCAAAAAGTTCTGAAAACTCCTAATTAATTAAAAAGCAATTGCACTCTGAAAAGTGACCATGTAAAAACGGTAAGTTGAACTCAAAGCATGTACACCTTGCACTCCAAATCTTATTTCTCACACTGTCGGGGTTTGTGGCCTTGTATAAATTACATTTGGTTTACCCTGTCACAGTTTCTAAAAAAGAAGCTGAGAGAGTAAGGAGAGTGAGAAGGAACAAGTTTCTTTTGCCCATCAGACCTGTAAACTCAAGAGCTGCAAAAGATCTCCACCACTTTTGTCTCATTAGCACTCTTTAGGGATGCAAGTGGAAATCAAGTTATTGATGGGCCTTAAAACTGGCTTTTAGGATGTATTTTTAACTATTACCTACATTCATACATCAGTACAAAGTTGCTAGTTACTGATGCACTAAGCACACAGAAATAAACAGGAGTCTACGAAACAATAAGCTTGTACAACGTCACGTTATCAAAGTGCATTTTCATGGCAAGTGTTGGACTTATTAGCAATCGTATTTCTGATGGCTCCTGTTCAGGCAGTCTCTGCAGGCTTCCATCTTCCTTGGCCAATTCAGCAAAGACAGACAAAGAATCCTTTAGTTAGCATTTGCCCAGGCAGAATGAGTCTTATTTTTCCAGACTTGCCAAAAATACTTCAGAAATCCCTGTTCTTTCCTTCTAACTCGTTTGTATACCTGTTTGTTCCTGTCAGCAACTGATTACGGCTGCAGTGATTGGCTTGATCTGACCTCATTTCCAGCACAGATGTTCGGTTATCACAGCTTCCCCCCTTTGCGGATATTTGTTGTCGCATTTCCCCCTGCAGGGGTTTTAGTTTTTTCTTTTGTTTTACTTGAGTTTTTTGTTTCCTTTTGCAACCTTAACAGATACTGCAGATATTGCTTTTTGGTTTAGGCTCTGCCTGTGCCATGCTCCAGAAGGCACCAAGTTGTAAAATGGCAAAGAAATGACTGGATCATCATATGGTTTGATCCTGCCACATGCGTGAGTTGTCGCCAACGATACAACAGGTGCCCAAGGTGTGCGCAGGAATCGTTGCACTCCAGCACAATTCCCACCTGGCAGCGACGGCTGTCGGCATTACAGCTCTTCCCCAACGGCTCTGCCAAGGAAGAGCAACTCTGAAAAGCTGGAGAGGCTTCGTGGAGGGAAGATGAAGGGAGCCTTTGGATCCCCCAGTGCTCAGGATGTGTTTCTCTCAGTCTACGCGTCTGTCTGGGGCAATGACGCCTGCCTGCGATGAACTGAGAAGAGTGATCGTGTTGTGAAGCACGCAAGAGCTCAGCACGTGATGAGAGGGAGCATCCTCCCTCTGGGCAGGCACAGCTACTGTTCTTCGGTAGGGGCCAGAGAAGCGACCACGCAGTTTGCAGGGCCTGGGAGGGGCATTTCTAATAGAAAAGGAGGGAAAAGAAGAGGGGTGGATTTGTTTTGTGCTATTATTTGAAACGTGAACTGCTTTGACAGTATTTCTCTGACAGGTTCACGTCAGGTAAAAATCTGGTATCGTAACTGCTTACACCAAGAAGCTATTTTCAAGCGTTATGTTTGCTGCATGGAATATATTTTATTTTTAAATACTGAAAGTATTTTAAAGTTATTCCTTTGCCTATACCATTATAAAAGTTGATTGCCCATACTAAATAAGGCTCAGTCTTGTTGCTGTTTGGGTGCCACATACTAAAATGCTGCAAGAAGCAATGATCATAGTTCTGCCAGTAGAACATCTGCCTCTGAGTCAGTCACTACCGAGTGCCCCTGCATTGAATTTAGGGGTCACTGGGCTGCTGAATGGGCTGTTCTTGTATGAAATATGAAACAAAAATTTTAATCACTTGTTGGCCATTAAATAACTGATGACAGCTTTCATCAGAGACTCGCGATAGCTTTGCTCCTCTAACTGTGCCAGGTAATTACATTCTCTCTACCTAAATGAACTTTCAATTACAGAGAGCACTTTTCTCCTCTAAACTGTTTAGAAATAATGTTACGCACTGTTAAATTATTGCCCTTGTCCCACCTCAGAGGTGGCTCAATTTCAGCACGAGACAAAGAGACCCAGGTCCATACAAGGATGCTCCACACACGCTTTGGCCCAGCCTCGATTCGGCTTCCGGATGCTGCGCTCTCAGGCACCGCTGTGGCCTCATCCACCCTGTGCAACCCCGGCTGCTGGAAGGAAGAGACCCTCCCGAAACCTGCTCATCGCTCTCCCCTTCGGGGAGCTTGCGCAGGAGCACAGGCTGTTTGCATCACCAGGGAGTAGGCCGGTGCAGGAGGAGGGCAGTACGGGATAATGGCATTTGGCCCAGCTGAGCTGAAGAGTATGAATTGGTTTTTTTTATGCCCTCAGTTTTGCATTTGTTTATTCAGCAATTCAGTCAGGCACAAATCTGTCTACTTGCACTGTGAGAGAGGAAGGTCATTTTTCAAGAACACAGGTACATCTGAATATAAAATTATGCCCCCCTCCCCAGCAAACATTATAGCCATTCACAGCTGAAGAGGAGTGTTTATCTCCTGAGCAGCGTAATCTACATCTACCTTATGGAGACGTGTTATCTAACAGATTTTTGTATTCGGCCTGGAAAAAAATCTGATATACACATTTACTAAGGGAGAACGCAGAAGAAAGAAGCAAGAAATAGGATAACTTTATTAATATTAGCTGAACATAACACTATACAGAAGCTTCTGTGTTTGCTTACAACTGACCATTTTGCAGAGAAATAAATTATTCTTTTAAAAAAATGGTTGACTACTACTCCTCACTCAAAAATGCTTCAAGGCAGCTACCACGCTGCTGGAGAATCTGAAACAGTCTGCACTCTGCAAGCACAAATCCTTCTTACTTCTGCACACCTGCAGCCATCCCTGTTCAGCAGCGCTTTCTCTCCGCCGTGCAGTTTTGCCTGCAGATTTAGATCCCGTCATTTTTACCTCAAACGACCTCGGCCCGGCTTAGACAGCACCCTCCAGATTTGACCCCGATGCAGATCTCACTAAAGGAAAGGGTCTGCTCAGTGTCACTAGGATAATAAGACAAATACCCTTAAAGCCTGTAGCTCTGATCCCCTGGCTATCTGCTTTCAGTAATCAGATTCTGGAAAGCTGTTAGTGTAAGTCAAGTCGGTACTGCTAAGAGTAAGAAGTGCGGTGTTGCGAGGCTAACAAACTGAACTAACGGCGGAGCAGCAGCAATAAATGCCCCCTCGAGCCGTCTTTTTGAAGAGGCAAATGCTTATCAGAACTACACTGAACTGATAGAAAAGGGGAAAAAATATCAAAAGGCACTTTGAAGTCCTTTTCTTTTGTATTTTTGACACAGTAAAAGGAGATGAAGGGAAGATCCCTTCAGAGCCATTAAGAGCTGTGGGCATGAGGCTAGTTTATTACATAATTATCTCACAAAACTCTGCTGGGTTCTTTCATGGCTATGAATTTTCACATAACACTGAAATTATTAATTCCTGCAGCCTACCATTGTTTCTCGTTTCATTTCGGGGGATTTGCTTTTACCAGCTGATACGAAATACGAAAATGGCTTGCCTTCTTAATTACAACAGAAATCCTGAAGACAAGGACACATTGCAGGAATATGAATTTGGTGTGGTCTAAGTGACAACTCTTTTTTCTGCTAGAGTTCACATAATGGGGAAGAATCTATGAGACTGGAGAAGCAGGAAAAAAAAAAGACTGATACTGCTACATCTAATTTAATAAAGTGAGAGGACAGAGTGAGGAGATTTTAAAACCAATGTTGCAGAGCACTGAGTGATGTACTATGGAGAAGATTCATATTTTGATCTAAGGTTAAAGAGAGATGTGAACAAGCCAGATTTTGGCATCATCAGGAAAATAAATGGTTGGTTACCTTTACTGTAAGTGCCATCAACTTTACTATAAGATCAAGTCCTTATTTCTCCTGAGCACGATCCTTCCTATAATCCTGAACCAGAATTTCTGATATGAAAGTACAGACTTTGATTCTTTTTTTCCCCTTCACAACACAAACCAGCAGCACTTGGTAACTGATTGCAATGTAAAAAAAAAAAGCGCGAGAAAGGAATTAGATCCCTTGTCATTGCAGAAACTGCCTATTTGCCACAGGCACATGCTCTTTGGATTTCCATACTGCTTCTCACTGCTTTATGCCGGGCATAAATTAGTTGAAAAATCCATACTATCCTCATTGTGAAAAGGAGAGAGGAAACAGAGCTCTGCTTTGAGTAGCTGCCACTTGCAAATAAAAAGGGAAAAAAAATAACCCTACATTCACATTATTGCTGGCTAGAAGATGCCTTCAGTGGTGAAACTGTTAGTCACACACACTTACAGATCTCTAGAGACCAGTCCCTCCGTGGAACCTCTGACTCTTGCTTTCTTCCGAATCTATTGCCCTCACTCTGTCCAGTCCTAATCACCTTTCTGTCACACCTACCCCCCATGCCCTAGACACATTCCTTCTCTCCTGTCATCAAAATTTTGCTTTTTTTTTGTTTCTCCATGAAAAAGGAAGAATCAGCAGTCTGACTTCACTGCAGAGGGCTAAAGGGCAGCATTAGATACCAAAGAGAAGCTGAGGAAGGCAGCAGCGAGAACGCACATGCGGCAGCTGAAGCAACAGGGACAAAAGCAAAAGGCAGGGATAGGAACTAAAGCATCAGAGAGCACAGCTAAGGGACGTTGCTTTGGAACAGGGTCTGTGCAAGGACAAGGACAGGAACTGGTGGAAAACCAGCAACAAGGCAAGAGGAACAGGCTGGGAGAGCAAGTGGCACACACAAGGGTTTATAACCACAAGAATACATTTCATCAAGAACTTCAAACTGAAGCCTGCATCCCCAAATCGCCATATTTCCGTCTTTCTAGCAGTTAGTTCTGAACCCACAGACAAAAGCTGAGCGGTCCTTCTTGGGTATCTATGTGGTAGCAGACCTATAAAAAAGGTAACAGCCCACTATTGCTCCTGTTTACTCAGGTAGCTTAAACAGGAGGATCTCTGCTCCAGATCTAAGGATACCACTTTGCTAGGGACCTAGCTGGAAGCCACTGTGATATTCTGTGTGCTAGAATATACTTCGGTTTTCACCTTTTAGGCATAGATATGGAAATATACCTGGAGAAAAAAAAAAAAAAGTGTCAAAATTAGGACTCGACCGTTTTCATTTAAAACCACTTCTCTGATGAAAAATGATGCCTAAGAATTGAATGATCTTCAGCTGAAAATCTAACTTCTGTTTGGATATGCCACTACGCAGCGGTGTATACCAGGTGCCACTTATACCCAGCATCTTTTAAATTCTGCTTAGCCAAAGGACTGAATTTCGTGTCATTCCCAGAGCACCACAGAACAGCGTGATCTCTGTTCCTCCACATCAGCGATAAAAACCATAGGCCTCATGAGAAACAGAGCATGTTCAGGCACTCTGACTACAGCAGCGAATGGAAGAGTAAAGCATGCGTCACCAATTATTAATTCGTCTTGCATATGCCCAGTTTGTGATATCTGGATCCTGACCTGTCCTTGACAAGCAATCCTGACGGCACGTTAACCCAATGAGAGACACCTTGCAAACACAAAAGGGACTTAAAAAGGCCGATGGCACTGACAGGTGAGCTCTGGTGCGCCTTGTTTGGCAAGTTTTAAGATATCCCTGCTGCACAGCGGACAAAATGTGGCATTAGCCGCATCACTGCAAAATCTGGAGTCTTACTTTAAATCTCTAATGAAGGTGGCTTTAAGCAAAGGTGCTGCTCTGCGCAGGGTAGCCTGAAGCAGAGGCACACATCCTTCTGTCAGTTCTATCAGGTGGAAAATCATCCCTAGGAATCACAAACTTAAAATCAGTAGACGCCTTTTACCATGACCTACCGTTAGCTCCCCGTGTGCTGGTTCCAGTGTGGACGACAATACCGCTTTCTATCACAAGGTTGTCATAAAGAAGAATTCATCAACATCTGCAGATAAGTCAGTTATTAGAGAGGAAAGCATCACAGAAAAGGCTGTAGGAAACAGTCTTAGTATATCAATTCAAGATACACTATAATGCATATAGATCACTACATTTGGAAAGAGGAACGTTATTAAATGATGTACAAATGATACACAGGCATTGTGTATCCTCCTAAGGAATAAGGAAAGGAAAAAACATCACATATGGATATGTAAATTAAAAATATACCATAATGCATTTGTGTAAGGAAACGTTACGGGACACCTCTCCTCTGGCACTTCCTAATTCTTTATGACACAAACTACATGTATTTTTAATGTGGTTTTTTTTAGGTAACGTCCTTAGCAAAGGACAGTTTAGATGAGTAACGTGTTTCTGTAGTTCAATTCTAGGAACCAACAAAGACTGAGAGGTTTATACAGCTAACGAAAGATAACTCCGTAACCGAAAGACATAACTGCAAAAGGCTCCAGCTTCCATTATCACCATGTTATAACTAGGTCAGACTAAATAAAGCAGGAGATTTAGATTTTAAAGGATAGTTATGAATTTAATATGAATGAAGGCTAGATAAGGTTGCCAACTGAGAGAAGGGTCACTGAGAACCCAAAAAGTATTTTTTTTTTATTTTTCAGATGACAAAGTTGAGCAGTAAGCCAGCATATTTTTGCAATAGTAAAGATATGGCAACAAGGTGCCTAAAGGACACGAATGTGAAGAAAAGGCACTTAGAATCTAATGAGATCAGGCAAGCTGAAAAAAATAATTAAGATAAGCTGGTTTAGATAAAATAAGAATATTCACAAGCTTTTCCAAATAGCTGTCATCTGGAAAAAAAAGGGGGGTGGGTTGGAAGGAGGACAAATACATGTATTTGCTAATAAGCAGGAAGATAATACAGTGCCTACATCCTTAGCAAACTGAATCAGTATTTTTGCTGTCAGACACCCTTGGCCTGGAAGGACAAGGGGTTTGTTGATGCTTTTAATCTACAATAGGGATGGTTTTAAACGCCTTTAGTTTCATAAAAGCTATCAGCACTGTTTCATTGTTCACAATCGACCTGGGCAGAAGTGGCATCATGACAAACGGGAAAAAAATATCTTCTTGATTCCAGTGTACAAAGCATTAAAAAGCACATCAGGTCGTCTCAAAAATCAATCCCTAAAGTAGCATGTAAACATGAATAAAGACTGGCAAAAGCTTCCTCCACCGTAAGCAGCGTTAAAACAATTGTCACAGAGTCTGATGACATTTAATCCATGAAAAAGCCATGCGAGTCTGGGAACAAACCTGAAAATAACGCAGAGGCTTAACTCAGAATCGCTAAATCTGGTTACGCCTTGAAGAGAAAACCCCACAAACAAAGCAGGGTTGAGGGAACAGGACCGCACCTTTCAACAACCTGGCTTTGCAATGGCAGCGCATTCCCAGGAGTCCTTTTTTATACCCTGCCTCGGTTTGGATTTCGAATGATCCAAAATTGCCACCATTTATTCAAGAGACTCCAGAGATACGAACATGTCAAGGGAAGCGGGGGGAAACATAGAAGGCGCAGAAAGGGACTCAGAGCTGGCACACCGAGGTGGCATTCCTGTGGTGGCAGAGCCGTGGCCATGGCCGCACCGGCAGTTTCACGGCCTTCCCCTGGCCAAACCCCCTGTCCGGCAGTGCCTCTCCATCACCCTCTCACAAAAGTGCGTGGGTCCTTCTGCAAGCCAGAGCAATAAACCGCTCCGTGAATAAACCCAGAATAAAAAGAGAGAGCCCTCGCTCACGTCGAGAGATGTGATTCCCAGAGCGGACGGATACACCGAAGTTTGTTTCGTTGCAACGCTTGGAGATAAAGACTTGATACAAAGCTTGGCTGTGAGGATGCGAAGGGGAGAGCCCCTTTCACGCTATCAGGTGACTGAACTAACGCCATCGCCACAGAAGAACCGGCTACCCTCCGCCTGTAGCATTCCGTCAGCTTTCACGCCTGCTTTCCCCGCATTTCGCACCCCCCAGCCTCATCCCGGCACCCCTGGACCGAGCCCGGAGGTCCGGCCCCGGCCCCGGCCCCGGCCCCGCAGCGGCCTTCCGCCCCTCCCAGCCCCAGGCCGAGCGGCTGCCGCGGGGGCGTTTCTGCGGAGCGCCGGCCCCGGCCCGAGCCCGCAGGCTGCGGCGGGAGGCAGGCCGGCAGGCAGCCGGGCCTCGCCCGAGGGGACGCGGGCCGCCGCGCCGCGCCGCGCCTCGGCTCAGACAAAGCCGCCGTGCCGCGGCCGGGCCCGCCCCCGGCGCCTCCCGCGCCCCCGGGCACCTGCGGCCCGGCCTCCCGCCGCCAGCCCCCGCCCGGCCTCCCCCGCCCCCGCCCCCGCCCCGCCCGCCGGGCCTCTCCCCGCGGCCCCGGCCCCGGCCCCGGCCCGTAGGCGGGGCGGGCTCCGGGCGGCGCCTCCCGCAGCGGGGGCGAGGCGGCTCTTTCCGTCGGTCGCCGCCGCCGCCGCAGCATGAGCGGGCCGGGGCTGCTGGGGCCCGGTGGCGGCGCGGGGCTGCCGCCGCTGCCCAAGAGCCTGAGCGGGCTGCTGAACTCCTCCTCCTCCGGCGGCGGCGGCCAGGGCGGGCGCTGGCGGGACCTGGAGCGGCTCTACGCCCAGAAGTCCCGCATCCAGGACGAGCTGAGCGGCGGCGGCCGGGGCTCGCCGCGGCCGCCCAAGCCTCCCAACCTGGACGCGGCGCTGGCCCTGCTCCGCAAGGAGATGGTGAGCGGGGCGGGGCGGGCCGGGCCTCGGCGGACGTGGCCAGCGGCGGCGGGGGGCGCTGCCGCCGCCGCCGCCCCACGGCCTCCCCGGGGCCGGAAGGGCGCCCCGCTCCCGGCGGCGGCGGAGCGGGCGGCCCGGGTGGGAGCGGGCCCGGGGCCGGGCCGGTGCAGCCCCGCGGAGCCCGGCCCGGCCGCTGCGGGCTGCAGGTAGGGCGGAAGGCACCGGTGGGGGCACGGAGGGGAGTCGGGACCCCCGACCCCGCCGGCCCGCGTCGGTGACGGTGGGGCTGCTCCCCCCGCGGATCGAGGGCCCTTCAGCGAGCGCCTCGTTCGGTGGCATCCATTTGAACCTGGCACCCATTTTAAAAGGCTGTCGGTAAGAAAAAAAAGCATCGGCACCGATTCATTCGGTTCGAGTGAAGTGCCATTAAACATAGTTTTCGTCGGGACTTTGACTGCGTAGCGCGGTGTTATTAGTGAAATTCCTCCGGGCGACCTGGCCCACCTTTTGATTAAACGCTAATTCGGGTGTTGGTGTTGCGCTGGTGCCAGCTGCAGTTGTAATGACTAATAGCAACCCAAGCGTTGTGCACTTAGTGTTCTGAAACATATAAAATATGATCGTGCTGAAAATCTGCCTGGTTAAAGGCTGTTTTTCTCATGGTAAAAAGGTGTTAAAAGCACAAGAAACTCCGTTGAAAGACCTTTCTGTGGATTTAGGACAGTGTAATGTGCTGAAATCTTAGTCTGCCACCAGTGTTTCAACAAGTAGTTCAAACACAGTTTGAGGCAGTCTTAAAACTGGGCATTAGAGTTGCCAGTTTGCATTGAAGCAGAGGAAGCCCAAGTGGCTGTCGACTGCTGGGGCTTTTTTGTACAGTGGTCTAAGGGGAAACAAGGATATGATCTCGGTCATCTTAATCCTTTCCAAAAAAGCAAAGATAACTCGTTACAGAAGTCTAATCTATTTTTCCTAATGGAAAATCAAATGAGATGCTTGTTAAAGTCATTTGACGAGTAGACTTCCCCTTTGATACTCTGTTATCCTTGATGATAATTTGATAAAACACTTCTGAAGAAAAAAAATAACCTCTGAACACATGAAAGACTTTCAAGAAACAGTCTCCTCGGTTCCAGGTGTACTTTTTTGTGGCCTGTACAAATTAGAGACACTCTCATGTACAAATAAGCTGCCTCTCGTCAAGTAGGTAATAGTACCTCAATATTTATATTAAACATACTTTCTTCCAGCAGTCAAAGATAGCATCTCTATTGAGTAACAAGTTTGCTTCAAATTTTCAATACTGAATGAGGAAGAAGCGCATAGCAGCATCTTTTCCTGCATGATCAAGCAAGGCACTATGTATATAAGTTTTTAAAGATGAGAAAGTGATGGATTTAGATGCTCCGGAGGGAGAGGGATGAAAGGAGAGGTCACTTCAGAATTGTAATCTTGAGGAAAAGAGTCAATTGCGTGGGACTGTGCATTAGGTTGTCTTGTAGGTGCTATGATAAAACTCTGGTGTCAAATGCAGATTGGCTGGGTTTAAAAACTTTATGCTTGTGCTAGCAGGCTTGGACATTTCTTCAGGCTTTTGCTGCCGCAGGGATCGTACTTGAAAGCTGTGAAGAGCTAGAGGCTGTGTTTTTCTCAATAGACTTATTGTTCTTGCTTGCTTGTTTGACACTGGTGGCAGCTACAGAGAAACAAGATACTAAACGTAACTATTTGGTGTTAAGGCCTGCTAAGTTAATTCTGCTGAGCAATTTCTGTCTTGGAGATTGCACTTGGCGTAGAGCTGATCTTCACAGAAAGCGCTGAAGTGCTTTACAGAGCTGAATGGGAGAGCGGCTGGTGAAAACGCCCCCCCTTTCCTCAGGAGATGAAGAACCAGTCGTCTGTCTCCAGGTTGAGTTTTCTGGCTCAACTTGCTCCTAATCGCTCTTTGAACAGTTCTTCACCGCAGTCTTGTCCTCCAAACGTTTAGCTCTGATGCAAGTCTGGCTGGTGGCTCTCATGTTCACATGTCCTAGCCTTAAGTCCAGCTTCACAGCATCCTTTCTTACCCGAGGTGGGCAGTTTGTTTAGGTAGGGCAAGCCAGACTTCATCGACTGCCACCTCCAAAGGCTGATGTTCAGACTTTATTCTTGGGCAGGTAAACAGTCATTAGCTTAACAAGTCTGAAGAAATTACTTCAGCAAGGGTAGGTGGAGGGATCTGGATATGGTACACATACCTCCCTTTTATTTTTCCTCCTGCAGTCATGTTTGTTTGGTTGTTTTTTGCTTTACAATTTTTGGCAGAAGGAGATTTGCACAAGTGCTGGTTCCCTCTTATGGAATAGAAAGCAAGGAAGAGTAGTATATCCTTTCTGCGGAATGCATACTTAAACAACAAGGGGAGAGAAAGTTGTCGTGCTCATTACAGAGGAAAATGGATGTGGGTAAGACAAGCAGCTTAGATCCGAGGTGGTGGAAAAGCTTGTCTGTAACCTCCTGGCAGCTAGCACAGCGTTCCACGTATCATTCCTTGTGTTGTCCTAAATTCCTCATGTTCGGTCTGTATGAGACATCATGTCTTGACTCCATGACCTCCCCAAGTAATTTGTGTTGATTTGTGTTGGTCCTGAAAGGTGCCTGTCCTATCTTTCTGAGTTGAAACGGTGTTGTGGTGTGCGATACTTTTTTTTCTTCCTTCTCCTTCCATCTTGAGAAAAAGGATCTGGTAGGATAGTTCAGCAATGCCAAAGGAAGATCTTCATGCTAGCCTCTGGTGGTTTTCTCGTGTGCTGAGCGTATCCGTCCTTAGAATTTAGACATGTAAGGAGAGATTTTTGAGGTAAGAGTTCTCCTTCTGGGTAAAATGTAGCCTGGCATTCAGGCTGCACTAAAGGCTACTAACATTTTTTTTTTTCCCTCTGAATATGAGTTGTAGCAAAAACTTTTATTTGATGAAACAGGCTCGCTAGGAGCAGCCTGTCAGCTTAACAGTTATTTGAAAATTTAGGCAGAAATGGCTGCTTCTTGAAAATGTTAAATTAGGTAGTGGTTTTAATTTACTGCAAGACAAAAGCTAGATTTAATTTGATCTGACTTGGATAGGTGACAATATCAAACGAACTCTCATTTTGTTGCCAGAGAGGGAAACTGCTTTGAGTTAAGTGACTAGCTTTATTTTGCTTTGTGGTGCAATGTACTGGTTTTGTACCTGATGTAAAGATGCGGGATACAAGGTAGCCTTTTTTTTAATGTTGTTCCAAATCTTTAATTAGCTCTGGAACTAATATTTTAAAAGCTTGGGGACCAAAATATTAGGCGCTTAATTATAAATCAAACCTATGCTTGAGTAGCACATTTAAATATTCTGAAGATTTGCAGGCTACAATGTACGTCCTTATCTTACTTCTGCTTTAGTTTTGCTGCTTCCAAGTCGCAGGCTGTATTGTGCTAGACATACCTAGCCTTGTCAGATGCCTACATATGTCGATAGAGAAAAGAAAATTATAGTAGAAGATGCTTAGCCAGGTAGTGGAAAACCAGGCAGAGCTCCATTTGCAACTTTTAATCCAGACCGTTCTAAACAAAAACAGAGCTTCTGATTCTATGTCAGAAAGATGTGTGAAAGACACAGTGTTTCTGGAAAGGTATGTCTCTTGCATAATGAGGGATATAGAGCGTATGAATTCATCTGTGATGCTTCAGATAGGAGTGAGCTGCTTATTGGAAGTTAAGCAGGGTGTTGTAATATGACAAAATCTTGAAGAACACTTTGCTCGTGTTCTGCTGTATTGCATCATGTTGTTCCTTATTCTTTCTTCCAGTTTATCCCATAGGGAGTCTGTCACCTTAGAAAATGAATTATACTTCTGTATTTCACAACTGTTCAAGGTAGAAAGAAGCTTGATCCTCTTGTTTAGCAATGAAAGATATATAGTATTATACTGCCAGAAAAATCACAGTTGTAATACTGTTTGTTTGTTTGAATTCTTCCCCGCTCAGGTTGGCCTTCGGCAGCTAGATATGTCATTACTGTGTCAGCTGTACTCCCTGTATGAATCAATTCAAGAATACAAAGGTGCCTGCCAAGCTGACTCTAACGCAGACTGCACGTATGCTCTGGAAAATGGTTTTTTTGATGAGGAGGAGGAATACTTCTAGAAGCAGGAAGATTCACCTCCAGGCTGACCGAGGTTCTTTTGTCCTGTCCCTGTAACACACCTCAGCAAGAACGACTGGAATCTGTACGGATCTCCCTTCCTGAGGAGGAACACCCAGCTACCCCGAGTTGTGTTAAATTCACTTATTTTAACAGGCTGTCAGTACAAGTTACTTATGCAAATACCACTTGAGGAAAGTGCTGTACTCCAAAACTTTTGAAGAGTTCTCAAACATGCTTGACAAGAGTTTTCAATTTAATTTGCAAGGTGGGTGTTTTCAACTTAGAAACGTTGGTAGCTTTTAACTGGAATTTTAAACGTGGAAGACAGCAGCGACTTCCTGAGTTGTAATAACTTTGTAAGGGGGGAGGGAAGCCTCCGCTGTGGTGTAAATAGCTATAGGTGATTTTTTTTTTTTTTTGGTCAACGGTATTGATAAATGCATATTGAACAGGCAGCTGGATGCACGCGCATCTTCAGCTGTACTAAGCTAGTTCTGCTCTTATCAGCTGCATCCAGTTTTATACTGGGCGGATTGTTTACACAGTTTAATTTTTTTTTTCCTCCGTAAGCTAACTTTGACTTTTCCTTATTCCTAGCTTACAAGCTGTACATGTGATAGTGAATGTTATCAGCAGGTTTTTTTTTCTGTTGATCTAATTCACTTTCTTGGTACTGCCACTTGGCATTAACTTTTATACTATGGCCTGGATTTCTCGCATCAACATAGCTCTTTGACCTGCTAAACTCTGTTCTGAAATGGTTTGCTTAGCTTTTACTGTACTGCATAGTAAAAGCACAGATTCAAACATAGTCTGTCTGCCACTATGTGGCTTGGAATAACGTGAACTCTTGTGCAAGTGTTCTCGATCATATGAAGAATAAGGAAACCTCTCATGACAAAATGGGACAAACTGCAATATTTTATACTGAGTGAACTTTGTTTCTGTAAGGTAGACTACACCTCTTTTTAAAAATGCAAAATAAGTATTTTGAGCACATACTTTGCATATGTTAAAACTTTTTATACTAACTTGTTCTTTGAAGTGTAACTTATTTTTGTTTTCAGAACTTACTAAAGCACTCGGTTAAGTTTTTATTATTTCATAGTTTGTACACATAATGCTTAATCAGCTTGGAAAATGAGAGTTGCCAACTATCTGAGTCTTCACCCTTCTCTATTTTAAGTAAAATCAGCTCCCAATGCGATTTTCATTTCTTAACTTTAATTCTAAAGATTGCTGCAAAGCACAGTGCCTGAATCTTGACACAAGCTAATAATTAAGGGCTTAAATCTCAAAGGGTTTTTGCATGGTTCACGTCTGGCATGCAAACAGTTTACAGAAAGAATTGGAGATCACATTCTGGGGTAGCTCCTCTCTTAGTTTTTAGCAAAGGCTAGGATGTTGCAGTGATAAAAGCCAAGCGACTTCCAGGGTGGAGTTTTTGTGCGTTCCCTCTAAAACCGGCTTATTTTAATGGAATTTAAAGGCCACAAGAGTAAAGACTGTGCTGTAGTTGTGTATGTGTATAAGTTCTTAATCTAGTCTGTGGCAATGGTTGCATTTTTTTATGTTAATTCTGGTCTAATTACTTCACTCACCCAAAACTAAAGTGAACGATAAGGCAAACACAGATAATCCAAATGGCTACATTTATATTTAAAAAGCTGTGTGTGTATATATGTATGAGTATATATACATGCATACGTACATACAACTTTATGCTTTGACTTAAGAATGTATCAGCTTTGAATATAATTTGCTGTGCTTTTGGTATTTAGATGAGGCTTTTTCTAGTCTGTTGAAGTACTGCTATTTTCTTGCTCTTTCCCCCAAAATAAAAAGCATGATGTTTAGCATAACTTTTTAATGTTGTGTGTATTTTAATTTACCATTTCCATGAATCCAAACCCTCCCCCCTTCCCAGCCTCCCCCTAAAAAACCTAGGAGTAGTCATCACCCCTGGATTGAAGCAAGCAATTTTTAAATTACAGTGGAAAAGGTTCTACCTGCCTGTATTTGGAATGGGAATTTCCTACTTCTCTGTCTCAATTGGATTTTACTTATTTTTGAATTCAGCAGAGAAAATCCTGTCTCTACTAGAATTAAAGATTCTGTTTTACAAATCCTTACACGGTGCCATTCATTAATAGTCCCACTGGTGAGAATGGACTGAGCGAAATTCACAGTACTTTCTCTTATATAAATGACTTAAAAAGCAAAATGCAGTATGCTTGTGAGTTGGGGAATGTGGAATATTTGGCTGGTATTCGCTGTACCAAGAAAAGCCGAAAAGTCTCAGGGCATCAGTCCACAACATCATCTGCACTGGAAAAAGGATGGATTATTAGGACTTGCTAAGTTTTCAGCACCTTGTCCCTTTTAATAACACCTTCTTGCATGTGAGAGGAGTTATAATCTATATTCCTAAGGCAAATTCAAACATTGTGAAGGCTGGCTAGCTAGACAAAGGTTTTAAAAACAATACATTTGTTATGAAGTCAATAAGCAGTTGTTCCAAAGGCAGATTTTTGTGCCTGGTGTTTCAGTTGTGAGCTGTATCTCTTCACCACATTAAAACAGCATGAAGTAGGGAAGTTGCTTTGCAAGAGAAGTGTTTCGTGGGAAAGTATAGCTTAAATACTGAGTAATTGTTACATGCAGCTTCAAGTCAGAGTTTGGTTGTGTGCATGACAGAACAAGCTGTGTTACTACAAAAGCTTGCCACCCTTGGTCCAAACCACATACCAACAACAATCCCTTTCCTATTTTTACTCCGTAACCCCAGTTTGAATTACATGTAACCTTTTAAGGATACCTTTTAAGGGTATAATGAAAGAAACTCTTGAAAAACTTCCCTACCCAGTGAATACCGCACAACTCTCAGTCCCACACAGCGCAGCCAGCTTAGCCGGCACTGCGCAGGCGCAGGAAAAGACAGGTTTTCAAGGAAACAAGGACGGTCAGGTGCCTGCTGCTCCGAGACGGAAGGCTGACTGCAGCGGTTCAGAAGGCAATCTACCATGGGTAACTCTTCACTGGCCTTCCTCCAAAGGGCCTACAAATGCGGTAAAGCAGTTAGAAATAAGGAATGATTACATCTGTGCTAACTATATTTGAAGATTTTTTTTTTTAACAACTTACCACCCGCATTTTATTGCTGTGACAACTGCAGAGTCATACAGTCATAATTACATTACAGGCTAGTCCCTCGGAAATGTTCTTGGTGTACGAAAAGAGAAGAGTCTGGAAGAAGTGCTCCACGCTGGAGAAAGCAGGTGTCATAAAAAATGGGTGGCTGATGCCCTGGCAGCTATAACAGACGAGCACTTAGGTTCAGCTTCGGCTCCTGGTGAATTCACTGTCAGCCCTATTGATTTTACTGGGGATGGACTTCAAAGAAGGGATCTTATTCCTGAAATCAGAACTGCTGCTTGGTCTCTTTTATTTCCAAGACTATGGAAGAGCTGCATGGTATCTATACAAGAGGTATTCAAATACGCACTACCATTTTTTTCAAAGGTACTACTTTGTATCGCAGTGAAACGCAGTAGGCGATCATTTGAGTAACTTGTAAAAAAGATCAGTGTTGCTTCAAAGAAAGCTGTCCAATAAAGGTGTGGCAAAATTACACTCTGATAGAAGTTAGAAAGTTGCTCTGTTTTTACAAACCTTGTAAAAACTAGCAGCTGGAGGAGGAGAGAGACTGCTGCTTCCACGGACAGGATCATGGGTAAAACTCACCTTTTGATTTCTGTTTGGCCACCCAGCAGCCAGAAAGCAAAAGCCAGGTGGTCACCGGCTGCTGGCAGCTCTGCAGCAGCCGGGACACGTGCCATATCTTCCACGGTGCTGGGTGCCAGTGGGTGGTGTGGGAAGGAGGTGAGAGTCTTCAGCATGTCTTTTAGCAAGTGCCGATGAAAACTGGGGATACAGCAAGACCCCCAGGTGTTGCCTTCGGGACTAAATGGGATGTTGGAAGGGGTGAGTGTTGTGGCGAGGGATGCCACAGAGGTTTTGGAGGATGGAGCTTCACACAGTTTGGAAGGAGATGCTGAGGTCCTGGGACACAAGTTGTTTAAGATCCCCATGTTTCATTAATTCTGCTGTCCACAGCTTTGGGATTTTTCATGTCCTTTTTCAACGTGTTTTAGAGTCTGGGTATACATTACTTGTCACGTATTTTTAATGTTACAGTCATTTGTTGCAGGTACACAGTTTTGCTTAACGGGAAAGAACGTGTTTTATTTGCCTTGCTGCCTAGCTAAAGCCATTCACTTTGCTTGAGGAATTAGGTTGCTCTGAGGGCAAGGGGAACTAATTCCCCCACTCTGTCATTCAGCTGACTGCTGGGGAGGAATGTGAAATGGGAGGATTAATCGGGTACATGCCAAAAGGAACCCTATGAACAGGTCTTTTCTTCTCCAACGTGCAGCTTTGTGTTCTTCAGCCACTTCGAAAGAATTTACTCCTGTTTTCGTGATGCCTGCCTGTAGAGGTTATATTACCACAGTAGTTTGAGGTTACTTTTCATATGCTACATGCATTTTCTCAGAAAACAACTCCTCAAATGTACATTTTTCCATCCATTGTTATCTTTGGTTTATCTGAAGCTACTAAATTTAAGTCTAGACAACACTGCATGACGTAAGGAAATAACTAATTTGTTGTCTTAGCAAACTAGTTAAAAGCTCTGTCTTCTTTGCAAAGTCATCTTATATTGATTTTAACATTTTCTGGAAATTTCAAAGCTCCCTAACCTAAGTGCTAAAGCTTCCTAACTGGCTGTTCTATGATCCTGGCGACCAAAACTATGCCATTAGCTTTGCAAACATCCAAGGTCTGCTGCAAGGACTAGTTTCTGCCATGGCTTAAAGAACCTGGGGAATCTGTGCGTAGCGATCTGTGCATGGCGACAAACTCTCCCCAGCTGAGGTTGTCTGGGAGAGCGGAGGTGGCCCCAGAGAAGCCACGTGTGCTCCAGGGCAGATGTGGTGGATTAAACCGTAGGTGAGGCTCGATGTGTGCTGGGCTGGTGCCTGCAGCTCGTGGGGCAATTACACCTTACAAGGATGCAGTCGGATTAGCAAGTTCTCCCTTCAGATGACCAGCAGCGAGTTTGGCCATTTGTTTTTAAATGACAGAGGAACTTTAGAGGGGATGAATATTCACTGCAGAAGTCTGTTTCCCTTACTTTTTTGGCTCCCTTTCATCCTTTCTATTCAGGAAAATTCATTAGATGAATGTGGAAACAACCAGCCTTGAGTAACGAGGCCCACATCTGATTTCAGAGGAATGTGTTTTTAGCAGTAGAATTTACATTTTTCAGATAAGGTTGGTATGCAATTTAAAGAGACAAGCCCATTTGCTATTGAAATACACAGGCTTGTGAGTATTTCAACTTTTCACTGAACTTTTGCCACGGTTTTAAATGCATTCATGCTAAGACATTGTTAAGATAGCATCTTTAAGAGAATGTAATTCTTGAGAATTCCTCAATTTAAAATGAGAGGAGAAATCCCATGCAAATCGTAGATTATTAGAATTTAAAAAAATGTGACTGAAGCAGACTGTTTAGAATTGATCATGCATAGAGAGTTCAATCCTGTGTCAAGCCACTGCCTTAAATTCACATTAGCAGAAGCAGTTCGATCCTCCTCGCAGCGCTAACTGTTCTCTTTCAGAACTCGCAAGCATTTCGTCCATGGGTCAGAAACATCCCTGTGATTATCTGGCTAGACACATGAGTAAGAGTTTTAAAGCTCGTTTTGGGTCAGGATACCAGGCACTGTCACAAACAATGAAGTTGCCTGTCTGAGCCCTACCAGCTCTTGCTTAAACTCTTCTGACTCATCAAACAGCAGAACCTTTTAAATCATTTACAAAAAGGCAACATAATAAGGTTGTTACTTCAATTATAAAAGCACCTGGATGATAGGGACAGTACATTTCATTATTTTTCCTCTCAACTCAGCCCTTTACAGTGTGTTCGGTTTAACTGAATCTGGAATTTAACAAAAACCTGTAGCGCTAATTATTTGTATTGAAAGCCCTCACGGCCTACAATTTCATTAGGGTTGCTTAAGATATCGGAAAGTTCAAGCAGGGTATGCAGAGGCGAATAACAAGGAGTGATGCAAAGTTTTGAACAGGTAAAGTACAAGCTTAAACAGGACTACATTTGTAATTTTTTCCAGTACTATTAAATAACATCATAGGCTGTTCATATCATGGAATAAAATTCTTTGTTATATGCTACATTACACAAAAGGTAAACTACTGAAATATTAAAATAGTTGTTTGGTATAGGGGAAGGCCATTTTATCAGAATCAGCTGAAAGAAAAATAATACATCAAATCAAGGTGAAAATTAATTTCTCATAGCACTAGAATATCAAAGTCCTGTTACCATTTGGTTTCTATCCTGTCTGAACACAGCATGTCTACATTCTCTCTAAGAGTCTCGATATTCCTTTTTTCTTCTGTTTAATATTGTACAACTCATACATAATCTTTGCTTCTATCTTTGAATTACCCTTGCTCTTTCTGACTAATACTTAGTCATGTTGCTCAAATTGGAGAAGCATTTCCTTAAATACATTGCATCATACAATATAACCTGTAGAGAGAAATGGAATATATAGCACCTGTTCACTATATAATTTATACCTCTCTTTGCGTGCATTTTTAGAAGAGGAAAGACATTTATAAACAAGGCTCAGCGTATTTTGGGGACCGCCATTGTGCTTGCATAAAGGATTAAAATTTAATGATAAATGAGAGAAGTAGAAATTTGAGGTACTCTCTGTGGGGAAGAAGGAATTCTGTTTTACGCATTTCTTTTATCCTGTCTCATGTCCTTTTCAGTAAGATTTGCTTGAGGTCTGAGTTTTCATATGTAAATAGATTTGTCTTGTGTCCAGTGCTTTATGTGGTTACACAATAGGACATTTTTCCCCTGCTTATCACTAGCCAGTCATTCAAAAAGTCCTTTCTATTTCTGTTGCAAATGTAGGACTGTTCTAGGCTTTCAATGTCACTTCTCATAGAGAATAAAACTCTTTTGTATGCCTTCGAATGCAGGTGTGTATGGACAAAATACGTCAATCAGTATTAGAGAAGCCAAGCATATCTCACTATTACCGCAGACGTTAATTTGTAAGAGCGTCTGCTTGAAAGTGTGCCGGCTATGGAAATTTACACTACAATTTCTTTTGCAAATTAGAAGGGAGTTTGTACAGATGCGTTTATTCTCCAGGAACAGAGATCTCAATTCACCATGGCCGTTCTCTCATTCCGTTCTGAATTAAATGCTTTAGTTTGTAGGCAGTGATCATATTTTTGTTTCAACTTAACTGTGTGTAACCCAATGTGTAAGTCCTTACAAGAAGCCTGTAGTAGATTTGAAGAGGTACAGGCTGCCTTATTTAAAAGTCCTAAATGCTTCACAGTCCTACAGCCAAGGAATCTGACTGATGGATTTTCATCTTGCTGGCTTAGCAAGGCTGCTGCAGAGGGTAGCAGAGAATTTGAAGCACGCAACCTGGAGTATAAAAGTAGAGGACACAAACTTACTAAAAGATCAAGCCACCATCTTCACAATGGATTCCTCAAGTAAAATCTTATATTTTCACAAAATCGTATTGCTTGAATAAATGGTCGTAGCTGAAAAGCTGAAAAACAACTGGGCATCAGACTGCCTCTGCACACAGTAAAAGCTGACAGGCCCCCTAATTTAGGAAAGGCGGCTTAGCTTTGGTCTCTCAGAGCCAGGATCTCTGGCTGCCAGTGAGAACATCTGTCAAGAGCGCCCATCCAGCCTCACAGCTGGAGGAAGGACCAGATGACCTCCGAGTTCACTTCCAGCTCCATCCAATTCTGTGAAAACAAAACTGTTCCCATCGGCGATGGCAGAGGCAGCTGCCAGCTCAGGACAAAGAGCTGAGCCTTCAGGAGCAGCTGCTGCGAGGAGTTTAGAGGAGCCAGCACTTTTTGGTATAATGGCATGAAATTACAGACGGCATCTTCCACCCTGCCATTATAGCGAGGAAGGATCCGCACGCGAGGGCTTCCTGTTTTGCTGTCCTCTATCAGGACATATTGTAGACGATGAAAAACACCTCTCTGAACTTTCTATCAAAGCACTCCTGCAGCTGAATTAGATTAGCATCACCATGCTGGCATTTTTTTAAATGAAAGCAGATGAGTAACAACAAAGGAAGGGAGATGTGATCTGTACATGTTTCTGATGCCGTTTTATCAGGGACGTGACTTTGTTTTTTTTTAAACTGATACAATCTGTCCTGTTGCACAATAGTCAAACTATTGTGAGGATAAGGTGCCTTTCTCCCAGGTGGCCTTTTCTTTCAGTGTAGGACCTTTATATGGTCAGAAGCTGCATAATTTAATACATAGATAAGGCAGAAAATGCACAGGCTGAAAGAGTAGGATTGACCTCCTTCTCTCTCCACCTACACACACACACACACACACATCCCCCATTTAGATAAATTGCACAATTCAACTGAGCAGGAAAGTTTTTGGGGAAAAATCCACTTAAAATGAAAGAAATGTAAAATAAAGTTTGAAAAGATGCGAGTTTTAATACAGTCTTGTCATGTGGTTATGTAAAGAAATGTATACCTACCATCGTGTACATCCACAGCAAAGTTAATTTGCTTTTCCAAAGGAAAGGTTTTGAATAATCTGTCCCACCTTGCTGAAAAAATTCTTCACTAATCAGCGCTGTGATATTTTCATTTTGCTCTCTCCCAGGACAGAATGAGTAAGAAAGAGATGGATTGTGTTTTCCTTGCTGTGCAACCCACCTGCCTTTTCCACACTACTAAGTAGGAAAAATGTCCTCATAGGGAAAGAGAGATTCCTGTTGTTGAAAAAAATTGATAAGGAGTATGCTCAAAGTGCTACGTTCACTTTTGTTCCCTGTCCTGCAAAGTCCAAGCCCTTTTTCCTGGTGCTGGTATGTGGCACTTTCTTATGCAGTGGATGCTCTCAATGGAGAATGTTTTCTTCCTAATTATTATCACACTTTTGTTGGCTTTTAATTTCTGGTGATCAAAAGAACGCTGTAGTCCTACTGAGACAAAGAGATGCTATCTCTGCAGTAGCCAAGACATGACACATCAGTGGCTTTGAAGGTTAGAACCAAAGCTTTATACTGGAAGTGAAGCGAGAGAGACCAAAGAAGGGATCAAAGTTTAGGAGCGATGCATGTATGACAGCATCGCATCGGCTACAGCATGTGTGGCAGGGAATCACTGTAAAGGTAACACCCACGGGTGCTTCCAGAGTGAATTAGCAGTTCTAAGAAGAGAATGCAAGGTGAGTAGAAGCGCTTCTGTGTTGTTGAGATTTTGTTTTCTTGTTTGAATTTGTGCAATGTACTGGATTCATTTACTGAAAAGATACCAATGGTTTGTAATATTTAAAAGAAAATAATTTTTACACAAGACCTACCTGTGCTTTCTACCTCAAAGCCTCCAACTGTCAAAATAAGATACCTTAATTTTCCTTTCAGATAGCTGAAAGTAAGATCAGTTAATGTGCCAGCTCCCTCCCCACCACATTTTTTAACTAATTTCAGATTTATTTTGGCACACAGCAGCTGCAGTAACTTAAAATTCACAATAAGGGATTCATGATTCGCTGTATACGCCCCTAAAAGCTTTCAGATATGTATGTTATAGAACTGTATGCCAGCAAGGGTCAGAATTAAAGCTTCCCGTAACATAACAAAAATGACTTCTTTAAACATGTCACCTTCAATATTCACATTCTCTGGCTCCTGGCACATCTGTTTCAATATCTGACATTCATGGTGTTGACTGATTCCCAACAACCTGCAGCTGAGAGAACATAATGCTTTTCATCTTTTTAAACGGACACAAACAAATTAATCCTCCCCCCAAATCCTGCGATGGTGAAGGTCCAATCATTTTATGGAGCCACATATATGGACTTGTTCAAGGTCGCATCAGTAGTCAGTGTTATAGCCAGAATTAGGATTCAGGTCTCAGTTCAGGTCCCCACTCGTCTGCTCACATAGCTATGGCAGGCACTTCTGTGCATCTTATGGACAACAGTTCTTTGCCTAAAAATGTACTCAGGATTACAGTTAGAGATTATAAGAAATTATGGGGGTCATCTGGATTTATTTCTGCAGCAGCCAGCACATCTACAAACTGTGAGTTTACACTTTTATGCTACTGTGTAAAGGAATTTAAACCCCATTTTTACTCAGGGAAAAAACAAACAAACAAACAAACTAATATCTATTATCCTAATGAATAGCAATTAAACATCACTGGTAGTATTTCTTAGCAGCTTTTGCAGACCTCCCATTTATTTATACAGGGCTCAAAAGAGCTTTACAAATTTAGGACAGCAGATCATGTTTAGGAAAAAGATTTTGCAAAGCTCCTCATGTTCAGATCTTCTTTCTAGCCACCTCAGTAACGTAGTAAGCATTATTGGAAAGAGTAAGAAGGTCAGAACAGCATTATAAGAGACAGGAGAGAAAACAGGAATCTTGTTATATATACCTGCCTGCAAATTCTAACTGCAGCAACCTGGGTTTCAAATTAATTCAGCAACAAAATTCCTATTGACTTTTAGCAGCAGAGGAATGCATTCACTATGTCTTTTGCCCCACAGATTTTCTCTGAGCTCAGCGAGGCTACTCAGAATAATCCCAGCTTGCAGGACTGTTTATGTCTTAAACAAAGAGAAGCTGTGCTAAAATAATTTGCATTTTATAGCTTTCATGGTGATATATTAAATTGACCTTGATACCAAGTCACCAAAACAAGTACTTTGTGATCTGTTTTTCATCACTAACTTCACTCTAACATTTCTCCAAACTAAAAATAATTAATTTCAAAAGCTTGAAATTGTGATTTTACAAAACAAAAATTAATCAAAGAATACATACTTATAGTGCTTTTACATTCCTTCCAGTTTTGGAAACAATAGTGCTTTACTTTTCAACTCCAGATGGCACTGTGGGGCTTAACACTACCCAACTGGGGGAGAGCAGATGGATTGCAAAAGCATGCAAGCTCCTGAAAAACAACAGCTTTCTTGTTCTATGAGAAATCAGCTGCTAATAGTTTTCCAGTGCAGATGTCCTATTTTACTTTCAGTTTGGTGAAGACTGGGCTAAACAAATGGCAGTTTATATGCCTGAGATACAACTTGTGGAAGAAAGGACTCGCTTGTCTGTACTTGCACACGGTCACGAGGGTCACAGCCCTTGCCTCCAGCAGTAAAACCTAATCCAACACAAGCTATTGCAGAATGAAGGGAGAAGGTCTGCTGTTCCACAGCTCTTCCTATTCACAGTGATTAATTCTATCTCTGTACAAGTGGTAATTCTGCTCATAAAAGTATATTTTCAAGGATGGAGTGCAAACCACTGAAGTAATGAGGTTACCAGTAACTTTTCTAGGGAAACCCATAGACTTTACTGTTTGGAAGACATCCTTTGCCATTTCATGTTATCACTTAGACTATTACAAAAATGTCTACAATAAATAATATTCTTCCTTCATGTTCATCCTTTGAAAATTTAGGAGTAGGATGTTCATACATTTGCTTAATCATACACTCATCTATACTGCATCTTTTCTTACATATTAATTTCCCCTTAGTTTTTATAGTCTTCTCAACTCTTAATTTTGTAGAAGTCTGCCTGACACCTACATTCTTTTAACCTTTCCTAGCTTATACTCTAATTATCCAATTTTGTGTAAAGTAATTTCTAAATACTTGTTACCCGGCCTATGGACCCAGTTAAAGCTCCCAGCTCCCACTGTGCAATCACTAAACTGTTGCTCAGCCCCAGTCTGAATAACATCACTGGTTCTTCTGTGCATTTCATCCGACAGAATTCTGGAATTTGCTCCATAGGCCCACGAATTTCCCATAGGCCACGATAACCCTTTTGATTCCAAGCAAAACTCAAAGAGTTTACATGGGTTCATTTGCAGGCTATTATACTTTTAACCCAAGTAAACCCTTTCCCATACGTTAAGGCAACAACTGAAGACAGATAGAAAGCGCAGGCTATTTGTCATACATCTTCCAGCACAGACGACTATTTCATTACAACGAGTTTATGAAAGAAGAGGAGCTCAAAAGACAAAAAGGAATAAAAGCGAGATGAATTTTAAACAGGCAGGACCAATAGGGTAGGTTCTCTCAAGCACCATATGGAATCCTTTTCCAAAGGCATCAAAAATGCACACACACCTGCCCACACACACAGAGGGCATCCTCAAGTTCCCCCTAGATTTATGAAACATTAGTGTATTTGTCATGTTAGTTCTGGTAAATGAGTATCCATAAAACCACAAAAGGCAGAATGTCCTACATTACTAGACAATAATGATGCCTCTGAAGACTGAAAACCTGTACAAAACCTGCATTCATTCCACAGCTCTGTAGCTCTTAATTTTCTTCTCCACCCTCAAAGTTGCATAAAGACAGTGGTGGCTCCCGATAGCATTACAGAGTGCATAACTGATACGTTATTGGCAGATGTAACACAACAGATAAGCATTTCTTCTTTCGGAATGTGTTCATGTCCATTTTAGGTCTTCTGAATAAAACTCAGAAAACGTCCTGAAATAATTTTGTTTTTAATTAAAAATAAACTTTAATTTAAGAAAACTGTTCCCAAACAAAACTTATATACATTGTATTTACAATTTGGCTGCTGAGTAGGTAATATTTACATTACATGGAATGCAAAATCTCCCCTTGCATTAGTCACACTTAAATGTGCTCCACTCAGACTGACACCAGTGCCAGAGCAGACAAAGCAGAAATTTCTGGGAAAAAAAAAATCTTTTGTGTGTAACAAAAAAAAAAAATTAACCTAAGAGGAACAAACCAAAGCACTGTTGTTACATCACTAGAAAACCAAAACTGGCAGTAGAAAGAATGTACATTTCCTGAAGAGGGACATCATAGAGCGGTGAGAAACTTTATCAGCTGCAATGCTAAGGTCATGCTAAGATGAACAGAGAGCTGGGTAAAAACCAGATGATGGCTACAATAACAAACAGGGTTTGGCTCAGCAGGCACCAGCATTTTCCTAGTATGTATTCTTGTATGCCATCCTCTCTGCTGCAGCATTTCATTGCCTCTTAAAGTCAAGGCAGAAGGTGAAGGAGGAAAACAAAAGCAGGCCAGACCAGCATCCCTGAAGCTTTTCTAAAAGGTCTACTGCTTTTTCCCTTTGCACCCTCTCAACCTGCAGCCTCTGCTGCAACGCTGTGTGCTGACGTTATTGGAGGAAGATAAGCCCTACTCAGAGCACCTTTGGCAGCATACTGTTTTTAAAAAAGCTTTTGGGGGTGGAGTATCTCCCTGAATCTAATTATGTAAAGCAAAGCATGTTCTAGGTACGTGTTGCCAAAGCTGCTGCTCAGCCAGGGAGCAACTGCACACCTACACTCAATTGTCTGGCCACTGATTCACACCAGTAGCAAGGTGGATCCCTCATACACCTTCACAACTATGTGCTTGCTGGGGCTGTTGCAGTGTTAAACTGCAAGTACTCGTGTACTTAAAAGAGATTGAAATTTGGGGGGGGTTGCCTTCTCTAGCCATACCGTCACATGCTCAGAAAGAGGTCAAATGTAACACAAATGGCACATGAGTGGTGTCAGCCTTTGACCTATTAAAACAGAACCAGCAACCATTTGCTTTTCTGACCGAAAAACTTACCGTGGCATGGGCAGCTGCATCAGACAAACATGTCTGATGTCGGGTCATAATCTAGACTTACTCTAAACCTGCTTGGAATTCACTCGAAGATGTTGCAAAATGTTATTTCATGCATTTTGCAAAACACAGATAGGAGCCTGCATCTGAGGAAAATGAAGAATGGAAGTAGTACCTGTAGATAGTACAGCCTTCCAGAACTGAAGCAGGAGAATTAAACATTGGATGGAACATCATGGAAAGTGCTCTGCACAAAAGAAGTAGGTTTGTGTCCTAATTACTGTCTTACGGAAACCAATTCTGCCAGTTCCTTTGTCGGCCATCTCGCCCTCTCTTTGCCTGCTGGGGAAAAAGGTGCAGAACTTCTATAAATGTTTCTTCATTAATTTAGGCCTAAACATTTTTTGTTATTGTTTTTTTAACAAGTACTACTCTATTGCTGAGCAGCCTCATACTTCACTTTTTGCTTCCACCAAACCTGCTGCCAGATGAGGGCTGGGTGCAGGAGATGTGGCTTAATATTAAATGCAGAAGTAGCAGTATCCCAAACAACTCTGTATGCTAGGGATCAGAGGCCTTTCACTCTCTTTTCAGCTTTCAGAACAAAGCAGCAGTGTTCATGAGATCACATAAAATTTCAACCCAGTTAAATCTATAGTTCCTAGAGATTACTCTAGAACCAGATATTTTATTTTATAGATTGTTACGTAAACATTCCAGAGTTTTCCCACTGTGGTTTTACTCAGGAGTACGTGCCTTTTCTCTAATAATCTGTTTGCACATGTTCACTTCTCTCTTTGAAAATCTGTTTTTGCAGAAATATCAATTTTGGCCTTTACATTTTTCCACTGGCTCTCTTCTTTCCTCTTAAAGGAACAATTCATCCTCCTCTTTCTGCCAAAATGCAGTGACAGGTAGCAGTGCTCGTTTTTGTAGTGTACCTTTTTTGTTACAGCCATAGCTATGCAGCCAGATTTAAGAAGCTATTAGGATAGTGACACAATCATATTTTTAATGGGAAAATAAACAAGCTAAGGCAGAGGTTTTATGGCTCACCACATTAAATAGCCAAACTTCTGAAGTTTCTCATTTTAACTCATCCTAAAACTGTCTACACTTACCACTAATGCAAGTTTTTGTTATCTACCACCTTCTTTATCACTATGAAAATAGTGTCTTTGGAGCTTGCTGACAGAGATCATTCTTAGAAAATTACAATCATGTTGGTATTTCTTCAGATCTCTGCTGATGTTTCAAACATCCCATCCCATTTTCTGGAACAACCAGACCACACCATTTTCCAAAATTAATCCAAAGATGATGGCCAACCAAGGGAGCATTCGGTTCAAGTTCAGTGTAACTGCAAAAGAAAACAGAACAAATTTATCACCATTTAAGAACATCATGGAAACCATGCGAGAATTCATATTAATTTGTATGTATAAAAAAATCACACAGATCTGTTAAAGTCTGCATTCCAAAGCCATGCATAAAATTAACATGAAATTTTCATCTTCCAGACACACAAAGAATTCTACTTTACGTTTCAATGATCCACAGTGAGTTGTCTCAAATTCTAACTGATGGATCTGATAGATATAATACAGCATATACAAAGAGATGATGGCGAGATAAGAGGTGCTTTTTCTTTCTTTAACAGCGTTTTGTTTCATTCACTTTCTATTAAAGTCTAAATAACAGCAATAATAGTGATTTCTGTAACAGCTGCATTCTCTCACGCACATTCTATACAAATAACATAATAATAAAAAAGCAAAAACATACCTCTAATTGCCTGAGAGTTTGATATCAAGACAAACACTTTTATAAACACAAGGCACAAAGGCGTGTAGTCATGTTCCCAAATAACAGCTGGAATTAGCAAAAGCTTTCCATAGCTGGACAACAGCAGTGCTTTGAGAAGTAAAACGAAGTCAGACTTTGTTTTCAGCATCTCAGGTCTCATCCACCACAAGGTAATAAAAATGCCAAGCAAAAATGAAGTTTGTTCTAAGAGGAAATAAGAGGAATTGGAAAGAGAGAATGAAGTGCCAAACTCAAGTCCTTTTTTCAATGACTTTCAATGAAATTATGTGTCCCAAATGCAACTGAGCCACTGCTATTTAAAAGACATCTGCAAACATCAACATGTCCTCCATCTCCTGTGTTCATTCATGACATTCAAAATAATTCTGTCACAGAATTCTGTCTGTAGGATTGTCATACTTGTAATTTCTGACACCATACAGCACAGGAAGTTTAGCATATGAACTTCCTTTACTTTTTTTCAACTGCCTGTTAGTCTGTAAAACAAGATCAATACTTGTCTTTTTCGAAAAGGTCACCAGCAATGAACCATTTCCATCCGGCATGAGAAAGAACACTAAGGTGAAAATATCATTGAGCTATTAGACTTTTTTTGACACCGCATCCCTGCATAACAATGGTATTAATGCAGATGTCAAAGCAACTCTCATGACAACTGTAATAGATGAACTACTACTGAAAAACGAATTCCAACCATTTTACTGACTTGTTACGAAAGCCTACTTAGAGCAACACTAGATAATAAATGACTGAAGTTAAACTCTGAATGTCTAAGGGAAATACTAGTTTTAGTCTGCAGGCTTGATTTAAACTTTATCACCAGGAAAAAATATGAGAATAACCAAAATAAAACTAAAACCTTCCCCTGCCTTCAAATTTAGTCTTGCAGCACAGAAGTATTTACTCCTTACCAGTGATGACACTGCTCTGTATCTTTGTGTATTCATGTAAAAATAAAACCCAGATACAGCTTTTCCCGATTATTGTTTACTTCTGTAAGGATCATCTTTAATGTTGCATCACCTTAATGAATAATAAACCTTGGAGTCAACATCAAATATGGAATAAGGCTGAGCTCTGCGCTAGTCTTCAAAACTATGTAAATGGATTCAGATGAAGATTTCTGAATATTGGCACTTTTCAGTGTTGTGGTATCTACTACTTATCAGTCTGAACTGTAATCAGGATCGAAATATGCATCTGCATTAAATGAAGGCAAATGAGAGAGTATGTGTATAATTGTTTAACCATACTGGGTAGGACACGACATCCATTCTATATTAATTTTTGCAATACAGGCTTGATGAAATACTCATGAAGTCATTCAGTGCTTAAAGAGAAAATCGTTACATGAACTAATCATTGATCTTACCTAAAGAAGCTATACCAAACATTTTATAAAAATCCCATTCCTTGGCATATCTGATTAAATCATCAGGATCTGTATTTTGGCTTGAATCCTGTAGTTGCAGCCACCTGAGATAAGCCTCACAGAGCAAACAAAATATGCAGAGCTTCCCATGAATCTGGTAAATGAAAGAATAATAAAAGCATTAGTATTAAATCAGCATAAATTAAAGTATTAAATTGGTATTTAAAGTAAATTTCTACATCTCCACACAAACAAGCTCTGTAGCTTTATTATGTTTGTTTAGAAATATAAGCAAATTACTTCTGTTGAGCCACTAGTTTAGCACATCATCCTTTTAACATAAATTAACATGTTAAGCCAGTTAGAGAAGGTAGGAAACTGCATGAACAGTTCCATACAGAATAAAGCACATAACTGTATTTTGTAAAGCCTGCTTTATACTTTTCTTTTAATTGGGAAGGGTGTTTCAGTTAGGAATATAAAAACAAAATTGTGCCATAGCTAGCAAAACTATACTATCAAAAATTTTAGTTTCAGGGCAACTCCTCCCTTTAGTGAACTGGTTTAAATAGCCTAGTTTCTGTTTTTGCCTGGGACGATCTCCATTAGAAGAAACTGGTAGTGTAGTTATACCCAAAACATTTCTTAGTTCAGGTAAGGGTGAAGAACCAAAAATAAATGGAGCGCGTAACTAAACAAAACTTAAAAGTATCCTCTGAAGTGACTACAAAAATGATGTAGTGAGGGTCCATAGTTAGCATGTTTCCACATTAAACAGCCTGCAAGCCAGTGTGTACGCGGGGTGAATTCTGATTTTATACAGATTTAAATAAACCACTGCAATTTCTGTGCGTGGATTCTACTTTTTTCATTAGAGACTAGTTATGCCAATTGCACACACATGCACAGGCTAAGCCAGTTTAAAATTCAACTCAATTTATTTGAATAGACAAAATTTCCACAGATGGAATAGTTCTTCCAGAAGCCTCATGGAAAACATCATTACCAGTCTCCAGAAGCACTGAATTCATTAAGTCCTTTAGTAAGATCTATGCTTGAAAGACGAGGTGAGTGTATCTATCTACATTGCTTAATACTGGACTGGTCAAGAGGTATCAACACGAACACAGCATACACTTATGCTTGGATAGCTTGCTCTAGATTAGCTTCCCTCTCCTGGGAAATCAATCCTTAAAGTAAAAATATGCAATTCTGTCAGAAAAGCTACACCTCTACACTCTGGCTGGGCCAGCACAACTAAGTTGACTACATAACTCTGCATCAACAATGCTTCACATGAAAGCCACTATCTTTTGCTATAGTTTTGAGGACATGGCTAATTACTCAGGAGGAAACTCGTAAGAAATCACTACAGTAGGTTTAATTGGCATAGTATTGTTAATATAGTATGTTATACCACTATAGCTCATTTCAAAAAGAACTGTTTCCAACAGAAATTTAAGTTGGAAATGAAATTAGACCTTTCTCTTCCAATGAGTCCAGTTAGGACTCTCTTTAACATATACGATGACTGCTGTATTTGCTGGTATTGTGGTATTGCTACTGGGGAGACAGGAACTTCTTAGTAGTTTGAGATTTCATGTGTTCTATTCACGATATTAGACCCTTAACCTGTTCGAGAATAAAACTGGTTCAGCTTGATGGAACCGGTGGAAAGGCAGAGGAACAGTTCCTAAAACTTTACAACTATTACAATCAACTTACCAAACCTAAACATATCTTTAACAAACAAAGTCACATGGTGGGGGCGTAGCAACTTACATTTATCTTTGTATTGAAAAGAATGTGTCTGTATGCTTGTGCTTTACATAAAATAGCATTAATCAAGATGATAACAGGATCATACTCAATGTATTTGTCCACGGGTTTCTGGCAGGATTTCTGAAAGTCACAAAATAACAAGAGTTAGAAGAAAAAAAGAAAAAGAAAGCAAGCGTTTATTAAATGTTCCTCTACGCTTAGCACAATTGCATAAATCCAAAGTAACTATTCAATTCTTATTAGTCTTTCCTTAATGTAATCTTCATTTTCAATAAGTTTTTAACCCACTCATAAAAATTGCTTCCCTCCCTTGACACTACAGTTATGTTACAAAACAAAGATACATTATCGATTTTTATAGGCTTCAGATTAACACAGATAATAAACTATGCAAGGATGTATTTAGTTATTATTTTGTGTCCTACCGATGCAAAAAAACCAAACTGCCTGCTCAACAATGAAGAAATGCACCAGTATCTTGTTAAAGTTTATCTGATCATGGCCCGTCTACTGCTATTTGGGGATTTTTTTTTAATTTATTTTTTGGAAAGAAATTAATTTCTTTTATTACTTCCTTTTTTTAAGAGAGATGCTTTATCCTCCTATCCTTTTTCCTCCTTTCAAGAAAAAAAGTAAATGTTTTTTCCTGTTGCGTTGGTCTTCCATACTGCTAAGCAGTCCAGATGTTTCAATTCATTTTCCGTTATTGAACAAGATATATTTAGACTACTGATAATGTAGTTTTCACACACAGATATAGCCAAAGAGTGGGAAGTTGCTACTGAACAGCGGAAGACGCTAGACCATTACTTCTCCAACACATCTGCTGGTTCCCACTGTGCCTACTAGAGAGGTGGTTTCACCCAGACCACTGGGAACTGCTTGTCATCAACCCCCTTGAGATTCATTGACTTACCTGCACGGGTGGTCACTCCTTGACTTGAGTTAAATGAGAAAGGCTAACAAGAGGCTATTACACTAACTGTGACCAGGAGGGTTAAGTAACAGTCTTACAAAAGGCTCATCCAGCAGACTTGAGAGGGAAATAACTTCTAGCAGAGAGCTGAGGAGCAGCAGCAGCTGATGACAGCAACCCCTTCAGCTCAAACAAGCGCACTTGCAGAAGGGTGCTCTCCTGCAGGTCAGCTTTCTGATGCCAATCCTCCAGTTCAGCTACTTGTTCCAACCTGTCCTCAGCTAATCCCAGTCCCCTGGGCCTTCACATTAGCTGCCATGCTTAGAGTACATCAGTCATAGAAATGATCTCTATTTCCATTTTAATGAGTGCACAGTTGTGCACTGCCAGAAGAGAAATCTATGCACACAGCCTTCTGAAATGCTGAGCAGTCAAAAATGCAGCATTAGACAACACACACCTACAGACAAACTCCCACGAAAGAACAAGAAGTTTTTTTTCAATTTTATAGGGATTCCTTGTGTCCAAAGTTAACTTTGCCTTGCTATTTACTAGATTTATTATTGGAGAACTTGAGAAGCAAAATTTCACTAGCAAACTGACTCAAAAGTCCAATACCCATATCAAGAAAAACATCCAAACAAATGCATAAGTTGAATAGAGTGTCTAAGGAATGTTCTTACCACTGATCAGTGCTTCTTGGTCCAGCTCAAGGAAAAAAACCCAACAACCTCATTTGCATTAGAAAAGAACATACTGCATATGACAGTACACAAGTTAGAGGTAATGAATTCAAAAATTGACTCAATTAACCAGCAGTTGGATAGGTCTAAAATTAGAGAGATGGAAGAAAGGACATAATTACCAGAAGACCACAGCTACAGCATTTAATAGAGTGAAAAAGAAATTGCAACTATAATTAAAGGCAATGTCTTGCTTCATTTCTTTCTACAGGGGAGTCACGAACAGATATTCTTATAGGTGGTAATCTACATATGTCAAATCTCTGGGTTGATGTAGCACAGGAAAACTCCAATTTTTTCAATAGGCTTATTCACACAAGCACTGGACAAGCACAAACAAAAGAAGATGATTCTTGAACACAGTGGGTGTCATAGAGGATATCCTACATACCCCAGCATTTACTATGCTCTCAAATTTTCCTACAACAGAACAATTTTTTGACCAGGGTCAAAAAAATCTTTCTGAGAAGAGTAAAGAATGATCTTTTCAAGTGGAGGGTCCCAACCAAACACCAATCAAAAAACTTGCAGTAAATTGGTACTGAAAAATTTTCACTGACAGCTGACATGAATTTTAGACAATTAAAATATATCAGAGCAACCCTCCAGGCAAAACCAACGATACAGAAATTCTACTGCAGGTATATAAGAAGCCTGCTACAAATGGTGTTACCCATAAGAATGGGTTTTCTGCTCCACAGCTTCTGGCAGCCACAACCAAATCTTCTGCAGCTGTGAGAATGATGTTTAATTCAGTATTACGGCATACCACCACCAACCATTTAAGAATCCTAGTTCTCATGTTACTTCAACAGGAAAAGAAAATCTGCCCTATCACAAAAGAGCAGCCGTCTTCAAGGACTTTTCACACATAGACACACACACATATTCATGTCTGCCTGTCTTCTAGAGCTAGATGAGAGCCCTATTCTTAATATACTTGATTTCTATTTGAGTCTTAAGTGTGTGAAGGAAAGGTCCTTTGTGCTTATCCGGCCAGTGAACCAGAGTTCATTCTGGCACTTGTGAGACCTACAAACCACCTTACTGCAAAAGACTTGCGTGTGCACTGCCATAGGCTAATTGGACAAAATGAAGATGACGCTATACCATGAGAACATTACAGAATGAACACACCCTCTAGGATGAAATTTTCTCCATACCTAGCTTTTTTGCTATTTTTTCCAGCTGTACGACTAAAACATCTGACACTAACCTTAAATGCCTAGGAAGGAAACTTGTGACTAGAGCCTGACTTCAGCAAAACCAATGCAAGCAAGGGTTAATGCAGTTCAAGTACACATAGGTTTACCTAGATAGCTTTATCTAGTTCAAGTGGTTTAACTTTACGGACATCAATAATCACTAACGCTTTCAGAGAAGATAAGTACGAGCAGCTCAGCTATGGAGAACTGCTTGCACGCTTACTTCTAAGGTTTTAGTCAGGCAGTTGAGAGTGAACGACAATCCTGGTGTGCTCACGTCTCATTCCCAGTTGCAGTTCTGCACCGCTGTAGTCAACAGCCTGTTCAGCATGACTGAAGAAGGCACCTCTTTAACGAAACCGAGCTTTTCCAATCTTCTTTGGGCTTTCTCGAATAAATGCCTCAGTTACCATAACCAGTGCTAAAATAAGTAAGTATTTATATATAAGTATAAGAAAGAAGTAACTGGATTTCTCTATGTTCTTAACCAGTTTTTAATTTCTTCCTTAAATGTGTAACGAACATCAGAAACGGGAAATAACTGGTATCTTTCCTTGAAAATATAGACATTACTTTGTTTAAAAGGTACTGTTAGATTATGTTGCAGAAGAGAAAGATCAAGCTTGACACCATAAATTCTATTTACGCATCTTCTTCTAAACTGGTAAATTTAAGGAAATTACAAATGTTTGATACTGACACACAGAAGTCCAATAGATACTGTAAAAAAATCCTCAAAAACACATTAAAAAAAGGTGTTGAATATATTTCAATATTCTAATGGATTTAAATGGATATTAGTTTAGGAATTGTTTGACTAGTCAAATATTTAGGAATATTTAACTATGCTTGTCTGTTGTTTAAAAAAAAAAAAATCTTCCATTTTCAGAGCTTAGAAATTTGCTCCGTTACCTTAAATAAATTTTAAAATATAGCAAAGAGAGCTTTAAGAAAAAAAAAAATCTTCAAAAGCTAGTACAACCATGTTCTTCATAGTGTAGCGTATCAGATTCTTTCTGATCAAAGCAATCCAAAACAGTTAAGGAAAGTAACATATTTTTTAACATCTCAGTTGTATTAAATAAAACGAAGTACTGAAATGTTAACTTTGACTGCATGTTTATCAACCTTTTATAGAACATTGCTCAAAAGACATACCTCTTCTTTGTTCATCAAAGATACTCAACCCGGAACACAGTTCACAAACGTATGCCAAATGCAATACAGTGTACAAATACGTGAGGAAATGCCTACTATCACTGAAGGGTAAAGTTCCCAAAGTATATGAACATGACTTCTTTAGAGTGCTCTCTCCAATATTAAAATATAACTGAATTTTTAAGCAAAAGTATTTTGGGATGGGGGTGGTGGAAGGGAAAAATGTTCTTTAAGAGGAAGCCACAGGACACTACAGAAAAAAAAAAAATATACATTGAATAACCAGGCTTCATCCTGAACTAAAAATAAACATGAAAACCACACCAGGAATATGTTTGCAAATCTCTGGGTATTAGAAAAAACAGTGAAACAGTCTCATTTTAGTATTCCTTTCTCCAGGGATTGGAGTTTGGCAAAATTAAGCTACAGTTTTTTGCTGGACTACATAATACAGCAAATTTTAACAACATTTACATAGCTTCAACATGAGCATAGGTCCATTTACATAGGTTCATAGGGCAAACTAACACAGACCCATCATCTTGCGAGAATGCCCTTAATCCCAGTTGCACCCTTAAACAATAAAATGTAATTAGCTGTGCTGCTTTCAGGAATGAGTTCTTTATTAGGGATGCAGCTAAGTGTCATAATAAGCTGAAAAACAAAACAGCCCAGTTTCAGATGCATTCCATTTCAGGAAACTGAAATAAAAAATATTGTTTTATAATTTTTCCTATATGATCTGTTCTCCAGTAGCGAGTTGGTCTGTAGATTGAGTTACATAAATAAGAAAAATAACATACTTTATTTTCCAGGATAATCTTTGTACTCTGGACAGATTCTTTATGTTACCACATAAATGCTTTGCATTCAAAGCATTTACAGTCTCTCTGCCTTGCTGCAATAAAAGAGCTTTTCAATTATTTTTTAATTGCAGTAAAGCTAAATGAAGTGTGCACTGCTCAGGCAATTTGGCTTTCTTATTACAAAACACAAGGGGGATCCTGACTGAGCTCTACATATTGCAATGAATAATTTCTTTCCTTTTGTTCGGGTCTGGAACGATTAACATTTTTGAAACTTTATTTTTAAACACAACAGCATACATGTAATTTAAAACTAAATTTTAAAAAAATGCATGTTTTTCCTTCTCTTTTTGACTAAGTCAAGTTTGATAATTTCCTGTTTTATTCATTGCACTTTGACTGCAGAATTTATTCCAGGTTAGCCGAATGTGTGTTTTTTTCCCCTACAGCATTAATACTGTAGTGGCAATGTTATCTGAACAGTATTTTTTGTTGCTGTTGTTAATGGTTGCTTCATAACATATTCAGTGAAGATTCGCTGTATTACTTACAGATCATTTTAAGTTTTAAGGATCTCAAAATAATTAAGAAAAATCTCTATAAAGAACCACCTAGGCTTACTTTCACCATCACTTCTGGTTCAGAATAGGAAAACCGTCAGCACATTCACAGCACAGGACTAGAACCAGACCCAGGAGCTGCAAAGCAGCCACCAGAAGTCGCCTTCGTTGGAGGCAATCCTAATACGCCCGCACACCCCCCACACGCCCCCCGCCACCCCCCGTTATCACACTGAAGAAAAAACATATTGAACAGGTCTCCCTGAGGAGGTGAATTGCCTCAGAATTTTATTATCCGTTTTTAAGTACCTTTAAGTTCTTTTTAAGGAGCAATAGTCCACCTGTCTCTTGTAATAGCATTTCCACAGCAAAATACAGGCAGGATGAGAAAAAGGTTCATTCGCTGAATGCGAATCTCAAGCAAGAAGGAATGCGCAATAGCAGAGGAATGGGCCAGGTTTCTGCTGAAACTGGCCTTGATTAAACAAAACAGATTAAAAAAAGTTACAGAACTTGAAGAATTTGTGGCAGTTAGCCCCCTTGCAGAGCTCTTAGGAAAAGACATGACCTTTCCATCCTGAGTTTCATAGTACCGAGTGGACTTCCATGTTTGATAGAAGAAGGTTTCTTCAGCTTCTTCAGTACCCGTTGCAAATTTATTTCCAGAGTGGAAATTAACGCTAATGATGTCTTTAATGCTTGCCTGCATTAAAATTACAATATGGACATCAAAGAAACTTTTAATTCTCTTCAGAGCAACAACAAATGCTGCAGGAACTAAACTAAAGCAGCACCATGAATATCAGGCTGAATTCCCCAAATTGTACTCTAATATTGTGGGCTGGCAACAGATGTTCCCTAATGGAAACTTGTAGTGTTTGCCTCTGGAAAAAATCAATTCTTGCCTTCAACAGATTAATAACAAAATACAAAATCATGGTATTTTGCTTAGGCATTCAAATTTAAATCTTCCACCTGAAAAATCAGACCTAGATCAGGTTAAACACATCCTAAAAACAAATGTAGGACAGATAGAAGATGCTGTTGGCAGAACTTAAGCTTCTTCAACCTCAAGATGATATTCCAAAAGGTGTTGAATGACCCGAGAATGGCAAAGACATTTTAGATGCACATTTATTAATTTATCAAGGATAACTTTAAACTAGCATGGGGCAAGTCTGTAGGTCAGTATAAAACAGTGATGATCTTGGCAATGTTCTGCTTGTTCCTAATTTTCTGGGGCCAAAATGAGGAAAGAAACGCTTTATGTTACATATCATATGGAACAAATGTTGGGTTGTTTTTTTTTTTTCCTTAGTGTGTCAGTATTTTCATGTACTACTTGAAAATGGGAATGAAACACAAGTATCCCAAAACTTTTTAACAAAAAAATTATCTTGACAATGTCCATTGGCCTCACTTTGAGTATCACTATACAATCTTTCTATCTAACTTTTCACTTTTTCTCCCTTAGGCTACAAGGGAGTAGCAGTACTCAATGCTCTAATTCCACAAAGACAGATGAAAACTGTTCTCAGGCTGAGCGGTCACACCTTCTCATCTCACCTCAGACCTCAATTTTTTCTTAAATACCTTCAGCTTTCCATAAATTTTTAGAGGCCTACACTCTAAGTTTTATAAATACCTGATATGAATGATGTTTCACACTGATAACTGGGATCTTCATATTTTCTGAAGTGGAAAAAACTTCTAAGCTATCATTATTTTCAGGTTAAGATGACTCATAACACTGACAAACTCATTATAACACTGCTCGTGAAAGTTTGTGAAGGGCATCAAATCACATTCTGTACTTGACTACTTTTTGTTGTCAGTAGCATGATGCTGACCAACTTTTCAGGTCTCTGGCCGGAGCACAGCATTGCCTGCGTGGAGTAGAATGCCCGCAGAGGGTTAGTGCAGTGGCAAAACTATTCTTCCAGATTAAAAGTAAAACAAGAATTGCCCTATTAGAAACCACGAGCTCTTGGTAGCTGGAGACGACAGCAGCGCTTTCCTGCAATACACAGATAAAGCTGAATTCAGATCAGTTCAACTGAAGCAATCTTTTGATCTTGGCAATCTTCTAACATTCTCATCTCCACTTTATAAACCGTGAGCTAATGCGTTTCTTAGTAACATGCTTTGTATTGCCTGTTCCTCATGTGGACCGCTCCTACTCTCAGCACTTCCTGGGTGGCCAGCAACGGAGAGAAAGGGTTAGAGACGATGAGACACGGCACCATGTAAGAGCAACTAGGACTAAGACTGAAACTGAACCATGATAACCCACAACATAGACAGAGGAAACAGACTGGTAGGAGTAAGTGAAAAATGGTACCAATCTGGGCCTACATGAAGAAAGGTGGACAGAATTCCAAGTTGCTAGGAAAATGTGATCCTTTACTCTTTCTTTTACTTTTTCTTTACTCTTTTTGTAAGAGTTTGGTGTTTGCGATGAACACAGCAACTGGGACTTAAGTCTTTATTTCTGCATGAGATGCCACAGCTCCGAAGACCAGGATCTGCAGTCTTCAAATGGTTAAATGCTAAGAGGAACAGGTGCCATCTACTGGCTCCCAGTTTCCCTTAGAGATTATCATAGCCAAATTAATAACCATAATTGATGACCTGGGTTTACAGATGTGCTACATCTTATGTGATATGGCTGCAGGCATAAGCTTTATACTCGTCCTTTTATATCCAACTTGTCCTTGATTTCAATGATGATTTTGAAGCTCCACATGAAAGAGCTCCAAAGAAAAACATTTATATTTTTATCATGTACCAATGACGAATTTTGAGTACATGATTTGACTACCAATGATTTGATGTAGCTCATATCTCCTACTAAACATGATACATTATACTAACACGAAAAAGCAACTAAAAATTGATTTTCCTTGTTTGTCTTTTACCTAAGAAAACGGCTGATCTCTCCAGTTTTTGAAACGTCTGCAGAGATTTTTGTGTACATTTTCAGCTGGTTTATGCTCTACAGCAACAAGCCATTTTAACTGACTGCTGGGCTGGGAAAAGAGAAGGATGTGAATCAGTTCTTTCTACTGTCATCAGTAATTTGTACGTATCTTGTTTTCACAGCCTCTTGTTGATAACAGAAGCTGAGATCCAACATGTATGACTTTCAGCTTAAGCTAACCACTATTTCCCCAAATACAAACTACCCACAGGCCTCTATGATCTGGTTGCCTACGATCTCTATTTTTGATCTAAAAAATGCTTGAATGACTCAAAGTTATAACGCTGTAAAGGAATTCATCACACGTTTCATATAGAAAGCTTTCTGGTCAGCTGTTATGTTTATAGGTTTGTGGTTAGTAAATTAAACCATTTTCTAGTAGCATTCTCAAAGTATCAAAGGCTACAAAACTGGGGGAGACAACCACAAAGGAGGTTTGAATGATACACAACTAATTCCTTACAAAACACAAAATACTCAACAATTTGTTCAAAAACAAGGTTTCCCAATTTTATAAGGAACAAACAGGATGTTGTGAAACATAATCACAGATAAAATCAAAGGCTTAGTCAAGATTATTTGCAGATCTCTCCATTCCAAAATTTTTACTTTTTTCCCCACGCTAAAATATCAGGTGCTAAGTGACCCAATGTTTTACACGCTACAAAAAACAAAATAAGTCAAAACTAACCACTGGAGACAAGTCTATGTAAACTCTACCAAAATTTGAAAACAGTAATTTAGAAATAGTTGAAAACGTTGCTTGAAAAGGTAAATGCTTTTTCGCTGTGGCTGCAAAGTCTCCCAGAAAACGTGGGAGATGCTAAAAGAAAGTTACTCTAACATTATGAAAACACTATGGGAAAAAAAAATGAACTCTGTGAGAGGCAGAGCGGGAAGGGGGAGCAGTAAACAGCCTAGAACACGCTGGTGCCATTCTGGAAGGCACAGCCGCTGTAGCTGGGTAAGGAACACAGGAGTCCTTGTGCGCACGTTGCGGGACCATCAGTCAAAACCCGACGTTTATGCCCAGCTGTTTGCCAGCTCCACCGAAGTTGTCCACCCACGGAGCCCCTGCCTCCCCGCCAGCCAAGGGCGGGGGGCTGGCCCGGGCCAGCCGGGCCGCGCCGGTGCCCTGGAGGACCCGGGGGAAGCGGCGGCGGGGAGCCCGGCCTGCACCCGGAACCGGGGAAAACGCCCGCCGCCCGGGCCTCGCCGCCAGGCCGGGAGGGAACGCCGCCGCGTGCCGCGCGCGCCGCCGCCTGCTGCTGACGTCGAAGCTTCCCGCTCGCACCCCTCCCCCCCGCTCGCACTCCCTCCCTTCCCCTGCCGGCCGCCGCCACCCCGACTCACGCAGATGGAGATGCGGAGCACCCCGCGCTGGTAGTCCCGGTACAGCTCCGCCGCCTCCCTGTTGCACTCGATGCAGCGGTAGGCGCCGAGCGCCGCCATGGCACGCGAGAGCACGCCCCGGCCTGTCAGCGCTTCCAACCGCCGCGCTTCCGCGTTCGGGGGCGGAGCCCGGCCCGGCCCGCGCCGCGGCGCGTCCTGGGAGTCGTGGTTTTCTGCCGCCGCCCTCGGCCAGGCCGCGCCGGCGCGGAACTCCACGCCCCAGGGGGCAGCGCGGCGGCGCCCGCCTCCCGGCCCCGCCCGCGGGAAGGGCGAGGTGGGGGCGCCCCCGTCCCCGGCCGCGGGGGAAGCGGTGCGCATGCGCCCTGGGAAGATGGCACCTGCCGGCGGCTGCGGTGCCGTGAGGGGACTGTGGGTGCCGCTGGCCCTGCTGGCCCTGGCCCGGGCCGCGCTGGCCCTGACCGAGCAGTACTCGGCCTTGTCCCTGCTCAAGCAGGAGCTGCACCGGCAGCGCCAGGGCCCGGCGGGGGGCTGCGCCTCGGCGGGGGAGTGGGCAAAGCACTACTCGGCCGAGTGCGGTGAGTCGGGGGGCGCTGCGGTGGTGGCCGCCCCCAGCCCCCGGGCGGGGACGAGGAGGCCGGCAGCCCCTCGGCGCCGCGGAGCTCTGAGGCCGGGGGTGGTGGCGGGGACGCCGGTGCGGGCGCCTTCTGCCCCGCTCCTGCGGAGGGCGGCGGGAGCAGAAGAGGAGCGCGCGGCCGGGCCTCGCCTCACGCCTCACGAGGGGGCGCCGGCGCGGGGCCCCGGCGGCGGGCGGGCGGGCGGGGGGGGGGCGCTCGGCTGTGCGCCCCGCTGCCGCCCCGCCGCCTCACAGCGAGGCATCGCCGGTCTGAGCTGCGCCCCCGAGCCGCGCGGTGCGGTGCGGAGCAGGGGCTACGGCTGTGGCGCGGGGCGGGGGAAAAGCTCCTTCTCCCTTGAACGGGTGGACCCTGGGGCCTGTGGTGTCACCCGGGAGGATTCCTGTTGCCCCGCGCGCCGGCCTGCCAAGTCCGGCTGCTGGACTCTGCCTGCTTCGTCATCCCTGCGCTCAGGGGCACGCAGGCCCCCCAGCCCCTTGTGCTCGTATTTTTGCATCGAATGTGGCTCGATTCATTTTCTGCTACGGTTACATATCTCCTGCTGGTGAACCAGGTGCTTTTCTTTAGGAGCGCCAAGTTCAGGTAGCAGATCTTCTGGTCTTTTTCAAGTTAGTTGGTGGCTTTTAAGACAGGCACAGTTAAAACTATTTTTATGTGCTTAAGTATCTGTTGCATCAGGATCATGTGACTTAAGCAGTCTGTTATGATCTTTGATCGTGAGCATAGTGTGAATGTGCTGTACAAAAATGCCAGTCTGAATCACAATGTACATGTAATACAGATGAAGAAAAAGATTTTATCAATTCAGTGCAATATAGGCACTCAATTATTTATATGAGAACAACCAGTGATGTGTCATGACTGCTTAGCTGTCTGCAGGGTTTTATTTTTTTTTCCCTTATTTCATAAAGTCTGTGCTCATATCAACAACTGCTGTGGCCCCTAAGGACAATATACAGCTAGTGTAATCCACACAAAATTACAAACTTTCTAGATATACCTTGTTACGAGTTTCCTACGTCCGCTTTTTTTTCCCTCTGTATGTGCACTTTTGTCATTACAGCTTAAAGTTCTTTGGTTAGCTTTTATCTATATCGTCTGTGTTAAGGAGGTATTTTACATCAGCTGCTTTCTTTTTTGGGGGTGGGGGCAGGGTGGCTACAGTGGCTGAGAGCCATAGTATGTAAACACTAAATCAGATCGTGAAAATTATCTCGGTTGACCATTGCTCCAAATCATTCAAGCTTAAGAATAAAACCAAAAAGACTTTCACCCAGTGTTAAGATAAAATCTGTATATCACACAAGTTAATAAATGGCAAAGCGTGATTACATCTCTTCTGTTACTAAGGCATGAATGATTGACTTGGGATACTCCAGAGGTGTGTTTGGAAGATTAGATTTTGATTTAATGGTGGACGTTGTTTTAAAGAGACCAGTGTAATTGGGATTGATATAAGGAATTCTGCTTAAATCATCAGGTGCCTCAGGTACTTTGCGTACACTGATAATGTGATAGCCCTTAGTTACAGAACAGCATACTTACCCGGAAATAGCTGTATACCAGTTCACTCCTTGCTATTTAAATCCTGTGGCTAAATAAATTGCTAGTTGAAAAATTCCCTTACGCTCTTAGTCTTTGTTTTAGTACAACTTTCCCAGAAGCTGAGAACCTTTTTATCTCAAGTAGTTTCTCTTGTAGCCTACTACAAGGTCCAGGGTAATTTCTCTGGTTGGTGTTTCTACTTTTTCATAAAGTTGTTAATGAGGCAGTGTGGTACGGGTTTGACTTTATCTAACTCGCAGACAAAGGCAGGTCCGTTCTTCCCTATGAGTAAAGCAGTTTATTGCCCCAAGAATTGCAAGATTTGAAGGGTTCTTTTCCCCCTATAGCTTGTAACAGGTAGGCTGTTCTTATTTCCTGCCACCTTATTAAAAAAGTCCTTCGCTAAATTCTTGCTGTTGTGCAGAAAATTATTCTGGAGGTGGGCCGTGCCTGCACCTCTTTGTTTTGGTTTGTGAAGCAAAAATTGCTCAGTGAGTCCACAGCGATGGCTCTTAACTGTCTCTGACTTACGAGCATCAACACAGAACAAGTAATGTGTTAATAATGCTGCCATAGCACAGGAGGGTTTGGCCAACGTGAAGAGCAAAGGGTAGCATTGAAAACTCTTACTGGAAACTGTGGCTGTTGAGCCACTGTTCTTACAGGACTTTCTGACTTTAAACTTTGACCTTCTGCTTTTCACCACTCTTGCTTCTGTTATAAAACTTCTCCCACCAGTTATTGTTTATGGCTCAACTTAGTTCCAAGTTTCTATTTCCAGGGAATGATTTTAGATGCTATTTTGACTTCTCTTTATAAGAAGACTGTTTCTTTTTCTCTTTTAGCACTGTACTTGTGAGAAATGGGGAGTTAACTAACTGCAACCCTTATGTAATCAAAATATAAGAATAGCACTGCCTGTACAAGTGAATTAGAAAAACACACTGCCCCCCAGCCTTTCAAACTTAGCATCAAGCTTCTATTTGTGAACATTAGGGGAGATGAGAAAATTTGGTGTTTGTGACGTGCAATCAAAGAGATAAGACTGTTTATTTACTTTTTCTTGTTTACTCTTGAAGTATTTCAAGTTAATAGAAGCTTTAAGATCTGAAGACTTAAAAGCTAATAGTTCTTTTAGGATAGCAGTTAATGTACCATGTAAGTGAAGTAGTGACGTCTATAGTCTATCAATCTAGGGAATTTTGTTGATTATTGTTGTTACTTGTTTATTTGTTTCTTTTGTTAAACTTTTTCTCTGCTATGCCAATAACGGTTTGACTTTTCATAGATTTGAATCAATCTTATACTTTTTGTAATGGTCGTCTTAGTAGTATACCTGTGAGGACCTTTGTATATGTTCAGTCAATTATGGTTTACTATTCTGTCTGCTTTTTACAGTCTTTTATACCTCTGTTTCCTGGAGTTCCAGTAGTAGCTCTTTTTCTACCTCTGTATGGTCCATTCCAATTATTTTTCCTCTCTGGGATTGGAATGATAATTTTGTCTTTAATTTCTTGGGCCAGAAAATGGAATCATAATGCCAAATGGGGACATGTCTACCCCAAACTTTTCTCAAGCTTCCAGCTTCCTCCGTTTTTTACCCCCCTCCTTTTTTTTTTAGCACCTTCATTTTTTTTTTTTTAATGTATTTTTAGCCAAAAGCATAAGCAGAAGTAGCGATAAAACTGATTATATAAAAGCAGTCATGTCAGCTCTTGCTTCCCTGGCTGTGTGGATGTAGTGCTGTGTGCAGAAAGCTCTTCATTAAAGTTCTGCCCTGTGGAGTGCCCAATGGGGAAGCTGTTCAGATGAACATGAGGGAATGTGAGATGTGATAATAGAACATATGTGCAACTCTTTGAGTTCCTAAAGGTATTTTCTCTATTTTCCCCCAGATTCATCATTTTTGCACTTCCATGAATCGGATTGCGACATAGGAGGGTCTTCATCTTGTGAATCTGTGGTTTCTTTCAACACAGAAAAAATTCTGGTATGCTCTCAAGAATATAATGTACAAAACAATTTTTAATAGATTGTTGATGTCGCAGATCACTTTAGCTGCATAATCAGTTAGAACGAAATTCAGGCAAATAACTACAAATAGCATCTGTTGTTCAGTAGGCATAGGTCCCCAAAAGGCTTAAGAATGAATGAACTCAAGTTGCTCATGAAAGTATGATTTCGTAGTACTTCATCATGAGTCTCTAGGGCTGTCAGCAGTTTCAACTAATTGAAGCTGATGTTTCCACTGAAGGCTAACCTTCACCTGGATTAGTCTACCAATTTTTTATTTTTAGGGGTGCAGGGGCTATGACTGAAAAAGGGAAAGGTGTGTTAGTTTTTACCCAGATTAACTACCTGACGAGGCTTACCACAAAATGCGTGTAAGAGTAGGAGTGATAACATGCAATCGCTACAGAAATAACATTGTGCACAGATGATAGAGTTATAGGCTTCAGACCATATTTCACTAGACGTAATACAGACATGGTATGTGGAGAATATTCTGATAAAAGAAGAGTATCTCTTGGTAGAGAGACTTCAAGAGGATTATTTTGGAATTTGGGTTTTCTTGCAATGCTACTGTTAACCTATTGATCTTGAACAAACGTAATCTTCAGTCTACGTTAGAACACAGGTTTGATGTTACTTCTTCAGTCCAGTAGAGTTACAAATATTGAAAATCTTCAAATAATTCCCATGTGAATATACAAAGAAGCCTTGGCAAATTTGTAGAAATTATTGGCTATGGGGGAGCGTGGAAACAATATTCTATTTCAAAGCGACTTTTCCAAAGGTGGCATTTGGAAATAAAACTACTCTACCGCAAATCCACCAAGCCAATTATTTAACTTCAATATTCTCCATAGACATTACCTCATCACATATTGGTCTGATCTTCTGTCTAGTCTAGTCTAGCGGCACCAGCAATTCTTTCTAAGGCAGTGAAATGTATATTAGTTTCTTAGAAATTTCCCTGTTTCAAAAAAAAAAAATTGTTTTGAAGAGAGCAACCGTTCAACCTGTCGGGAGCTGGTACTGTGATGAAAATTCTCTCATTTCTTGAAGGCAGAATGACTCGCATTTTGGCATCTAGAGCTGCAGGATGTCTAACCTATAACTGGATTCAGAATTTGTTGAAGAAGTATGGATCCCCTTCCTCCCCCACCCCAAGAACCAAACACTATTCTGTTATTCTATGATAACAAAACAGATGAGGTCGATGAGGGCGGGGGAAACTGTGTGGTACTTCTCTTGCTGAGTGCAGCTCTGTAATTCATAGGATATTAATGTAATGCCAGATTCTTTTGGTTGTAGCTTATTTTCCAATACCCAGTGTGGAATCTTGCTGTATCTTATCTTGTGTCCGCAGGCAAAGAAGTGTAGGCCTTTTTTGTAAATCCACCAAAGAAGAGGTTGTACTTCAGTAAAATGATTTTTTTCTAATGTTAAGACAATTACAGATGAATAATGTTTTGCAGAGTTAAATATTGAAGATCACTTTCTGAAGTAGGTTTTCTGGAAATTACCTAAAGGCCATTGATGATATGAAAAGGTTGTGTTTGGAGGTGTGTGATTTGTAAATATATATGGTCTGCAATGTAGATTTAGTTCTCTAACTGGTATACTTGTTGAAGCCTGCTCATTCTTGTGCTGTTTTTTAATGACTTTTTTTCTATGAGGAAAAGAACTTTTCCATTCTGTTACTGTCGGTGCAGCACTAGGTGGAGTAATAATTCTCAGAACGTTATAGTGTAATGTAGAGCTCATACATGATCTCTAACAAACAAGGTTTGTAAAATCCAATTTGCTAATCGTTCATACCCTCCAAAATACTCAAGTTTTAGAGCAGACCAAACTTTCTTCTCATTCCTAAGATTATTAGATGAACAGGGCAGAAACTGTGCAATGGGATTTGGCCAGTTACTTTTGTGCTTTGTAGATCATTGAAATGTCTGTCATGGACACAAGTAATGAGGCTACTTTCTATTGAACAAGCCAAAAAAAGTGGAAGGGAGGAGGACAAAGTGCAGTCCTCTCAGTAGAGGAAATGATGAGTTAAATATGTTCTCTGAAGTTTAAGGTGTTTAACTGCCTTCTCTGAAGTTAAAGATGTACGTATGTGCTGTTTAGCTGAAGCAAAAGAAGAGAACTGAGCAGTGAGAGAAGTTATCTTTTCCTCTTCTTGCTTCCTAGAACAGTTTGGAAGGCTTATTAATTAAATTAGCATTTTGTATTTTTCTAACATAAACTGCTCTGGTAGGCTTACAGCTGTCTATTAAATGTATTTCTGAGGGGTTGTCTTTGGCAGTCTTGGTTTCTGTAGGCGCATTATTTGGGGAATAGAAATCTTAGATGAGGCTACCATTGGCTGAACAAAGTCTATAACTGATAGAAGGTTATTGTTGAAAGGACAGCCTTTTTACTTTAGTATGGCAGTGTTAAGTTAAACTTGTCTTTATTGCTGGAGTGATATTCTTCTCAGTGTTTCTTTTACTCCTCTGTAGTACCCTTCCCTTCGCAGGAGACAAAGGAATAATTAATGGGGTAAAGAGTATAAACTTTCCTATGAAGTAGCATGTGTCTTAAAAAGACTTCCAAAACTTCATGTTAAGTAGATGTAATATAGAAACATCAGCCACTGGTAAAATGCTGACAATGTCCTTTCATCGGAAAGGTTTGATTAGCCTTATGTTAGAGAGGATAACAGCAGCACCTGACTGAAGAGCAGTTTTTCTCCCTGTAGAAAACTAGGAATGAATTTGTTTTCAGTTACCTTAAAGCAATCACAATAGTCTTAACTTTTTGATTTAAGGCATTCTCTTAAGGATTTAAAACATGGGTTTTCTATTAAATTCTTTACTGTTGTTTGCTGAACACTTAAAAAACATGATGTTTTACAGAGTCAAGCGAAGTTGCTTGCAGAGCAAAAACGATTTCCATTTGCTACTGATAATGACAACACAAATGAAGAATTGGGTAAGATGCCTTATATAAGGTTTGTGCAGGTGAATTACGTGCTAGTTATTAGCACTGAATGTTTTGAAACTAAACTGATGATTCCTTAGTGATGCGTTAATTTTAAAGTGATCCTAATAAACCTGAAAATACAGTGAGTTTTCTCTGGTCATACAAAGAAAATATGTATCTCTCTTCCTAAAAATCTTTTCTCCTTTGCTCACTAGAATTCTTCACCATGTCTGCTTAAGCAGGTGTTCAAAAAGCATTTTGATTAAATCCTGTTAAACAGTCTCAGCTATTTCCTGCTTCCCTTTTTCTGTCATTATTGATGACTAAAACTATTCAAACATCCAGAAAATTTTACCAATGGAATATGTTTTCTATCAAGTGTACATCTTGGATCTGTATTCCCATCTCCACACACTCTTCCCATCAACGCTTACAGGCAGCAGGAAGGCTTTCTGAATTATGTCCTTATACAGGCTGCTACTCGATGTTTTTTTCAAAGCACACTCAGCACAGAAAATGGAGGCATTTCAAATAAAGCAACAGGAAATACTTTTCTCAGAGGACTTGAGGAAGGAGTTACTTGCACTGCTTCTCCAAACTGGTACCCTCTATAGGAAGCAGAGGTATTATGAGGCAGCAAAGAGATTGTTGAGGATGTATGTCAAGGAAGGCAGCAGACTGTCTTTTATATAAGAGCAAAGGGAGACTTCACTGATAGGTTGTCTAATGAAATTAAAACAATTGAGTAGTTTTTTATTGACATAATTTCTGCCTTCACAGATTTATCCAGGATAATTTGGGGGCTTAATCTTTTTTCATATTCCTAGCATACCTATGTTCATAGAATCCTGCAGGGAATACCGAACTTCCTTCCAGCAGAAAATATTTGATGCTTTTAGTATCTGCTCTGTAGACGTGGAAGACTATGCCAGAAGGTCCCTATGCTCATGTTTGACCTGTAGGCTGGCACCTACCTACCCACTTTATTTCAAGTATGTCATGGTGTGAGGAACCTGGGTCCTTCTTGTTTGTGCGTGTTACTTTTAACTGTTCTGAGGAAAAGTAGTGTGAGATGTACGGGGCATTCTGAAGCAATGTTGGTACCAAAACACTTGGGCTAATGGACCATTGTTAACCCTTAGATTTTTCATAATAAAGTAGTTGTATTTTCGTAGTATTTAATTAAAGATGAAAAGATTAATCAAAGAGGTAACATTTAAAAAGAAGCTGATACTGTATCAGCTACTAGCTGCCCATCAATTGCCGTAGTTTTACAGACATAGCCTACAACCTCCTGCGTTTTGCCAAGAGTCTTGGATAAACAAAATAAACTCATTATCAGCAAGACAATGAGTCTTATCTTGCTTCCTCCACTTTTTTCCTTAATACTGGCATGGTTGAGTTGGTTTTATTTTACGTGCCAACTGTTCTGTGTTCTGGGATTGGAACTGTAAAGATGATACTAAGAACTGTGTAGTCTTGGAGGAGATGAAATGAGGAAAATTCAAGAGCTCTTCAACCTGTCCTTTGCCTTGCCAATTTTCTTTCCTTTTTTGGCAATGCTATGTATCTGTACCAAGTGAGGCTTTTTATGTATTGAGGAAAAAGCTTATGTTGCACACAAATACTTCCTTCTGCATAACAGAAATGCTCCAAGAATGAGGCAAGCTCTGGATTAAATACATTTCTTATTTCTCTTTCATTTAACTTTTTCCTTCCTTTAATGAACAGTGCTTGGCAACACTGCCAAAACAATGTGGCTCTGCCTATATGGAAGATAAATGTCTGTGTCCTATTAAAAATACCTTTGTTCTAACTGGCTTATTCGTCTCTCCTCATGTTTGAGTAAATAATTAATCTGATAGGTGCCTCTTCCATTCTGTTTGGATGACTGCTAAAACTCATTAGAAGTATGAGGAAAGGTGAATTCTCACTCTTAGTTCCACTGTCAGCCATTTGTGCGAACTGCCTGGGGAAAAGTTGTACTTTAACCTTCATAGCTCTGGTCTGCAAGATACTTGGATTTTGTGGGCAGTGTAGACAGAGCTTAGTCCAGAGTTAAGAACTGTGAGAGATTAAAACATGTGAAATGAAACAATCTTGAGATATTCAGCTGTCAGAACTGAACTTCAGTCATGCAAGCACAACTACAGCTTTCCAGTCTTGTGACTTGACTGTATTTTTATATCCTGTGGAGATTACAGGAACATGTTTCTAAAACAGTGGTCTGTTTCTTTTTCAAACACTTGGCCTCTACTCCAAAGCAGGGGGGATATGCAAGAACTTTAAAGATTTTCATAATTTTAACATGGGTAAAGATTCTGTAGTTTTTCAGTCTCATTTTTAAAATAATGGAATCACTTTAGTTGAGGTTTTTCTAGATAATTCAAATGAAGGAAAGACTTACTGTGAGCTAGTAAAGTTTAGCAAAATGTGTACAAACAAGTACAATCAGATGTTCTCTGATGGAATTGTAAAAAAATGTTAGCCAGTGTTAGCCAGGCTCACTTATAATTGAGAAAGCAGCTATGGCTACTAAATGGGATCATGGTACCTTTCCTGGTCCTAAATACTTCAGAAGCAAACACAGACCTTTTCCTGAACAACTTGTTTGGGGTTTTTTCTCTCCTTTTTACAAACCACAACCCCCAAACCCAATTCTGATCAGCACAGTATGAACTGAATAATTAACAAATCCTAGGTAATGGTTGAGGGAAGTCATTTCAATGGCAGTTCAGAAATCATTTGACTACTTAAATCTTCAGTGCAATGTAGGAACTTACATTAAGTACAACCAAATCGTAAAATGTATTAAAAAAAATCAGGATTTTTTCTGTTTTATTTACATTTCTAATTTTTTGTTAGCAATTGCTTACGTGTTGATTGGCAACGGCTTGCATGATGAAGCCATACGACATTTTTCAACAATGCTGCAGGTAAGTTTTCTGTTTGGACCCCTAAAAAATCACTTTATGAAATTATCCATTACAACATACAGCTTTTACTAAAGCAAAGATTCAATTAAGCATTTTAAAATGAGGGTAATTATTCTATGAGAGTAATTATTCTATTATTTGCTCATTTTTTTTCCATCCAAACATAAGCATACTCTTAAAATCAGGTGATTCAGTATCTTTGTTATTTGCTGAGTACTTTTTATGGCACTTTGGGGGGAAAAAAAAAAGCATCTTCAGAAACCTGACCTGTGCAAAATTGAAGTTCCTTTAATTGCCCTCTTAATGTGTAGGCTGAGATATTTTGATGTGGATTTTTTTTGGGCGACTGTCAGCATGTTGCCAGTAACATCAGAAAAAAAAACCAACAGAGATGACTTGTTGCTAGTGGCAAGTACTGCATTGCTTTCACGATGATAAATGATTTTGTATGCTGGGTTTATCCTTCTTATTCAGTGGTAAGCATTTGATGAGTTTAATATGCCAGTAAAACATAACTAATACTTCAACATTTTTTTTTCTGACCAAGGTAAAGAATTCAGAATCTTCTATGACGTAGAAGGTAGCCACTTCTAAAACAAAACAAACCCCAACAGTTTAAAAGCTTCAATTAAAGCTGATTTCAAAATACTGTGTTTTTATGGCTAAGAACCTGGGACTACCAGAAGCATGGACCTGCTTTTTGATCTAAACTGGTTGTAGTACATAAATGCAAGCTGGAAGTAATACTTCAAATACTAGCATGCTTTTTTTTTTTTTAACTCAAATGTCATATGGCTTGTACTTAAATTGAGTGAAAGTGTGGCAATTTAGTGAATTATTCCAGGGAATTTATCAGAGGACCAGAATGTTTTTTGTTGGGTTTAGGTGTTTAGTGATCTCTGATTTGTTTTTTATGTGAGGAATGATTTTTTCTTTTTACCCTAATGAGTAATCCTGCTTCAAAAACCACTGGACTTACACAATGTTTCCTGCCTTCTCTTCATTAAGAAGGGAACTTAATATATGTGAAGATAAGCAAGATACAGCAACTGTAGAAAGATATTGTGAGAAGTGTGTATATAGTAGAGTCCCTTTGCAATGCACACTTCTCAGTTGAAATGAATGTCGTGCTTATTGTGTGCCTGAAAGGCTGTAAAGTTGTTGACTCTGTCTTCCATAAGGCAATTTTAAATACATATAAAGTGAATATTAAAACATTTAACAGAACAAAACAGCCTTACTTAGCTGCTGTATTAAAAGTAGGGAAGTTACCTGAAGGTGATGTTGGCAAGTGTAGACCTGGAATCAGCTCAAGTCTGGCAAGCTGCTGGCATTGGTGTATCTGTTGTTTTGTCAGTGAAATAATTTGTTTCTTGGCAGTTGTCCCAGTTAAATGAGACCAGGTCTATGCTACAAACTTTTGTAGCACAGCTGTGGTATTGGGTGCAGGTGTGAAGATGCGGGATTCATGACTGGTTTTCAGGGAAACTGACTGCATAGACATTGTTGTGCCAAGAAAACTGGTTTTGCTGTTGTGGTTCTTCAAATTTGGATGGCGAACCATGGCTGGAGTAAATAACATTGAACAAGAAGTAGATTCACTGTGTAAGATGCATCCCCTTAAGTGCCTGAGTTGGTAAGCCAGGGACTTATATCTAACCCAAGGAAGGTGTGTTTGAATTTTGCAGAACTATTTTGGCAGAATACCTCTAGTTTTAGTTGCTACCTGAGTACAGATTTTGTCAGGATGTCACAATTTCCTGCTTCCTAATTTTAAATCTTAAATTTAAATTATGAACAAAACAAGCTTTGAATGGCTGAATTGTACTTGTTTATTATCACTTCAGTGACACAAGAAAAAAGAAGTCATATAATTACCAATAAGGTTACAGATAATGAAGTTTGGACAACAGACTCTACTAATGTGTACATAGCTTCTGATAGGTGGTCACTGACACTATAACTGCACTCTGTTTAGCTTATCTTCCAGGCAATCACAGTTGTCAGGCAAAGAAATTCAAATACATATTGAAGAAAGATACCTTTTTAAAAAAAACAAAACAAAACAAAAAAACCCCACACAACTTATTATTGTATTCATTTTTTAATCTTAACAGGAAGAACCAGAGCTGGTTAGTGCCATTTATGGACGAGGGATAGCATATGGAAAAAAAGGACTACATGTGAGTAGATAATTATTTAAATTAACATCTGACTAAATTATTTGAATCCAAACTATAAGAAGGCCTGTAACAGGAGGAGCTAGAGTGATTAGAACTTGATAGGTACATCCCGAAGTCTTTGTGCTGTCCTACTATAATGATGTGTCCATCCCTTGGTAGGTCTTCATAACATAGAGGGATCTAGCAGATCATACTGCGCAAGCCACGGGTACGTTTGCTTTGTGGGACTGTGGAAGTAAAGCAGCGTGAAGCAAGGGTGCCAAAGGAGAATATAGGCACAGTTGTGAGTGGTAGATAGTAAGGCTGGGAGCCACAACCACTTGAAGGAGTTACGTAATAAGATAATAGGCAGTACCTTGCCTCTGAGAGGCAGGTTTATGAAGTCCCACTGAATTTGTCTCCACATCTAGTCTGTATTTGGAAACAAAAAAGTCTTTTATTGCAACTTGGAAACATCGTCAACTCTTGCAATCCAGTAGGCTTTATATTGCTTCATGATTGCCTATGCCTCTTGATACGTATACCACCTTGAATTTGTTAAAAAAAAAAAAAAAAAAATTCAAAGTTACTTACAGTTACAGCTGACTGCTCAAACAATTTCCTGAGCAAAAATAAGTTTAAAAGTAGACTGTGGCCCTTGTAGTTTGAGTTTGTGGCCTGTTGAATCGTGATTGAATGGTTGCTGGAATTCTAGAAGAAAGAATAGTTAAATAACTGTTTGAAAATTTCTTTTGTGCAGAATATTTAATTCTTTAGTGGTGCTGACTGGAGCTTGAAGTCCCTCATATTTGCATGTTGTTAACACCAGCCTGAGTTTGTTTTCTCAGTTCGGCTAGATGTTGAGATAGCTTCACCTCGTAACAGTTTCTGTCAGTGACACCTTCAAGATACAAAGATGATGTTAGCACATGCAAAATTTCTTTGCCTTGAAAAAGAAGAAAAAGATCAATGAAGTCTAATACAGAACTTGCTATATAACCAGCTTGGATTTTTTTTTTCCCAATTAAGTAACTGCTTTCATCCTACAGTTTATTGAGGACAATATAAAAATTTAGATAGGCGAGATGGTGATGACATCAACCCGTTCACCAGTACTACTTGGATTAAGTTACAGACAGTACGGATGAAAACACTGGTGGGTGAGAGTATGCGTGTGTGTTGGAGTTCGTGTGAGAGCTTGAGTCAGCTTTGCTGCCAAGAAAGGTACCTGTGGAGCCGTAAACCTAATGTTTATTCACAGAGTTATATTAATAATTTATTAGAGGTACAGCACAAAGATGATGTGTACAAGCAAAGTTTATTTTTTCTTGTTTATAGCAGATGGGGGGGAGGTGTTCAGCTATTTGTAGAATACCGCATTGTAATGCTATTAGCAAAGGTGTGAAGGGCTTTTAATGTAAACTGATATACTTTCAGAAACTTAGCCAATCTAGTTGTCCTTCACTCTTCATAGTATATTACTCTTAAGTATGCACAGTTGTTTACCTTCCTTATTTTTCTCCTTTTCAGGATATGAAAAATGCTGAACTTGCTCTGTTTGAGCTCAGTAGAGTGATTAGTCTAGAACCAGATCATCCTGAAGTATTTGAACAGCGAGCAGAAGTGAGCATTTCTTGTCTCTTTTCAGATTTTTGGAGAAGTTGCAATTATACAGTATTTTCAAGTATTTCTTCACTGGTTTAATGACTAAAGCTCTTGTGTTTTTCTGTGGCCATTCCTCCTTTCTTTTAAAATATACATATTTGTTCTCAAACAGTGTAATCTGTGGAATGTTTGTTTTTAAAGTGAAACATACACCATATGGAGTTACTATAGCCAATAGAATAGCATATATTATGTCTAAATGTTTAGTTTTTGACATGCTATGTAGCAAGATTGTGTGTGTTTTAGTGTTTTTAATATAATGAATCAAAATATCACTTGAACCTTATTGTTTGCACTTGGTGTCACCTTAGTAAATTTATTGTTGGGACTAGTTGGTAAAATGCCAAACTTGTAAAGAATGAGTTTTTAATCAAATGTTTTCGTTTTATATTTGTGCGCATAAGTTAAATATCATTCAAATACACAGATATTTTTCATTTTGAAAATCATGTTTTGTTTTACCGATTAAATTACAGAAAATGGATTTCAAGAAGCAGCTTTGTAGACAAATCAAAAGCATAAATATTTATTAAAGTCAGCACACTGTATAATGATAACTGCCATAATATGAAATTATAATTCACAATTTTCATGTTTTTAATGATTTGTTAATACATTTGTTAATAATCTTGATCTAAAAATGTGAAAGGCATTCAAGTAATTGGAAAATAGACTATTTTCCATTGGGGAGAATATTTTGTCAAAATAAAAAGATTTATGAGAGTACTTCAACTACATTTTCAGTTGAATGTGTTGAAATAACTTAAAATAGAGTATTTTGCTTTGGCTGAATTGTTTTTATTTGGAATACTAGGTTTCTGCGAATGTTACTGGTGATTTTCATGTACACTAATATTTTTTTGGAGAAAAATGCTTTCAAATTTTCCCTTTGATAGGAGCTTAAAAGCAATAAGTACTGAAATTTATAGTAGAACTTTCCAGCCTGTTCTAGCAAATACAGTTACTCTGTTACAGCTGAACATGAAAAAGAATAATTTTCATATTTCTAAAACAAATCTATTCAGCCTGTTTGCTCTGAACTATGTTTTTGTTTTATATTCTTAGATATTGTCCCCACTAGGACGAATCAGTGAAGCATTATCTGATCTCACCAAAGCTATTCAGCTACAACCATCAGCACGGCTCTACAGGCACAGAGGTACCCTTTACTTCATATCTGAGGTTAGTGGATTTTGGGGATTCTGTTTGGTTTTGGTTGTGTGGATGTTGTTGATTATTTTCTTGTTGTTTGTGCCAGTTGTGTTACTTTTGTTCAAGAGGTTCTTTCCTATTTAAATTAAAAAACAAAATAACAACAAAAGCCCTGATTTTCTTGTAGTTGACTTTCTGACAGTTCCGAGGTATTCTTCAGGTATTTAATCTGCATATCTATTTAATGCAGAGAATCAGAGGGCAAGTACCTTGCATGCACATCTCAGATTGTTTTGTGTATTTGAGGAGTAAGGTATGGATAAAGAATTTGACTTGATTTATAACCTACAGCTGCATTTGAGTAGTATTGTTAAATGCCAGTCTAAAAAGGAAAACAGTTATGGCTAAGGCAGTAACTGCCCTATATACTTACCACCACCCCACCCCCCAAGAAACAAACAAAAAAACCCTACAAAAATGCTAGCATCCTATTTTGCTATGTAATCTGTGTGTGTTGTTCTTACACTTTAATGTAAAACAAGTAATTTTATCTTCAAAGATTGTGTGAATACTAAATAGCTGATTTCCCACTTTATTCTTCTGATTACACTCTGTTTGTTTCCAGCTATTTTTCCACCTACTTTACTATGTTTTATGTAGTGCTTGCTGTAAAAGTTGGAAGTGTGTTGTGCATTCCTTATTCTTTGATATTGTGACTGGCAGTTAACAGTCATTGCTGCTTAGGCCTGAGACTGACTTCATATATTAAACAAAATTCTGTAGTTTAATTCTGTGAAAATAAAACTATGTATTCCTCTTTATTTGTATGGTGTTTCCTCTGTCATTTAAAATCTACTTTATTACAGGATTATGCAACAGCCCATGAAGATTTTCAGCACTCATTGGAACTGAACAAAAATCAGCCTATAGCTATGCTTTATAAAGGCTTAACCTTTTTTCACAGAGGACTTCTGAAGGTAAAGCTATGTTGAATAATAGTTCATGTAGGACAATACTCTCTATTTGAAGTTACTTCTACAAAATAGTAGAAATATCATAGGTGTTGATATACATATTTTTCTCTCACATAAGGAAGACTTTTTACGGCAAAAGAGTGCAACCAAAATGAAAGGTGCCACTGCTGACTGTCATACTTCATGGTATGACATGTAAATACTGCTGGTCTTGCTGGATCTTGGTAAATCACTGATAACTGACGTGTTTATGGAGTGTTTTGAAAGATGTTTGTATTTGGCACCTCTGCTAATATCTGTATGGTAAATTCAAAATTTCCTTCCATGAAATGGAGACTCCCTAGGTTTTGTGAAGGGGAAAGGGATGAAGAGGAAAATAATTTTAAATTCTTCCTTGAATAAGCTAGAAGATAATCAAGGAAATTGCTGATAGAGAGCCCTGCATCTGTGTGTGTGTGTGTGTGTATTTCAGTTACATGTTGATTCTGAAATGCTCGTATCTAAATTGAGGGAACATAATTGCGCTCTCATATTCTAAAATCAGCAGGGAAGTAAGTTCTTCCCATGCTTTTTTTAATATTTCACCATTTTCTGACTCAAAACTTCTCTATGTTTTAGGTGTAGTAATATTGCACCTGTTTCTTGCTTGTAAAGTATTTAGAGATACTGCTGCAGTTTTTCTGAGGGGAGAGTAATTAGACAAGTTGTCCGAAATCATCAGTTTGGAAAGTGAGGATGCAACTGTGTGATTCCTAAATTCCAACAGAGTGGAAGCCTTTTTTTTTTTTTTTTTTTTTTTTTTTAACCTCTGCTAACAGCTCGGGATTCACTAACGGTTGTGTGAAGAAATCCTGACAGAACCTGAAGACAACCCAGGACTCCTGAGTTTCAGTCCACTATCTTTCATAGGCAATCACTGCATGTTGTTTTTTTTTCCCTTTTCCTTTTATTTTTTTTTCTTTTTTTCTTTAGCAGCAAACAGGCTCCTTCTCCATTTTCTTAGTACCCAAGCTGGTATTTTTTCCCCACACTCTCAGTGTATGCTGTGAGAACTTTAGGCTGTCATTGAACTTACTGTCTGTATCTTACTGCAGTCAAATGAGTTACTTGCAAATAATAGTCTGATTGAATTTCTGATTTTTGGTGTAGGCAGCAGAGAGCCCAGAAAGTGATGGTGGAAATATAACTGACAAGGATAAATAATATCTCAATTTGCGAAACAGAAACAATGTTTTCTTTCTGATCGACACATTTCTGCACCACCACCTCCTTCCCTCCAATTTCTTTTCTCAAAGGAAGTGTCTTCCCTCTCTCACATTCAAGTTCTGAGAGGTTGTGACTGAGTGGCTTTTCATCCCCAGGTATACCTTAGCTTCCAGTCAGGTTCAGACTGCCTCTTAAAGGAAGGCTGTACACATCATCTGTTAGGTTTTACCAGGCTTGCTGAAAACTGAGATTTGAGGTGAGGGTAGCAGAGTGTTCATTTTTCAGTCAAAAGAGATTGTTGGTTTTGGATCACTACTTTTGGGAATAATCTTTTTGGATTTAAAACTTATCTAGAGGACATGAGCCTATCAGTAATGGTAGGTGATTATCTTATATTTTTGTTCAGTAGATATTTTTGTGCATGTTGTAGTGCTCAGAATATATTTGATAGTTTTTCTGAATAAGAATCTCTAAATTGACTGAAGATACTAATGATGCTTTCCTTACAGCATTTAATTTCTTGCACTATAGACTTCAAGATACTTTTCAGGCATTCCTTCATAATATAATATAGTTGATTATTCCTTCCTTAATTCTAAGTCTCAGTACTGCATTTGCCAATTTATATAGCCAGTCCAGTTTAAAAACCTGAGTTCTTAATCAAATCCTTTGAATCGGAAGATTTGTTTGAACATATGCATATAATTATTTTTAGCTGTTTTATTACATTATATTCCTCACAGCAGCAGTACATGCTACTGTGTGAAGATGATCACTTACTCTCTAATCCCTCTTAAGAGAGTTTGCTAACTGTGCAACTAACACAGAATGCAATAAAAAATGAAAGGCAGAGTACAGATTTGAAGGAGTATTTTGGACTGCAAAAAATAAGAAGTGTATTATGAATGAAGAAGGAGGACTAAGGAGAGACTGCTTTGCCTTAGGGACCAGACTGAGCTTTGAAAGCAAACTCTGTAGGGATTTAATCTCTGAATGTTATTAAAATGCTAAAAGAATCACTCTTTCCCATAGCATATTAGACAAAGGAATTCCAGGTAAATCTGTCATTACCGTAAAGAATGTTGCAATATTTCATTTGTTAGATGATTATTATTACTCTATAGATTTCGTAATAAATTCATGCCTTGTTTATTTCTTCCAAGGGTTTTGCCAAATAACTCTAAATCCATATCTAGTAACTACTGAGGATGCTAAAATTAAATGCATGCAGTAAGGGACAAGTTTTTCTGTTGATGTCTTTCTATAGGAAGCCATTGAATCATTCAAAGAAGCTCTGAAGCAGAAAGCAGACTTCATAGATGCATATAAAAGTCTGGGACAAGCCTACAGGTAATTGCATTCAGAAATAGTTTTAAAGTCAGTTTTCTATCTGATGATGTTCTTTAAAATGCACTCTCAAGTTTTAAATGCTTGTTATAAAACCGTGCAGAATCATATGTGTATTTGGTAGCTCCTACAGCCAGAATGGCTATGTCAGGATATGTTCAATATAAATAATTTCTAGGTTTGCTGTGTATTTTTAATTCAGTCCCCAGTAGCTGTTTGAGTCTCCCAGACTCAAAGGTTAGGTAAATGGCAGTTTTCAGTAGGACATGTTTTAGGTATGCTAAATGATTTTTCTAAATGATGAAAATGTTTAGTATGAACTGTTGATTAACATGCTCATTAGTTGCCATCTGAGATTATTGTGCTACTTAAATTTATTAAAAACTCATTGCGTAGCGCATATAATTTTATAGAACTGCTAGATCCTATATCAGTTAATCTCTCACCAAAGAGATTTACAGTTCTGAGAATTTAGCTAATTTCCTGTTTAGGGTTTTTTTTTTTTAATACAGACATGTAGTTTCTTTCCTATTAATCAAATAATTAAAAAAAGGCAATTTCCATTTAGAAGGGAACTAGTCACTTTTTTTCCTCTTTTAATTGAAATTAAAGATAAAATAATTCATAGTTGAATAAATTGTATTACTTTAAAGTTGGTCTGCAGATAATCACTAAGGAGAGAAGTAAATATAGCTTGTATATAACAAGACAAGAATATAACATAGTCAGCAACTGAGTATCTCTGCCCACAGTAGTTCTTTTCCCAACCTGCTGTGTCTTGTCGGCTTTTTACTTCCTGTTTTAAATTTTTATTTTTGGAGAGCACTGATCTACAGCATAGATGTTGCTGCAACATAAATGGCTTTTGTGTAGCAAGGGTTAAGTTGGGTAGGGTTGGTGTGCAAGCATTACATGATCGTGTGCTCTTTTTCTTCAGGCTTTATGCTTCCTTCAGCATACAGAACATGCAATATTCACTAAAGGCAGTGTCAATTAAATTTTTTTTGTTATTTTTTGCTTTGTGGACTTGTGCCTTATTTACCACAGTATCTAAATTCTGAACTCAATGTAGAATCACTAATTTCTTCATGAGTTTTTCTGTGATACTTGTTATTGCAATGTGTAAGTACTTTCAAGGTACTAAATAATAGTCATTTAGCCTGGAAGATGGGCAGTTGCCTTCTTACATTTCCAATAAATGCTTTAACTTTTTTGTTTTGTTTTTGGATGTGGGACTGCCTCTCTAGTTGATCAGCTGTTCTACCCTGTGCCCAAGAAACCTTAATGTGAAGAGGTTTTATTTTGAAGGAGAGAAAAAAGCAAGCCTTAAAATGTCGTCTCATTTTGCACTGCATTGTTTTTTTACAAAGCAAAAGTCACTTAACCAGAGTATTCCTAATCAGCTTAGATCTGTTGCTTTTATTCCCTCTCACTGTCCCCTGCCTCCAAAAGTTCTCTGATTCTCAGGAAATAATAGGGGAAGGAATGTAAAGAAATCTACTGATTTTTTTTTTTTTTTTTTAAAAGAACTTAATGTACAAAGGACAATTACTGTTAAATCTTTTAAATGCTCGGTGGTTAGAGAAGGCCAGAAGCTGAATAGAATATTGTTTAATAACTGAGGACACTGTAACTAGTGACCAACTATGATAAGTCTGAATTACTTTCCCATGAACACTCGGGTCTTAAAACAGGCATAATAATAATCACCTTTCTCCAGGGCACTGTTAACTTCAGCTGTCAAATTCTTCTTTCTTTCTAAAATCTTATATTTTAAGTTCACACTTTCTTCTCCATCAAATAAATTTCAAATACAATGCTTAAAAATACCTTTTAAATAATTCTTTTTATAGTGGAAGCAGATAATTGCTAGTCTGATTTTTTCCTTCTCTACAACATGAGTTATAGCGTTCTACCTATTAATTCCTGCTTCAAATCTAGTGACTTCGATGTTTGTCCATTTATTTGAAACTAAAGAGCTGTGGTTAATCACTCTTCTGTCTAAAAATTCTTTTTGGCAAATTATTTAAAACTAGTAAGTCTTATTTGTTTTTTCTAGCATTGCTCTTGTTTGGATTAATTTCATCTAATATAATTTGATGTGGAAAGAATTTCATGATCTTAAAAAAAAAAATCAGTGTACTGGATAAAACAACTAAAGAAAAATTAAGTTGTGTACTGTTTCTATTTTAATTATTTTCATGATAGTTTCTCCATGGCTATTTTTACTAAAAGCTGTCCTGCACATGGAGTAATTGCAGTCAATACTTCTTTAGTTAGTTTCAGCTTTCAAACGCTGTATGCTTTTTCTTATTCAGCATTTAAGTAGTTAGTATCTTTTTAAAAACGTGTTTATAGCTAGAAGTTAAAAAAACCTGTCATAGGTAGTGTTTTCCAAGAGTGCTGTCTGTGAAAGTTTTGTTTCTTCTAGTTTTTGAAGAAATACCATAGGTATGTGTTTTTATGGTTTAAAACATTAATCCTCACACTGAGGATTGTGAAGATTTGTGGTCTTATCAGGTTGTGTTTCACAGTACACATTTCTGGGAGTGAAAAACTCTGTGCAGCTGTTCTCTTCTTACCACTGAAGAACAGTTGCAGAATTACTGCTTTTGTTAAAGAAATTTTCCATTAGTACTGTGTTCCTCTTTAATGATAACCCCTTTGGATGTGTTAAAACAACTTCTAACAAGCAATTTTGTTGTCACTGTTTCCTTCTATATTCTTCACTTTCCACTTTATGGAATCGCCTAGAGAACTTGGCAACTTCGATGCTGCTACAGAGAACTTCCAGAAGGCTTTGCTGCTAAATCAAAATCATGTTCAGACATTACAGCTCAAAGGAATGATGCTTTATCATCATGGTAGCTTAGATGAAGCACTAAAGAATTTTAAGGTAAGCAGGCCCTAAGTAAATACAAAATTAAGAAGTTTTGACAAGGACTAGTTTTCAACAAGTGCAATAAAATGGACAAATATCAAAGTTTTTCATTCTGAATGTGTATGTGCATTTGAACTAAAATTATTTTTTTGTGAAGTCTGTCTTAAAAGATGTATAAAACCATACAGTTTTTAGTTGAAAATGGAATTTTGCTAAAACTAAGATACTTCCTCTAACTGTTTTATGAATTTCTAAAACTAAGCTCTGGTTGAAATGTTTTATCTCTTTTTTGTTTTGTTTTGGTTTGTTTTTTTTAAACTGTTAATTGTGTTCTTGCTAATGTTTTAGTTTGGGTTGAAACCTAAAGTTTTTTAATATCTGATGGAAGAAGGAATGTAGTCTTTCTAATTTTAAGCTTAAAATAAGCATACAAAGTTCCAATATTTATCTGATTTTCAGAGGTATTTTTTTTGTTTTGAAAAACTCAGAATATGTTGCGATTCATTGAGCTTGTAAAAATGTGCATGTTTCCACAGGTAAACAAAATCTTGCCTCTCTCCATTGGCATTAAATAATGGCCTCATTTTGTAGACAAAACAATAAAGGCATATGTTAATCATATGTCCATATCCTTAAAACAAGGAATGAAATAAGATGTGGAAATGATTGTATCCCTTTCTGAATGAGTGTGTGCTTATCCCAAGGAGAACACTTTATGTGCATTATTACGTATTCACCTTCTGCAACACAGTTTGTAGATACTGGTGTAATTGAAAAGATATTTCAACTTTTAAGATGGAGATGCTCTTCTAAAGACATGTAATTGCTAGAAGAACCAGAGCATTAATTTTTGAATGATAAATATGAATTTGCTATGTGTTTAACATATAGTTAACAGTTATAGTTATATATAGTTATAGTTTAACAAATATAACTAACATAATGAAGTGTACTAATGCATGAACTAGTGAAGATATGGGTGGAAGAAATGACACGATATATATGTTGAACTAGCCAAAAATGACTTGTGCCTAATGTTGTCAGGAGCATGTTTTGTCTAAGTTCATTAAACTAATGTTTAAAGTTCTGTAGTGCTAATATCATTAGAGCAAACATGATCTATTTTGATAACAATTAAAGTGTGATCAAAAGCATATTTGCACTGGCAGTTCTTTTTTTTTTATTTGTTTGTTTTTGTTTTCCCTCTCCCTTTTAATGAAGCTGGAAATATTTTTTTTCTTACATTTGCTAGCAATTTAAGTGCTAAGCATCATTTGAAAGAAAATGGTAATGGAAGTGCATCTTAATAACTGGTCAATCTTTTCATGCAGTCTTCTGATCAAACAGGTTAATTTATTTGAAGATACTCATTCTCTCTGTCTTGATTTATGGGTGCTTTGTTCCTTTGATCTCCTAGAGATGTCTACAACTAGAACCATACAATGAAGTATGCCAGTACATGAAAGGTCTCAGCCATGTTGCAATGGGACAGTTTTATGAAGGCATAAAAGCTCAGACTAAAGTTATGTTAAATGACCCACTACCGGGTCAGAAGGCCAGTCCAGAATATCTGAAAGTGAAATACCTCCGAGGTAAGTTGGAATTGTTTTTCAGTTTTTTTCATTTTCTTAAATCCTTCGAGAACCCCAAAAGTGCGAACATGCTTGTAGTTATGGCCATTTTAAAGAAACTGTCGTACGTTCTCATGAGCCCTGTTGAGTATGTCCGTTTAAAAAAAAATGAACGCTGATTCTTATTTGTTCATACAGTTGAAAACTAGGGCCACAAATGAAATATACATTTCTGTATAATGGTGAAGATACTTAGTTGAAATAGACTTATTTCTGTCTTGGAAATTAGCTAATAGCAAAATTAAATTAGCTAAGAGTAATGACTTACTAAAGGCATGTTGGATAACTGACAAACATATAATCTGGTTTTTGTTTTTATGTAATTACGTAAGTAGGCTGATTATGCAAACGGTATTTAACTTTATTTCTTTCCTCCAGAGTATTCTAGATACTTGCATGCGCATTTGGATACCCCTCTTACGGAGTATAATATTGATATAGATCTTCCTGGAAATTTCAAAGACCACTGGGCCAAAAATCTTCCATTTCTTATAGAAAATTATGAAGAACAGCCAGGGTTACAGCCACATATAAAGTAAGTGATATTTTTTTTTTAAAGCCTACTCCGAATGTTTTTTTCAGTTTGACTCTTTACAGTGCTATTCTGAGGCATTATAACAGCGTAAATGTTTGATACTATATGAAAGTGGAATTCCACTAAGTGTGTAAATCCTTTTCAAAATCATAGGGAGTGGAGTTGGTTTAGCTCATAAAAGAGGAAGAATGAAACTTAGAATGATTTTTCTTCACTTATGTCTTCACATAATCAATAATATTCACATAAAGTTGTTTCATATTCTGTGGCGTTACTGATTAACTATTCTATTTCTTTTTTCCTGCATTTAATGTTAAGGAATTGATAAGTTTGAGATGCTCAGTGTAGCGTTATGTTGCACCCTTATTACAGTTTCTTGTTATGTGTTAAGTTTTTATTTTGTTATAGGTGTAATTTCCTAGATACTTAATAGATTTTTTTTTTTTTTTTTTTTAATGGCAGCTGGGTTTCACTGGGGAAAAAATATTCTCCGGAGTAATTTAGATAACCAGTATTTTAGGAGGAGGGTGATTTCAGTCAACAAAGCAGGAGATTTATTAGAATAGGCTTCAAAAATATGTACCTAAAGGAAAGATAGCAATTTCTTCTGCTGTAAACTAGTTTCTAGATATATTTTCATGTATTCACTTTATTCAATTTTAAAAAAATTGCTAGGTCTTAAAAAATTTACGGCTTTTGTGTATATGGAATAGAATCCACCTTTTTAGCACAAGAAGCTTTTACAGAATTATGGGAGAAGTTACAGAGTAAGGTTACCAGTTTCTATACATATTCTTTTCTTACATAGTGTTAAAGTTCCTCAGGGTGAGTGTAACATTGAAGTATAATATATTATCTGTGAACTTTATTTAGCGTCAGTTATTATGAGCAAGTCTGAAGGTGAAATACTGGTTGTGACAGTAGTTAAGATTTGCCATTGGATTCAGTAAGACCAGGATTTCATTTGAGATATTGAGTGTAGCTGCCATGTACTGTGTATGTTCAGTGGGGTGGGAGGGGGAATGAGTGTTCTTTATACTGCTTTTAAGTATTTCTCACACAAAGGGTATTAATTATAAAATAAATAAATCTGTGTTTTACAACTTTCAGGACTTTTGTTGCCAAGTTATGTCTGATGCTTGTTTTTCTCCTTTTGTAAGAGATGTATTATTTCAGAATTTTGAAAGCTATAAGCCTGATGTGCAAGAGCTCGTATGTGTAGCTGATCATCTGGGTTCCATGATGCAGTATGAGACACCAGGATTTCTTCCAAATAAAAGAATACATAGAGGTATACTGAAAATGCTCTGTAAATTTGAAGGGGGGGGGGAAATAAATGTGGTGATAATTTAATGCTATACCTTTTCTATCTGCAAATTAGTTTTATGCTCTGTTCCTTTCAAATCAGGTAAAAAGTTTAAAATGAAAATAATCATTATGTCAGCAGGGTCTTGACCTAATCAGGGACTGGAAATCATGATCTCCCAGATTTTATTGATGTTGGCAATTCTCTTCCTGTAAATACATCACTTTCCTGCTTCATTTTTCCTGTCTGTACAAAAACGAATGTTTGGCTCTAATTGGTTTTCTGTTGTTTGTCCCTCTCTCCTCTCCCCCACACGCCAGCGATGGGATTGGCCACTCTAGAAGTAATGCAAGCTGTGCAGCGGACTTGGGCAAACTCAAAAGTTCGGATGAATGGGAAAACCAGATTGATGCAGTGGAGAGATATGTTTGATATTGCTGTGAAGTGGCGAAGGTAATGGTAAAAGAAGAGAGAGAGCAAGCCTTATGTTAGTTGCAATAACGGTGCATGCTTCAGTTAATCAAAAGGCTGAAGTCACAGAGGACAAAATGAATGCTTGCTACGACTCTGTAACTAGAAATTGTTCTGATAAAAACAGCAGGAGGGTTTAGGTACAAGGAGTGCACTTCTGAAAATACTCCATTTTTCTTCTTTTTTAAAAGAGAGAGGGAGTTGGGAATAGCATTTTCTGGTTGAGGCAAAGTTGTGAAAGACCATAGGATACATTGCAGCTTAGGCTAACAAAAGCGAACAGTTCCCAACTCCAGCAACATAACATACTTATGATTCGGTTTTTTTCTTATGGAAATCATACATGCATTTCAATAAAAACTTCTTCTTTGTGATCTCCAAATTCTAGCTTTTGCCTAAAATTATTCTGTGTGTGAACAAAGCTCAATTAAAAATATTACATGGAGTGAAATGTGTGCCAACATTAATGTCCTTTGTCTTTGTAGGATAGCTGACCCTGACCAGCCTGTGCTTTGGTTGGACCAAATGCCTGCCCGAAGCCTTAGCAGAGGTTTCAATAATCACATTAACTTAATCAGGTATGAGAGTTTTACCAAACAGCCTTCCCACACACTAAGGGATTGTACCAAAACTTACCGGCTGTTCATGAAACAGCATATTACAGTATTGAATGTATTTGTGCTTATTGTTTTGCTTTAGTATTTATTTTATATTTTCTAATGGAACATTTGGGGTTTGTGCACCTCAAATGTTCCCTCATGACATTTCCTCTTTTTCCTGAATTTCAGTTGTACAACTCAGTTATAGCAAGATCTAACTAGGATCCAGAAGATGCATATTTTTACGTGCTGTTTTTAATTCCCAGATTACCTGAAATGTAAAAATTAGATTAAGTTCGTCACAGTTGTAAATTTTGCAAATGCTGCTTCTCAAAGATAGTGGTAGCAGTAATGAAACAATGCATTCTATTAGCTTTAATACCAATCTATAATCGAGAGGAAAAACATAGTTCTTTTAGTTGTTCTCAAAGCAGGCCAAAGTAAAGCAAAAATGACAAAATAAGTAACCTGTGAAAGGTAAGAGTTGCACTTTCAAACAAAGGTAAAATTTAAAAGATTCAACCACTGTTGTACGTTCCATCTTCTCCCATGCTGCAAGACTCAGTATTGTAGTCACGACAGTGCTACCTCCCATGAAGGGGTAGAAGTCTGAGACTCAATGTGGCAACATCACTGTCAATCACAGGAGCAGAGTGTGTTTGTGTAAGTAAATATGTAGCCAGGGTTCATCTTATTTCCCTCCTCCCCGCCACCAGCCATGGGAAGTATTTGATCTGTCATTCTGCTTTTATATCTATTTCTTTCTTTTTTGAGAAGCTGTGTGGAAAAAGGAGGATAAGGGAAGCAAAGCCTTCTCAAGAATTATTTCAGGCAGAGAAAAACAGTGATATTCTAATGTTCACATACAGAGGCTAGTGAGAATTTGTCCATGCTCTTCCTTCCACTCTAGGGAATGGACCCTAGCAGCCTCCTCTTTACTTTAGGGAGTGGTTACAAGGTAGCGTTAAACTCCAATGCAGATCAGTAGTTGCCTTGCAGGGTGTGCTGCTTCTTGAGCAGTCATATGCTCAGGCTTCTGTCTTCCCTCAAGCCAAGTGTTACCTTTGGTCTCCAAGCTCTGTCCATCTTTGCTGTTGCTGCATTTCTCTCTTCTCACACGTACCATGCAGCAGAAACCACAACCATCTGTACTTTGAGACAAGGATGCATTCCATACTTCATCTGTTTCTTCCTGTTTTTATTTTAAATGGGAGAGTAAAAGCTTAATTTCTAGGTGATCTGTGCTGGCAGAAGGGCATTCATGTAACAACATCTGATTACCATGCTGAAAATAACATTGAACATTTAATCTGGGGAAATGTGTCCCTGTACAGGATCTTTGTGTCAGCAACTCTGTTTTTCACTGGCCAAAGTACTTTGCTTGTTTTCCTCTCATCAGAGAATGCTAGCAAAACTCATGATTTACTGTTCTAGCTGTTCTGGTGATTTCATAGTAATCTGAAATGACCTTCATGAACACTCAGAATGGTAGGCCCACAGTGAATCTAATTCTAACCTTTTGGTTTTGGCTCAGCCTTGACTTTTGGGGATCTCATCAGCATTTTGGTTGTGCTTTTTTGATAGCTAAGTAGTGGTTGTCTGAAAATTATTGATTTGACGCTTTTTTGGAAGGAACAATAGCTCTGAAGCAGCCTAAATACTGCTGCCTTAGTTGTTGATCATACTTTAGTACTGGATGGTGATTGCATCCTTTTTGATTCTGGAAACCCGTACTTGTTTGCCTCACAAGTAATAGCTGCTTTCATTGGTCAGCTTTCATTGCTTTCATTGGTCAGCTTTCTGTAGTGATTTGTTTCTGCTTTTGGATTCCCTCCCAATGATTTCACAAGAGGTGAGGGATAAAAGAAATTAATATATTAAGTAGTAATAGGGGTTTTTTTTAAATTTATTTTACCTTTGAAGCATGTTCTAGTCCACTATGATTTCTAAATGACAATTTACTCTTAATGGATTATACAGATCTGTATAATCTCCTTCTTGTGTTACTCAGCTGTAAAGTGGCTGCTGATTGAAGATATTAATAGGCTACAGGGCCAGCACCTTTTTGTTGATAATTGAGATCGCTTTATGGTCTTGTGACTCTTTTTCAGGAACATATACGTTGCTTTATATTTGCCTTATGATTTGAAAGTTATTCTCATAACTAAGGCTGAATTCTTTCTATAGCATGACTACTGAAAACCAGGTGTAACAGTAGATTATTTAGGCTGACAAATGGCAGCCTTCATGGTTATTAAATATACAAAGATATCAGCTGTTCAGTCAAATAAGTAGTGTAACAATAGCAGTTGGGTGTTCTTCTGGTATTCATAACAGATCTAGTCATGCTGAGCTCAAGCTGTCTCTAGGTTTTGTTTGGTCTAAATTGTGCACCAGTAATTTCTGTGTGCAAAAATATTTGGATTAGATATCTCTTAACATAACCTTTTTCTTTACTCAGAAGTCTTTGCATTTAAAGTCCATTATTGTTCAGTGATTCCTGTCAAATGAGTCTTGGCAAGGAGGCACTAGCATTCAGTGACTGCTGAATTAAAGATTCTTTGTCAGAGTGGCAAAATGTTTGGAGAGTGTCAGAAAATGAAAACTTTGTTTTGGGTCAATTTGGGGACCTTTTGTTAAAGGTGTATAAGAAACATCTTGCACTTCACAATGTTTGATAGGCTTCCAGATCTTAACATTCTCAAGATGCACGTATATCGGCTGTCGTGGGTCTATAGAGAAGTGCAGCTTTGGCTTATCTCCTTTCTGGCTTAAATGATCAAAGCTACCAAGTTTCATTTGAAGTAGAGACAATGTTTTTGAAAGCTTAAGTTATTTTCATAGGCAAAATAAGGATTTGGGATCAGCTAAACATTAATGATATACTCAATGTTCTTATAAAAAAAATGAAGACACTCTCTGAAATACTGCTGCTTTTGAATGCTTGGTGGTAGTGTTTATTAAACAAGGAGAAGGAGTGGAAATAAAAACAAATCACTTCTGACCTCCCACCAAAAGTCTTTTCTTGGTACTACTGTTTCTGGATGGCCTTACATAATGATAGGTCTGGTTTGAATGTATTTTCCAAGATGCCACTAAAGGAAAATCCAGTTCCTTATACTGACACGCTTCTGCCTGTTGTACAGATATATTTTTAATACAGATGGAAAATGATGGGACGTACAACAAGGGCAAATTATGTATATGGGTTTGTCTTCATCCTTTCGCTTTCCCTACCTCCCTTTCCTATGTGCAGATATGTATACGTTCTAATTCTGTTCAGTTTTTAAAGACTGATTCTGCCATTATTCCGAGACTAGGCCTACTAAAGTGTGAGACTGTCGAGTGAAACCTTAGACAGGGGCTTAAGCTGCCAAAAATGGCTTGGAGTGGAAAAAAAGCTAGGTGTACACACCTTCCTGTGATTGACAGTGGTTTTGCTTCCTCAGAGAGTGATAACATTTGCTTTATAAAATCTTGTTTTGTAGACTGGGAGAAGAGCAAGGACTCCTACAAATGCAATAATGGTATGTAATTTTTCCTCTCAGAGTGGTTATAATCCTAGCAGGTTTCTACCAAGTTTTTAATGTATATTTTTTCCTCAGTAGTCCAAGGGGAAAAACAACACATTTTTGATGTTTTTGTTTAACAGTTACTCCTTGTAACTGTTAGGAGTCAAAGCAAAATTACTTCAATATAGAGGGATGTAGGTGAATAAAGAAAAATGTATGTGGACTGTCAGAGCAGATCAGCATATCTATTGGCAAATATGTAAACTGGAGAGTGTTGGTTCTCAAAGTAAATCAATGTGCAGATTGAGAATTCTCTCCTAGTTCTGCAATATCTGCAAGTGTAAATAACTGTCTAGGGAAGATTATATCCTTGTACAAACTGATAATTATCATATAGGTAAGATTTACTGGGCATGGGCACAATGCACATGGGAAATATGCATGAAATGTAGTTTATCAGAGAACACCACCACTAATGATACATGAGCTTTTGGAAGCTCACTATGGAGTCTATATTCAAAGTGGGGTATGAGCAATTCACCACTTCAGATAAACCTCTAGTTCATTCCTTTAAGTTACAAAGCACCTGTGGATAAAATTCTGTCAAATATTAACGAGTAATATTTGTGTCTCAGCCCTGGAATGTTTGGTTGAAAAACAAGACTTGAAAAAAACCTTTTCTTTTCTTTGTAGGGGACAGGTCATTAACATGCGGTACCTGGAATATTTTGAGAAAATTCTTCATTTTATCAAAGATAGGATCCTTGTTTATCATGGGTAATTTACTGATTTCCCCCCCCCCCTTCACTCCACTTGTAATACTGATTTGAAATTTACATAAGACTCATTTCAGAAAGTCTGAGGGATATTTTCTTAATTTTAGTACGTTTGAGTTTTCTTAGTATCTATATTTTCTATTGGAAAATGAAAAATCCTATTCATTGCCACATAAAGAAACATAAACTAATGGGAAAAACCATTTTGAATTACAGTATACCTAGAAACTAATAATGGTGTTGAATTTGTACTCACAGTTTTGGCATGAATGGGTCTCAATTATTTCTAAAAAACATGATTTATTAAAGATGTTTGGTTTCTTCCTGGTAGAATAGAGTACAGTTTCTCTGAATATTGAGATTAATTTATTAAATAGTAGGAGTAAGGAAAAAAGAAAAAAGTTATAGAAGGTAATTTTAATTGAAACTGGTGTTTGACAAGTGGTTTTAAAGGAGCAGAGAATCTTTACTACCTGTTATGTAGATGGGTTGGTAGACTTTGTCCTGGAACAGAAGACAGTTGTAGAATCTTGAATGAAAGAATGCGACTAAAGGTAATCTGAAAATTGATGTTGGCATCTTCTTCAAACTTTGATCAGTTTTTTTATGAGTAAAATGTCTTCCCTGCCTGTGGCTTATTTGTGGCAATGCTGTTCTGATAACGTTAAAAATTAAGAAACTCTTTTAGCTTTAAACCCTCTTTTTTTTTTTGGCCTGGTAACTTTTATTAAATATTAAGTTCTGTTTTTCAATCTCATTATGCTACTTAAATATCACAAAATGAGAGTGCAGAAAATCCTTATAAGAGTTGAAAACATTTAAGTGTTAGAAAATTTATGATAGTTGCTGAGGATACCTAAGTTCTGTAGTAACTGGGAAGTCTGTCCTCTGTTGGGAGAAAGTTTGTTCAGAGTGAGCCAGCAGCATTTAACCTTAAACCAGAGCAATTTGTGCTGTTATTTTTTTAAAATAATTTTGTTCTTAAAAGGTGTGTGTACAGTAATTACTAAATATTAGAGCATGAGTTTAATAGGTTTCTTCACGGTCCAGCTGTGCCTGCATCTGTAGTATTTACATACCTTTGAGGCTACACAGATGCATATATTTTGAGAAGAATATTTCTAACATTGACTCTGTTCCTCTTTCATCTTTCCTCATCAACAACCCGCTGCCCACATGCACTCATGCAAACACTGTTTAATGCTTTAGAGTGGCCAACAGCAAATAATAAGATAAACCTGAAGTTTAGGTTTGAAGCTGAAAAAATAAGCTGAGCTGATATAGGAGGAAATTACTTTTTGAAGAATAGGAGAGCATGTGGCCAAGTATGAAGGACCTAATTTTCAGAAAAGAAATAATTAAATAACTTTCAATAACTTATTCCACTATGGCTAATTAGGTTAAAGCTAGATGGATTTCCAGAAATGCTACATGTGTTCAACCATTGCGATTCCATATTTAATTTTTTTCCAGTGCTAATAATCCAAAAGGACTATTAGAGGTTCGAGAAGCTTTGGAAAAGGTACATAAAGTAGAAGATCTTCTTCCCATAATGAAGGTAAATTAAAGAAAAACTTCAAAATATGATAAAAATAATAAAAGGTATTCCAGGAGATACGCAGTTCCTCAGAATATAACCATTGTGTATAAGCTTAAAATGAATGACTGGAAACACTAACTCAGTTTATTTCAAATCTGCTTATGTAGTGTATGACCTTCCCTTTGATATATGCAGCCATGTGATATATATTTGAAAGGCTTGGCCTAACTGTGAATTGGTAAAGAAATGACAGGAAAACAAAATGTTGAATGTAATTCTTTGAAGCCAGCCTTATCAACCGGGAGGGTTTGTGGTCAGATCCACCATGATGGGCTCATGGTGTGCCTGTGCAGTACGAAGGAAAAAAATTGAAGATGTGTATCTGAAAGATGAGGAACATGGAAGCTCTTTTTACCTTAGGTTCATTGGTGCAGGTCAGTACATGGTGGGGCTGGCAGGGGGAAACGGGGAAGTAGTTGCCCTTAGCGATTGATAGCTGATCTGAAATGAAGTCTTGGTTTACGTTCTTGTGCTTTGGAAGACTGTCAGGAATGGGGAAACCTGCAGGTTTTCTTCTCGGTGGTGGTGGTCTTTGTAGAAAGGCTTGGAATATATGACGTGCAAAATTATTTATATTCTTATGCCAACGCAAGTAATAAGGCTTGAGCTGGGTTTAAGTGAAAGGTCCTCCCGCTCTCCCCTCACTCGCCCAAATTAATCTAGGATGAGCAGTGTGTAAGTATTTGGGTTTGGGGAAACAGTTACAAAGTATTTCTTTTTAAAGGATTGGACAGGATTTTGTCTAGAATGGAATAAAACTTGAAAGAAACACTCATGCTAAATACAGACAAGCTCATTGCTTTCTTATCAAGTGTGTCCACATTGCTATTTCATGTCTAAGCAAAGCTGACAGATTGCCATAGGACAGAGCTCTCTGAAGATATATTGCTGCTGCTACTGGTAGGCCATCTGAGTTTGGATTTGTTTCTGGTAATAGTACTCGCTCACTTGTGCACTGTGGATATCTTTACAGAAGCTACATGGCTCAAGCACTAAATTTTTTTATGGAGTTTTTTAATATGTATTACTAATATAAGTGTCTTCAAAGAACATACCATAATTTTGGATGTCCTTTTTATATTACTGTCTTGTTCTTGGCCTTGAAAGATGAAGCCAAGTGGCTACTAACTGAACCTAAACAAAAACTTGTGATGAAGGGGTAGTAGATATTGGGGTGGATAGACAATTAAGTGTTCCCCACTGACACATAAATGTACACACAGGGCCCTGTAGAGCTCCTAATATGTCTACTGTTGAATTGTCGGCCAGAAAAAATGCTATTAGTGGAGTTAAAAATATAGGTTAGTCCAAGAGGATGATGTAAAATATATAAACATAATGGACTATACGTGACTTATTTCAAAATAAATGTCCCAACTGCAATGTCTCAACTCGCAGCAAATATTCTTCTTGGTTTTCATAACCTGTACATTTTGCTCTGGTTTGAATCTCCTGTATCCCATTCTAAATTGTATTGAAGTGGAATGCTGTTTCTCAATAGAGGCTTTTAGATTTGTTTCTTTAAATGCAGATTCTTTCTTTAAACAAAACATCCTGGATCACAAGTTCTATCTTAAAATAAATAATTGCCTGAGTAATTCATTCAACACTATTGCATAATAGTCATTAATAGTGCCTGTGTAAAATGAATGTCTGCTAATATTGATGTAGTTTGGTTATTCGGGTAGCTGGGGAATGTTGTATGCCAAAAGCTGGGCTTTTGTCTTTACTTAAATACAGCTTTGCCTGGTTTATGCAACTCTGGCTAGCTATGGTATTACACTTAGAGAATGTGGCTTTGTAAAATTCTTAAACTTTGTGATATTTTTCCTTCTGATGAGGATAAACATTAGTTGAAACTGGATCACAGTTAAGAAATTGTTGCTGTGAGCTGTATTGTGGAATTCACACTTAGACTAATGCAGCTACTTCTTAGTGTAAACATAAAACAGGCTCTCAAATTCCTGCTTTTGCATTTACATTGTTACACCAAAAGGTTACTATCACCATGAAACTTGGGGAGAAATCTGTACAACTCAAACTGCTTTGTACAGTTGCTTTTCATAAACAGTGCCACTTTATATTCGCTATACAGTTATAAAGTTGAATGTCAATATGCCTCATTCAATATTTATGATTTCCATTCAGTAGGAAACAAAAGATAAATGAAACAAGGTAGTTGACAGTAACTCTTTGTCCTGTTCCCTCAGTTTGTCTGTTTTCATTTCTGCTCCATGTATTTTAGGTGTTTCAAAACAATAGCTAGGTAGTCTGTCTGTGTTCACTCTAATGTTACTTTTTTTTCTTTTGAAAGCAGTTTAACAGTAAAACAAGAGATGGGTTTACTGTGAACACAAAAGTCCCCAGCCTCAAGGATCAAGGGAAAGAATATGATGGATTCACAATTACAATAACAGGAGATAAGTATGTTTGCTATTTTCAGAGGTTCACATACATTAAGTAATGATGAAGTATTAGCAATTAATCTTCTCAAATGCCATTTCTACTTGCATAAAGTGGGTTTTGTTTTTCAGTAGTGGCATTTTTGTAAATAACGAAAAAAATTGTTGATTTGAGGACTTCTGATTCCTGTTGTGTTCCCTAACAGAAAGGGAATATGGGTAACATTGATGGAATAGGCCAAGTTGAGATGATTCTCTAACATACAGCACAAAAGTGAAGAGAGACCTTGTTATTCGTTTTAGACTATTAAACCACTGTTGTGGTTTAACCCCAGCCAGCAACTAAGCACCACACGGCTGCTCGCTCACTCCCCCCTCCCTGGTGGGATGGGGGAGAGAATTGAAAAGGGTAAAAGTGAGAAAACTCGTGGGCTGAGATAAGAACAGTTTAATTGAAGTAAAATAAAATAGAATAGTAGTAATAGTAATAATAATAATAATACAATAATAATATACAAAACAAGTGATACACTATACAATTGCTCACCACCCGCTGACTGATGCCCAGCCAGTCCCTGAGCAGCTATCCCTGCCCCCTGGCCAACTCCCCCCTGTTTATATACTGAGCATGACGTCATATGGATGGAACAGCCCTTTGGCCAGTCTGGGTCAGCTGTAGTGGCTGTGCTCCCTCCTAGGTTCTTGTGCACCTGGCAGAGCATGGGAAGCTGAAAAGTCCTTGATTTAGTATAAGCACTGCTTAGCAATGACTAAAATATCGGTGTGTTATCAACATTATTCTCATACTAAGTCCAAAACACAGCACTATACCAGCTACTAAGAAGAAAATTTACTATCCCATCTGAAACCGAGACAGCTATAAAGTGCTTAAAGGAGAAAAAAAATCTCAAAAATCTCAGTCTTTATCCTTATCAAAATACATTTCTTGTTGTGAGACCTTGTCTGTTACGGTGACTGAAAAGTCCTGAGTGGAATGGAAATTTCTGTAATCTAAGAATGGAAGAGACTCTCTTCTATTTGCATTTTTGGCCTTTTTTTAATGTTTATTTTTGAGATGTTTGCAGACCTTCTATCTGCAATTGCTAGTTTAGATAGTACCTCAATGTATGAGGATACAATCAAGAGGCTTTGGGACACTCTTTGGGTGAGATAGTAAATTTCTCACTTTATGGATCCTGGCTCCTTGTCTTCCTGAAGAATGAGCATTAATGTGAAGCTCAGAAGCTCTGTCCCACTACTAACTAAAAAACTTTGGCTTATGGGATTTAAAATTCTATGCATTGGAATTTTTCCCAAAACTTGCGTGCTTCCAGTGAGTGGTGTGGAGGCCAAACTTCTCATCTAAAATGCTAACATATCTCTTGAGTTTTAGTTTTGCATTCTAAATCATATGCCTATATACAGTGAAATAGCATTAAATATACGGCCTCACTGTCTTGGGGAAAATATTTTGGTGTCAGTAAAATGGTCTGACTTTGTTCTGCACCAGCTTTGTTCTGTATCAGTCAGCCTGTTTTGATCCATAGTTTGTAACTATGTTTTTATACCAGCACAATTCCATTCTGGTAGTTTAAAAGTTAACAAAACTACGCTTTATATTCTGTACAAAAATCTCAAGCTCATGGAGATATTTTAAAATTTCATATTTCTTATTTTTTACCTACACTTTTAAGTGAAACGCTAGTACTTGTCAGGTATTCTTCAATGGAAATACTTCATCTGTGATTAGATAGCAATCTTTATGTATTCTTTCAGACAAACTTACAACGTGACAAAATGTTTTTAATTCAGTGATTTTTTTTTTTTTTTTGTAACTAAGAGGGGCAATGCACGTAATCTTCTGCTTAAGGAAAAATTATAGGAAAAAGGTTATGATGCGGTATTTAACTGCAGTACATTTGTAACTTACCCTGGATATTAGATTATGCCTCAAGTTCTGTTCAAAAAATTTTTTACCTCCTTTTTTGTTTCATCTACTTGATAGGGTGGGGAACATATTGTTTTCAGTAGAAACTCAGACAACAGAAGAGAGAACACAGCTGTATCATGCAGAAATAGATGCGCTATATAAGGATCTAACAGCTAAAGGAAAAATTCTAATTCTGTCTGCAGAGCTGGGGGTAAGGCTGTTTTAATGGAAATTATTAATTCCTTGATAAAATTCTATTATGTTTTTATACCTTCTGTTTAACAGTCAATGTTCTAATAATTTTTGACAGAGATCTTAGGTAATAAAATCGACTGCTTGCTTAAACCCAGTTACGACAAATGTTATAAGAAATTGCTGTAATTCTGTCTGCTACTTTAAAATTTGCTGTGCTTTGCTGCAGTACTAGAGAGAGTCCAGACAATGTCTTAATATCACAGTGTTCCCCCCCCTTTTTTTTTTCCCCCCTTTTCTTTTTCTTCCTCCTTGTTTTCTTTGTTTTTCTCATGGGTCTGTGTTCACTGTTTCATCATCCTTATAAGCACTGCTTAGGATTTGGCTCGTGGTAGCTACATATCAGATGAGAAGTAACACGACTGCATGAGAAGCACTAGAATTGTGTTTGTGTTGATCTGTATTGCAATGAGAATCTGACTACATTTGAGCTTGCGCTTTCTGGTTTTTGTCCTTTAACACAGTATAGATGAACTGTGTTTCACCTAAATTTTGAAGTTAGAACAAAACAATTTGCTTAAACATCTGTTAATCAGACTTCAACTTCTCAGCTTAACATTTTTCAGATTTGAAATGGTTCTTTAAAAAAAAAAAAATCACAGTACTGTGAGACTTTCCAATATGTATTCCTTTATATGGTATTACCTGTCTATTAAATTATCTTTAATTAACTTTTTTTTTCCTCTTGCTTAGGAAGTAGATGCTGTTTGCAACTTGATCCTGTCATTAGTTTATTACTTCTATAATTTAATGCCACTTTCAAGAGGATCTAGGTTAGTGATTGTCTGTATCATGTCTGTTATCTTGGATGCACACTGTAAAACATCCTTGTGTTCAGCATCTTAATATATTTTTTAATATAAAAAAGCTAAAAAGCTCTAGGTCAAGCTGTGTATGCACAGTCTCTCATTTTGTGCTGCCATGACAATGGATACTGACTTAGTACTGTTTAAAAAGCTAGTTTGTAATTGCTGATGGTAACTACTCATAGCTGCATGTATGTGTAAAATGATGAGTAGTCTGTATTTATAGACTTCAGCTCACACATTGAAAAGTGTCATTTTTAAATAGTAATGTTTGGGTTCCTAATCCATATTATGTTACACCACTGTAATTTCACTCAAGAAGCTTTACCAAAACATGTATTTAAGATGAAATATACTTTAAGATAACTTATTTTAATAAAATACACTAAAATATTGTTTTAGAAATTTATTGCAACTGTTAGGGTCACCAAGTGAAACCCTAGAATAAAGTCCCATATGTGACATATCTCTCCAACTGAAATTCTAGTTTAATTCAAACCTGGCTACATCTAATACTATTATGAATCTCTGTTCCACAAAGCACTTAAGATCTTTAACCTTATTATTAAACATAGTTCAGTAGAAAATAAAATTAAAAAAATCCTGAGAGATTTTTATAATCAGACTTTGCCTTTATCTTACAGAACGTAAAAACTAACAGAAATTCCGTCTCAGTTCACAATTAAAAAAAAAAAGTAAATTAAAAAAGAAGTTAAGTAACTGAACAGCTTTACAGTGTCTCCAGCTCTGTTGCAGTAGAGTTCATAAACTCTTCTGGGCTACAGCTAAGCTTCTTGGGAACAGGAGTTTGCTTTGTTTTCAGGTCTATGGAGTCTTAAGAACTTGTAAGTCTGAAGTTATGATTCTGACTACTGTAGAAATAGTGCTCTTCAGTAGTTAAACTCCATAGGATCGTAACTTCATTCCAGGGGTGTTGGAAAGTAACTGTCACTTCACTTTTTAAGTGTTTCATGCTTGTTTTTACTTCTAAAACAAAGTAACTAGCACAGTAACTTTTACTAGCCTTCCATGAAACAGTACTATATTCTATTTGTTTTGTAGTCTAAAATAGCATTATGGAAAGAATTCTACTGTACTTTGTTGGTTTTGATTTTTTTTTTTTTTTTTTTTAGTGTGATAGCTTATTCAGTGATCATGGGAGCACTAATGGCAAGTGGAAAAGAAGTATCAGGAAAAATCCCTAAAGGAAAGGCAAGTATCAAAATCACCCTTGATGGAAGAAATAATACTTGTAAATATGTGAGGAAGGGGCTGTAAGAATGAACAGAAGTTGCACACTTGTTTACTGGAAATGGGTTAGCTGCACACTACGATGTCTTGAAGCCTGAGAGAGTTTTGAAAATTTCATTGCTGTTCTGACAGCAGGTGAGACTTAGAGCTAGTGTGTGCAATAATTTTGGTTAGTCAAATTGTAGCAGGTTGTGTCCCACAGTAGTTACATATTTGTAACTGAAGCATTTCTAGTGTGCTGAGCTGCTCTTTTCAGTTTTCTTTGAGAAGGGTTCTGAGAATACTTGGGCAGAATTAGTGACTTCTGGCACACAGCAGAAATTTTCTGTCTTTGCTCTCAATGTATTCCAGAGCATTTAGCACTTGGTAAGTGGAAATGTATTTGCAACTTCTCTTGATTTCTCCTTCCCCTCTGTATTCTGCTTAATTTAAAATAAGTCCTAGTTTTTAAGTGACTACATTTGAGTATTATACCACCTTGCTCAATAAAGGGTTTCCTTTTCAAGTGTTGGTCTGTTAACTGCGTTAACCTCTTCAGCATGAAAGGGGTGAGAGCACCTCTGACTCTTTAACGTATTGTCAAAAGAATCAGTGAAATTCCAGTGAGAATCAAAGTTGTTGAAGAAAATATCCTGTGTGAATAACTGAAGAAAGAGCAACTTTCCCTTTTGTTCTAGGAAGCCCTGAAAACAATGAAGTTTGTCTTTTCAGTACAATGAATTCCTAGTAGCTTTTAAGAGCAAACTGCACTAGCCTAGTAGCAAGAAAGCTTCCTTTTCAGTATGCCATTAAGCTGGCATCTTCACTGTTCTGTGAGAGTTCAAGCTAAGGTAAAAGACTTATGTGGGTTTTCCTATGCGTCTTCTTAGGCCTTAATAGGGTAGTGCGTTTTGCTGACTGATTTTATGCAGGCAAGCCAAGTGTCAGGGTTACTAAAAAGCAGGATTTCTGACTTACAGGAAGCTTTGGGGACATTTTTACATTTGAGGGTTTTTCCTGAAACAGCGTGCCTGAATTAGAACAAAACCATTTTTTAGAAAAGTTTTCACCAGCTGGAAGAAATTGTTTTCCCCAGTTGAATGAAAATGGGAGATTATTTTTTTTTTTTACCCGATTCCTTAGAAGGATATTTCTGGTCCCAAGCTTATGACAGTATGCATTATCAGACTGCTCTGAAGACAAAGATGCCCAGTAGTCAAGAGTCCTGTTGTTGCCTGGCAGGTCAGTCAGTAGCCACAGCCAGTGTAGCTTCCAGTGTTGGTTGTGGTGGGGTGTGCAAACCCACAGAGAGCTTCAGTGCCTGGCATGCGTGCTGACTTCCAAATTGGTGATGAGGGACGAAGTAGTCTGGGCACAGACTAGTTAGTAAGCTGACTCCTGCCTTACCAAGAATAGAGGTAGCATGCTCTCAGAACCCTTCCTTGAATTCAACCAAAGTTCACTGAACCACAAATGTGTCAGCTTAAATGTTTCAGTATTAGTGAACCAGTGTTTTTGACTGAACATTGTCTTGCTGAAAACTGATTTTCAGCTGTAGATATAAAGTTGCACAGAGTTTTTGGCTATAGGTAGTCAAACTTGTCTGAAAATCCACTGTGGAAGGAAGTAATACAGAATGCCTGGAAAGTCCAACATAAATCTACCAATCATGTGATACAATATTTTGCAGAATACAGTATGTAGAAATGAGAGATATCCCCATTTTATTTGGACATTGTAATAAAGGGCTGAAGACAGTCAATGTTTCCTGGCACTGGCTCATTAGTATAAACATCTTGTTAAGAGATAAAAAAATAAATAACTGGATTTTGTCACAGAAGGAAGGATATGTTTTTAAAATTGAATTTATGTATTAAGAATATTTGAGGATTAACTTCCTGAAATTAGAGAACTTAAAATGTCTCTAATTTCTTAAGATCTCTTCTATTTTGTTGCATTTTCAGCTGGTTGATTTTGAAGCAATGACAGCACCAGGGTCTGAAGCTTTTAGCAAAATAGCAAGGAGCTGGATGAATCTAAAAAGGTAAATCTTTTTGTTCAGGTGGGGGGTGGGGAAATAAAATATGAAAGACTTTATATGTAAAATTTAAACCTATACTAAAAAATGTTTCTTAGAAATTGAGTTTAGTAAATGATTCAGTGTGTTTGTTAACACTGTTTAGGAATTGATAAGACAAGATTTGAATTTAAGACAGTAATTTATTTCTAGTCTAACAGAGTAGTTAGTAGCCTAGACATTGTTATGTGAGTGTTATCCTCTGAGAAAATTATTTGGGTTAATATTTTCCTCATTTTGTCCAGTGGTCAAATTTGCCTTTTTATCATTTTTTTATTAGTAGTAAATCTGGTGACAGAGTGAACAAAGCAGGGGAAAATTTTAACTTGTGGGTGTTTTGTTTTTTTTTTCTCCCCATTCTTAGGGATCTCTTCAAACTATATATCAAAAGTCATTTACTTATCCTTTAGTGCTATTTTAGTTTGGAGAATAAGTATTTTCAAAGCAGATGGAAGTTTTGAATATAGAGAATTAAGTTACTTAGTATAACTGCATGACTTTTGTATAATGCTTTAGAATTTTGATTTTCATAAGAATTGATTTTCGAATACTGAACACATTAATTCCTTGTCAGTATTATGAATCTGGTGCATTTGATTTGTTCCTTAGTGGTTATTCCCCATACAAAATCTAAAAATCTAGCCAGAGACAAAACCAGTTTTAGTATCCTTCAAGTCAGGGTCAAGACACTTAAAGGGTGCTGAGAGAACTGGCCGATGTCCTTACAAGGCCACCTATAATCTCTGAAAGGTTGTGCACGTCAGGGGGCGTTCTTGGTGACTGCAGGAAAGGAAATCTTGCGTCCATCTTCAAGAAGGCCAGAAGGACGACCCAGGGAAACTATAGGCTGGTCAGCCTCACTTTGGTCCCTGGGAAGGTCATGAAGTGAGCCCTCTAGGAACGCATTTCAGGGTATATGAAGGAGAAGGTGACCGGGCACAGTCAACAGGGGCTTACCAAACGTTGTGTGACCCAATGCGATTGCTCTGTGATAAAACGACTAGATTTGGGGATGAGAAGAAAGCAATTGATGTTCTTTATTTTCACTTCAAGGACTCTCACAATGCTCATACCAAGATAGCACATTATGGTCTGGACGAATGGACAGCTAGATGGGTAAAAAGCTGTTTGGACAATCAGATTGAGGGGGTAGTCAGCACTTTAGACCACACCTAGAATACTGCATCCAGTTTGGGGGCAGCTGCAGTAAGTGCTATGATGAACTGGAGCAAATTCAGTAGAGAGCCCCCAAGATGGTCAGGGGGCTGGAGCACATGCCTTAACAGGAATGAATTGGGCTTGTTCAGCCTGGAGAAGAGAAGGCTTTGACCTAACAGCAGCTTTGCAGTACTTGTGAATATTGAGAAAATGGAGTCGAACAGTGCTTGGTGGGAGGACAAAAGGCAACACACCTTACTTGAAATGAGGTTCAGACTGAGCATAATCTTTTCACCCTGAGGGGAGCAGGCTGCCCAGAGAGGCTGTGCAGTCTCCACCCCTGGAGATTTTGAAGACCTGACAGGATAAAGCCCTGACACCGTGGTCAGACTTTGCAGCTGACCTTGCTTTGAGCAGGATGTTAGATCACAGACCTCCTGAGGTCTGGTCCAACCTGAGTTATTCTGAGAGCCTGAGGAATTCTGCAGCTGCTGTTAGTGCCAAATATCTCATACTGATTAGTGTTGTTTAACTTCATTATCCGTGGTTCTTAACCTGGTAAATTGCACTAGGCTATAAAATCTCTTCCTAAATGAGGAAGGCTATTAAGAAAACTCAAGGACATCTTTGTTGGACTCAGGCTAAAAATCTACATGGAAATGCGGTCGAATTCAGCATTTATTAAGGAGTGACATTTTTAAACTACAGTGTAGCAAGTTGTGGTTTTTGTTAAAAGTAGTCTGCACAAATATTGTGACTTGGTTGTCTTGGAAATATAAAATATTTATTGTTCCCACAATTTTTTTACTCTAAGTCTCCTAATTTATATACTCAACTTCTTTCTTAATCTTCTGTTCATGTCCCTTTTTTTTTTTTTTTTTTTTTTTTTTTTTAAGACATATCTTACTAAAGGGGAACTTCTCTCTTGGGAGCAAAGTCAGCTTAAGCTGTTTTCAACCCTACCTATGTGTTTCTGACCTTCTCAGTTGTACTGTTGAAATTTGTGGGAATCCATAGCAAACCAGATCAGGGAACTGATTTGTGTTAAAAATAACCTTGCCAAAACCAAAATTTATTTTTAACTGAAACCATTTTGTAGCATAGTCCCACTGATAGCATTGCTGGCTCAAATGAGAGATGTATAATGGGTGAGGAATGAGCCAGATTGGAGAAAATGCTAAAATTGGCTTTGCTTGGTGCTGAGAAAAATATCTGTAGAACCACAGCCCAAAGGACTTGAAGTAATAACATGATGGTAATTAACCTGAGTGGTTAATTTGTCTGTGGTAGAAGAATAATAGTGGGTAAGGTAAGTAAGGCTTGAAGACTTAAAGCAATAAAATTTTGCTTTAACTTCTGCTGCTTTCGAAGGTTCTTTTATGTAGTCATTATTTTCATTCTGTATAGTGAGTGAGGAGTCACGAGAAGCAAGAGCTGGTTGTGGGCAACAGATTCTTGACTTCAGGTCCCAAATTTGTTGGAGAAGGGGATGAAGAGAAGTATAAGCTAATGTGTTAACTTCCAGGTAAATCATAAAACTTGGCAAAAGATAAATAATTTTCTTTTTTTCTCCTCTTTCAGTATTTCACCTTCTTACAAGAGCCTACCATCAGTATCAGAAACTTTTCCAACCCTGAGAACAATGATTGAAGTACTAAATACAGACTCATCTCATTGTCTAAAAAAAACTATAGTTGTTGTATAATTTATACAAATAAAAGGCCAAGAGGTACTGCTTCATAAATTATTTTGAAGGGGAAATTATGGTCAAAATGGTTTGGTTTTGTTTTGTTTTTAAATAGAGTAAACTTATTTGACTAGTTATCACTAGAATAAAAGGAATCTTTCCGTGACCAATAATATTAAAAAGGAAAAAAAGAAGTAGAACAGCTGATTTCTTGTACTGAGACATGCTCTAACAGGAAATACAGTTGTTCAGGGGTCAAACCGAAGAGCAGTAATAAACTTCTATCAGAGTTACGATCTAAACATACTTCAGGTGAAAATTTATTTAAAAGAAAAAGAGGACTAATCTGTGTTGGAAATACCGCTATAGTACTTTGCATTTGGGTTTTGCTTTTTTTTTTTTTTTCAAAGCCTCTGTCTTCTGCATGGAAAACTTCATGAGCTGTACATGTGTGAGTAATTGGTAAAAACACAGGCGTTTCATATAATGCAATCCATTGAAGGAACAGATGTCAGCTTAAAAGAATGGGTTTCAGGAAAACATCATTTGGAAACAAAAACAAACAAATGATGTATTTGGAGTTGGGCTTTTGGTGAGTAAATGTCAGAAACGCAGCAACTGTACATCAGTCTCCCTTTCCAAGTACCCATTGGTGGCGGTGGTTGGTAAAAGATACCAACAGATGGACAGTTTATCGGGAGAGCTAGCTAGGGCTCCTTGAGTTGTTGTTGTTGGAAGGGCCTGGCAGCATTCTGGAAAGGCAAAGCTTCCTGTAGGGCAGGGCTAACTCAGTTCAAACAACATGGACGGTACTGTGAACCAATTTCTGGTTGTAATAGGGATAGTATTATTTCTGGTGAGTCCTAACTGAATTATACTCATCTTAACCTGATAAAGAACTCTAAAGTCACAGAGCTCAAGCTAAGTGATTTCAGAAACAGCAAGCAATGGTGGGGCAAAGGTCTGGTTTCCTCAGTGGCTTTGATCAATTTTTTTTTTCCTGCCTGAATATTCAGCATTTCAGAAAAATGTACAAAACTGTTCTGTTTTAGATATAGCTTTCAACTTGTTTAATATTGATGGTCTAAACTGTGGTTCTGTTGCTGTCATCTTTCATACAAATACTCGTTTACTTTGCTTGCTTCCAGTTTTCCAGCGGTTAGGGCTTTGTTGGGCAATTGCAAATACCTGTCCTAACCATGTAATACAAGATATGCTAAAGAATGAGTTATTTACCGAGGGAGAGGGGAAAAAAACATCCTGCATACCCCAAGCGTACCAATAGCAGTGGTGTGGTTGCTTTTCTCTGGCTACAGCACAGGGCAATCTCAGTCCCCTCTTTAATGAGGAAAGAAGTGCAGCAAAGCATCAAGAATGTTGATACAGGTGACCTACTTTAATAGTGGGACTGAAAACAGGGTGGATTTATGGAATGGAGGGTCTTTTTTTGATTATGCTACACAAGTATTTGTCAGATTTGAAGTGGACTCTGTGTGTGTGCGTTTAAGTTCTTGGGGGAGTGAGGTGCCACAAGGTAAGTTAGAAGCTGCTGTGAATGCTGAAATCCATTATAAGAAAAGCCCTGTTGATTTAAAGTTAGCTTTCACTATTTGTTACCTCGATTACTGTCAGAGTAGGACAGCCATGGGTAGCTAGGCCTGAGTGTTCGCATGTATAAAGGATTTTCACAGAGATAGAAAATGAATCCTGGGAAGCGGATGTATGCTACGTCTACGTTAGCAGGAAGTGCGTCCCACCCAGTATGAGCAGCTCACTTCCCACGCTATGTGCATTTCAGAGGTTTTACTTTTGTCTGCTTGTGTAGTTTGTGAACTGGCTGCTCATTGCATTTGGAGCGCATGTTAGCAATGCATCTTCCAGTTTGGATGCCTTTTGGATGAAACGATGTGTGTTCTGAAACCTCTCTGCACTGTGAACCAAAATGTGAGAAGTGGAGAAAATGAGGAGACCTGCTTCAAAAGTATGCTCCCGATACAAATTAAACCAGTGGTGCATATATACCCCTGGGAACTCTTTCATGAACTCTCATATTCTAAGATTGTATGTTGAAAATACAAGGGTAGGGAAAGAATGTGCTTTCCTTCCACTTAACACCTTTTATCACCTATTGCTGAAACAAATGTTGCTGTCTGTGTAGTAACTCTTCCTCCCTAAGAACCAGCGCTGTTACGGTATTAACTTCTTGCCGTGCTTAACTTACGGTTCTGTCACCAGACTTGTAAGCACAGCAGAAATAATGGTGTATGAAGGCAGGGGAAGGAATAGGAAACAGATTTTTTTTTTTTTGTTAGATGTTTTTAATCCTGATTCTGGTATGTCTGAGAGTTGGTCTAAAATACACTTCAAAATTTGCATGGACTGTACTGGAGCTACAGTGATAACGTGGTTAGATGTGATAAAAAAATAGTGACCCAACTCCCAGCCAAGGGAAGAATGATCTAATGTGCAATATCTTGAACTGTAGAAATCAACATTTTGTTTTGCAAATATCAGAAAGCAAATGGTGTGCCCCTGTCTGAGCCCATTGTTCCTAAAGCCTCTTCTCACACTTGTTTGCGGGAGAAATTATTCAGTAGTTGCAGGTACATGTATCTGATCAAGGGCTGCATAAAGATGAGTGCCCAAAATGCAAGGAAATCTAGAAAACTGGGGAAACACCTGTTTGGAATCGCAAGTTGTTAGCCCTTAATGAACACTAATGCTCTTTATAATGTTGCTAAGCTTTTGGAAGGATAGGTATAATTTTGAGTAAGTAAGTAAGTAAAACCTCATTAGAAAAAAAAAAAAAAAAAGCAGAATTTCATATGCAGACCTAAGGTTCATTAACCATAATAAAGGCAAATATGACCACCTGGCTGGCTGGTACTAATGAACATGCATTTTAAACTTTCTTGATCAGAATTTATGTAAAGGACAAAAGTAGGTATTTCTTTCCGAGTAAGGATAAAGGAGGCTTGTGAGTTTTCATTGAAAGAATTGGGTTGCTGTCCAATTGTGACAAAGGCATTTTCCTACTGTTCTTTTGCTTGAGTACCTTCCCCTCCCCCACTAGAAATAAGCACCATTTGCTTTTATGGTGTCTTCTATTTAAAGGTCTGGAAGTTTCAGAAACCTCTATTAGCTTTCATTATGGAGGAGAGGAATTGTTATTTTCTGCCTACCTAATGGAGAAACCGGTACAGTAGCCAGGAAGAGATGCCTAACCTTATGCCTTCATGGTATTCTGATAGTATGAGCTTTCCTTTAAGCCTGTAAGTTTTCTTATACCTTGTGTTATTCATTGAGAAAGGGGAAATCTACATCGGCACTGACCAGGCCTTGGAGCTATAAAATAAGAGGTTTCTTGTTTTAGGGATCAGACTAGAGGGAGTGGAGACGGGGTGGTGGGGAAGAAGAAAATTCCCTGGACAAACAAACCATGTACAGCTGTCTGGGTTTCCTTCTCCTCACTTCTCTTACTCCTGTGACTGACTCCATACCCATCCCCCTGCTGACAGGCAAAAAGATGATATTAATGGGAGAATCAAGGGAGGGTCGGTGAAATGTGTGTTCCGCCTCTATGAGTGTGTGTATGTGTGTACGTGTTTCAGAGGCTTATTTCTCTGGGCGTGATACAGATGACTAAGAAAGAAAGCGAGCTCAAGTCAAATGCTCTCAAACAAGTTTAACAAACAAAACAGGGCTATATAACTGGGCTGGTTTGTGATGACTTGGAGAACTGTAATTACCGCCGAAGAACCAGATATGTGGAGAAATCTAATTATCATTTTCCATCCTCTTCTCTGTCATCTTAGACAGCTGATCTAGCGCTATCCTTTGAACTCTTAAATGGGAACATTAATGTATTGCAGCCCCAACCGTTTATCTATTAAGAATAATATTAAAGAAAGCAGAATGAGGAAAAAAAATAGGCTAAGCAGTGAAAACCCATTAATCTGAACATCAGTATTTATGTGACTTTGTAATATACTTTGAAGATAACAAAAATACCCATGCAACTACCTAGGACAAAAGGCAAAACAGGTTTAGTCTCAGATAAATCTTCTGACATATTTACCTGTCTTTGGTAAGCTTGCTTTGTTTTTGTGGAGAGGAACTATGCTTTCTCCCCACCCCACCCCAGGAGACTTTGGGGGTCTTTGGGGAGTTTGGCAAAGCATTTGCTGAGGTACCACACACAAAGTTAGGACTTTAGACAGGAAAAAAGGATGTTTGTACAGTGAATGAGGAGTTATCTGAAAGGGAGAAACAAGGTGGTGGGCTGCCAGGCAAGCTAAGCTTCGTAGTGTGGTTTGCCAATGAAATCTGCAGGTTATGGAAGGTTTGGTGTGTTAATAAAATGCGGCAGAGAATAGCAAGTAGGGAGAACTCAACATCTGAAAGTACCTGAAATTATTTTATTGCATACAATTTCATCCCAAGTATTTTGTAATTTCCAAATACCGAGTTCCAAGTTTGGGTAATACAAGTTGCAACTAATAAAACTTGCTACGATCAGGTTGCTATGGAAAAGGCATATAGAAACCCTTGCATATGCCAGGAAGGATAGTCCAGATTTTTTTTTAAAGATGTTACACAGTGCTGATGGGCTGTCCTCTGCCATACTGCTGCATTGGGGAGTTCTGGCGGACAACTCTGTCCACCCGTGGTCAATAAAGATGACTTCAGACAGCACCAAGCGTGGGGAAGGGTGCTGGAGCAAAGGCTGATTTAACACAGCATCTCCCTGTAAGTACATGAGTCAGAAAAACAGACTCGGACAAAAGAGTTAAGGCTAAACAGAACCCTGCTCCTGACACAAGCTGGTCATAATGCTGGCAACTCGATTTCAGAAAGTTGGAAGAGTTTGGAAATGAAATGTTGAGATGTTGGGTGTTGTGCTGCAATTATCCTTCACCAGCTACTTTCTGCCCCCCATTCTCCTAAGTCACTGAACAGCTGGAAGAAAGCATTCTTCCTCTGGCAGCACACCTACGACTAAAAAACCTAGTTCTTTCAGCCTGTAGGAAATCTGTTTTACCGATACACAGACTTGTTATGCTTGGCTGCAACTTTTTTATTTTACCAAAATACCACAGAGGCTTTGGACCGACTTGCTGCTGAACCTGTTGAGTTGGACGAAGTAGCCCATCCCAGGCACGATGGCTCTTCTGACAGGAGCTGCCGGACCTTCCGTCGCATGGGGAAACGGGGCTTACTGGGAGCAGGGAAAGGCAGGTTCCTGGCTCTGGCGCTGCTCTGCCAGCTGAGGCGAGTCGTTTCCTGGTGCTCCTGGCCCCGGCAGCGGGGAATACTGCTGCTTGCCCCTCGGGAAAGGCGGGGGAGGGCTGTGGGCGAGGCGCGCCCGGCGCAGGGCCCTGGGCGGGCACGGCTGTGGCCCCAGCCTGGGACCCGGCCTCGGCTCGGCAGGCTCGGGGGCGGCCTCCGGTGCCTCGCCGGCTGCCAGGCAGACGGGGAAAAGAAGAGCCGCCTGCCGCCTTCCCCCCTCCCGAGAGCGGCGGGCGGGCGGGCGGCGCCGCGGGGGAGGCGGCCAGGGGCTGCCGCGGGCGCTGGGCGTGCGGGAGGCGGGGTGTGCGGGGCGGCGGCCGGCCTTTATAGGGAGAGAGGGAGGCGGCGTTTGCCGGAGCAGGGAAGGGAGGGCGGAGGAGGCGGTTCCCGTTCCCATTCCCATTCCCGCCGTGCGAGTGCGCCCGGGGCTGGCGGCGGCGGGGTGGCCATGGCCTCCATGGCGGCGGCGATCGCCGCCTCCCGCACGGCGGTGATGAACGGCAACCGGCCGCTGGACGAGCGGGAGCGCAAGCGGTTCAGCTACTTCTCCTCGCTGAGCCCCATGGCGCGCAAGATCATGGCGGAGAAGGAGCGGATCCGCGAGCGCTACGGGCCCGAGTGGGAGCGGCTGCCGCCCCGCCAGCAGGACGAGATCATCGACAAGTGCCTGGTGGAGCCGCACATCCAGGCCCGCTACGCCGCCCACCGCGGCGCCGCCCGGCCCGCCGCGCCGCCCGCCTCCTACCCCAGCCTCCGCCTCAACACGGGCCAGAAGGTGGTGCGCTTCGGCGACGAGGTACCGGCGGGGGCGGGGGCGGGGGCGGGGGGAGGAAGGGGCCGCCGGCGGGGCCCGCCCCTCCCGCCTCAGGGCCGGGGCCGCTGGCGCGGCCGGGGCGCGGCGGCCGGAGGGGGGGCCCGGCGTGGCGGGGCCTGGGGGCGAGCGGGGTGGCCGCAGCCTTGCCCCGGCTTCACGGCTGCCTCTGCCCGCCCGGGCCGCCGGGAGGAGCGGGCGTTTCTAGTCGTCGGCTTTCCCCCCGCTGCGTGGCTGTGCGGGAGGGCGGGACGCTGCAGGGCGGGCGCGGGGACGTGGCCAGACCGCGAAGGCAGGAGAGGCGCCGGGCCGGCGTTTGTCCGCGGTCAGCAGCAGTCACTCCGCGCTGGGTTTGGCAACCCGGGGGCTTGCAGTAGCGGCCGGTGCCGGCTCCCCCCGAGAGCGGGGCATGGCCGCGGCTGGCTCTGGAAATCGTCCCTCGCTGAAAATGGGCCGTAGGGAGTGTTTTCACCGAATTAAATCTCTTCCTTTTTGTTTCTAATTTTAGACACGGTTAAAAATACAATACTGAAAACATTCCAGCTCATGGTATTTTTGGCACCTTAAAAAAATGCAGCCTGTTCCCTGTCACATGCCAGGAAAAACAAGGGTGTGGAAAGATAGATGGCAAAAAGTATGGATTTTGAAGCTTCCGACAGCCATCTATCTAATGGCGAAGCGTGCCAGCCCTTCTAGAAATCCATGGGTGTAAAGGTGCCTGGTCCGGAGCAGTGGGTCCCGTTACAGAGCGAGATCCCTTGAAGAGAAAGGTCTAACGATGCTTGCCAAGCCCCGACGGTGCTCTTCAGATACTGTATCTCTCTTAGTCTGCGTGTGAGATTTCCTTTGTTTTGTTTTCTTTTACATCTTGGTACGATTACAGAGCTGGTATCTTTCACTGTGTTCACGTAATATCTTAAAGCGACCTATGGTCAATTAACTGCTTCTGCGTTTGTGATCGTCAGTCCAATTTAAAGAGAACAGGGCTGCTTTTAGCCTTCTCACCAGTATCGCTTGCAAATGGGATTTGTAAGCAGCGTTTGAAGCACATAGATACTCGGCATCATGGCTCCCGACCAGCTTTGTGCTAGAAGACTGCTGCCTGTGTTTCACCTGTCGGGAAGGTGTGACGACGTGCTGCGCACACGTCGTATCTAGAGTTGGAGAACATATGGTCAACCTCAGTTTTGTTTAGTCTGTGATACCAGAAATTTTGGGTAAATATTTGCTAGTAATAGACCATAACTCCTGGTGAAAAAGAGGTATAGAAGGGTGCAAGGCAGCGAATTTGGTTGTGCAAGCAGTCTTTGAAAGGAAACATAAACCTGAAGTTAGTTGCGAAAGGATTTAGGTTAATGACTGTGGAAAGTAAATACGTTCAGCTTTCCCAGTCTCAGGCAGCTCTGCTGTGCTTTCTGCTTTGAATTATGTGGATCCGGAAGGAAAGCAAGCTTGTTGTAGGTTGTTGTGCAGCACTGTATGGAAATAATCATTTCCTGCTTGACAAAACAGCTAGAGAATCCATCTGAAATTTGGCAGATTGTTTTCTTTCCCCTCTTCCCGCAAAATACAGCTATGATACAAATAACGTTGTTGGTAGCGTCTGTGTAGCCATTAACCAAAGAAAGCACGGTTCGTCAAAATATTTGATGCAGTGTTTAATTTTGGAAGCATCTGCCTCAACTGACTTCCTCCTTGACTTCCAAGCTGAAGTTAATATAAATCGTACTTCTGAAGAAAAGAGATTCCTCTCGTTTTGGCATCCTCCATTTCCATTTTAGTTCTTCCAACTGCAGTACTGAGCCTTGGAGCCTCTCCTGGCTCCTCATCTGATAGCTTCCTCTCCCTCCCGCTCCCTTGCTGGCATTCGACCTGATTCTTGGACATTTGCCCTGGCTCACTAGTTGTTCCTCCGTGTCCTGCTGTTACAAAGCCACTGCGGCCGATCTCTTGCCATTTCGGTTCAACTTTTCCAGGCTTGCAAATGCTTTGCCTACAGAGCTTTGTTATCTTGCTGTCTTCTGGTCTGACAGTTTACTGAGCTGTACTGCTGCCATCTTTGTAAGACATAACTGCTGCACATACTGTGGTCACCCAGCCCTCGCTCAGGGCAATTAGATTGGTCCTGGCTGCCGTCCCTGTCTCATGGTGTATGTTATCCTGAGGCAAGGAAACGGAGAGCAGTCTGCATACCTCGGAATCACTTGCTGGTGTTGCAGCGCTTTCGGTGTGAGTGTTTTGGTCTGATGGTGTTCTTGCTGACACCTGCTCCAAAAGCTTCATGTTTCCAGCCGCAGCTCATCTTCCCTGTTAACTGATGTTGAAATCTGTAGCGATCTACCTGTGCTTGCTTAAGCATGGAAAGTTGATCTCTTTCACCTCGTGTTCTTTGGAGGACTTGGGAGAAAGCAAAACAAGGATGAGTGCTGAAGATACTGATTTACCCATCCAGGACTCTCACCGTTTCGGTCCCACTTTCATGCATGTGAGCGCTTTCGTGAGGTGGTCCAGAGGATATATGTAGCGGTCTTGTATCTCTGGAAACTTGGTTCTCACTTTCTTGTCCCCACTGTTTCCCAGGTCTTTTCTGACACCAAACTCATCTCCTGAACTTGTAGCCCAGGACTATAAGTTCTCAAAGTATAAGCATCTCTTAACATTTTCAAAACACTTTTCAGTATGTTGGTTGTGTGGAAAGGCTGTGACAGAAAATAGATGTGCAGTAACAGGACCGTGACACCCGGTCGCCATGATCCAGTCATTTCGTAGTGCTGGAGCACTGCAGCACCATGTGTCACTCTTAGCAGATGCCTAGAGTCAGCTGAGTGCCACTGCTCCTTCTCTTCCGTTATCTTATCCTCGTTGCAGCATTGCTAGTCATGGAGTTAATAACTGAAGCCGTACACACACTGTGAATGCAATTTCTAAAGAGGATCGGTGCCAGGAGACCAGAGCTGCTTTCTTAGTCTCCTATCTTGCTGTCAAAGAACTGAAAGTATTTTAAAAAGTCTCAAAAAGCATGATGAAAAAAGTGGAAGTACAGGAATCAGGCTCCCTGATTCCCCAAACAGCGTTTCCCTCTCAAGCACAGAGTTGGGTTGGGTGGCACCCGGTTCACTTGCCATCTACCTGTGTGCACCACGCTGTCATGATGAGGATGCACGCAACTGCTAACACCAGCCATTGCGTGCCTACCGTCGGCCTCGCGGTGTGAAGTTAAGACTTCCTAGTTGAAACAGACCCCTGAATGCACCAGCTCAATAACCTTGATGGGGTTGCAGGCCTTGGTATTTTCCAACACCTCCTCCTAGAGAAACCCAACATCTCTTGCCTCCTATCTTGTTCTGTTTTCTAGAGCTGTGTGGTCTAGGTCAGGCAGATATTTTTCATCTCTTCCAGACTAATAGGGTTATTTAACACACCCATGAAAGAAGTTTTGTCCTGTTTGCTGAAGATTGACTTGCTATCATTCTGCACGGGCCCACCACCAGGAGGCTATTTGTTGCTCCACCATCATTTTCTGTGTCTAGACAGTCTAGACCTTCTGACTGAGGGCTTTTGGAGGCTGCAGCCTTCAAGCAGAGCTTCCTCGTTCCCAACAAGCCTCCAATTGCTGGCATTTATCCATTTATGTCTAATGCTCGTAGTGGTAGAAAATAAGGTTAACTGAGCAGAGGAAAATCTGGAAATAGAATCTGGGATTGAATATAAATGTAACATAAATGGGCTCTTTTTGAAATATGCCATAAATTATGAGTCATCATGAGGGGAATAGGTGGAAAACCAGCAGTGTGTGAGAGGCTACCACCCTTTGACCACCATAGTGTTCAGCTTGTGTTAAGCATCTGATTTGGTGTTAGTTGATGCCACTGGATCCTCCCTGTTTAGTTCAGTGAAAGATAGTGTAGATATTCAGTTTACAACAAGTTCTCGCTCTTCTCTTAATATTGTCCCTCTTTATCCACAAGCATTTGACATACACATGGATTTAAGGTCTGATTTTTCTTTTTTTCAGTTCTTTTTTTTAAAAGGGATATTGAGTATTTGAGCGCTACTCAGCAGCTCAAAGAATTGGACTTGAAATAACTAAACTTTTCATTGAAGAAAATGCCACGTGCTTTAGGAAATGGTAAACATTGTATGTGGAGGAAAGACAGGTAAGAGAGTTCAGTTAGCTTCATTCATCATCTTTTAATCGGGAAGCTTGACTTACCTACCTGAAGGCAGATACAGTATTTGTTTTGCTTAGCCTTAAGAACTTTGGCAGCAAGCCAAAGGATCGATCCTTTTATCTCCTACTTAAAAATGCTTTAAAGCCATAAATATTCAATATAGTAATAACTTTTATGTTGGGCCTGCTATAGATCTGTGTTTTTTAAAAAATGAAAAAAGCAGGGTAGCTGGTAACACTTCTAAGATGCATTTGTTGGTGGGTTTGTGACTGCCTGGTTACTGTCAGCTGCTCTGAGCAATGCTCGTGTCAGATAGGCTGGCACGTTTCTCCCAGTGTCTTCCATTTTGAAATTCAGATGCTGTTTTGCAACAAGCTGCCTATAGCAAACGTAGTTTGTGATTCTTTTTTATATATTCTGCAGCTGCTTGTTGAAGTCAAGTGTATGACTGGATTTTTGCCTCCCTTTCTCTCTCTCTTTTCTTTTTTTAGCTATGAAATATGTTGCATGAGGCCCTGTTTCTTACAAATAGGTTCTTTAACGCTGGTGAACAAAAGTTTATTTATTTGCCTTCCTTCTGGAAGAAGGCTTTGTTGTGTGCTGAAAACAAAAGCTGATCAGATATAGATCTCTTCTAATCTGTGTTGATGATAAATAGCCTTGAAGCCCTTTCCTCTAGAATTTCCATTCGTAATTTACTTTTGTGAATATTGAAATAGTTGATGCTTTTGCTCCCATTTTCTTCAAGTGTGTGAAAACTTGTTTATTCTACAGAAAGCAAAGTTATTTCTCAGATTTGGTTGGTGATAAACATGAATCAGGTGCATTAGACAGGAAACTTGAACTGTGTTGTTCTCCTGCTTCTCACTTGGTCCTCTGCATGTCCTGTGTGTGAGGGCACAAGAGGTGGAGGCCACAAACTTCCTTCCCTTCCCTGACAATGGACAGAACCTGACAACTGTCTTCTTCACCCTAGCTTCAAGTACACTTCAAATAACCACAGACATCAACTCCTTGAAGCTTTGTATCCTCAAACCATGTCTTATCCTGTTTTATCCTTTGCTAGATCCCATGGAAGATCTCTTAAATGTAGACAAAGCTCCTCAGACTTACTGGCTCTGAGGTGTGCTGGGCTGTGCAGCCTGAGGTACAATGAGCCATCCTTTTAAGAAGAAAAATCTATGGTCTTTTTCTTTCAGGGAATTGCTCCTGCCTAACAAGTGTCTACTACTTCCATCTTTTGAAATAACCTATGAAAGTCTTAGATTTTGTCTCTGACAAGAACTTTTTAACAACAGGTACCAAAGTACCGTTGATTCGTTTCAGGAGCTTTTTGTCTGCCTGAGCTGGAGGTTGAGGTTACAAGTTGAGGTGCCAACAAGTGCAGCGGCAGTTGAGAAGACATCACATTCTATGAAGCGGGAAGCTGACTTGCTCCGTCCTGTAGGGAATGACATATCCTGGTGCACAGCAACCTGATACCTTCGCTCTGCCTTCCCTGTGCTGCTTTTCTGTCCCTCTGTGGGCAGCCTTTTGTCAGCAGGGCTTGCTCACGGCAGCGATGTCATTGCTGAGTTGAGGATGTGCGGGGAGCGTTGGGTGAAGAGGTGTCCCTCCCAGTGCTGTCTACACTTGCCTCAAATGCAGGAAAACAAAGAACTGGCTGTCTCAGATCCAGGACAAGAACGGTCTTGGCTCGCGCCCAAACTGAAAACTGGTCCATGGCTGGTTTGCATGTCCTGTAAATGGCAAGAAGTCAGAGCTTCCTTTAAACTCCTTAGGTAAAACTCACTGACAGCTATGCCAACATGTCTGGAGCTGTAAGGTGCTGTGACAGCACGTAGGAGTATTAATACTGTTTGGTGGACTTCATTTCTGTCCTTTACTGCTCTGTTTGAAATGCAGTACTGATTTGTCCAGACCGCATGTGGACAGAAGGGTGATGGTCCTACCTTGTGCGTGAGACTCAATCCAGTGGCTGGGCTCTCCCGTCTCTCTTCCCTCCTGGACCATGATTCCTGTCACGTGTGCTTCAGAAACGAAGCAGCAGCTCCACCGGTTTCAGAGGCAAAGGATACGGTCTTAAAATGATTTTTAAATAAGTTGACATTTACCTGCTGTGAGGCTTCCCACCTAAGTGGTGTGGCATTCCCACGTGATCAGCAGCACTCCACAGTGCAAATACTGATAGAAGTCAGAACAGGTATTACAAAGCAGACTTTTACTCCCTTTGTTTCCATTAAATGTTAATAAATAGGAGTATCCGTTTCCTGGAATGAGAGAGCCTGGTATTACACTTGTGTTCTTGGCAAAAATTTCCTGTACTAAATTTCCTTTCTGGCCATAATGTGTGGTCCAGCAGAACCCAGGCCTTTCCTTTTAGATGGTCTCTATCAGCCCAGTTCTTTTTAAGAGCATGGGATCGCCCTCATATATACCACAAATACTTCGCTGCTAGAAACCCTGTGTTTCACAGATGAGTAATAGTTGGAGAATGACGCATTTTCATGTTTAGGAGATGGTTTCAGACACTTCTAATTGTGATTTCATAGCTCTTGGCCAGCAAAATCTGCCTAGGGTGAAATAAGAGATGGCAGATGGGGAGAATGCTATCAGATGTCTGAGAAATGTATTTCTATAAAGGCAGAGGTCAGAAATAAGAAAAGGGCAGTCATGGTAAGTAAGATGTGGTGTTCCTGTGTTAGCTTAAAACATGGTCTAGTTCTGTTATTCTTTGAACAGCAGAAGTGTGAAACAAGCACTCCAGGTCTTGTCCTGTCCTCTCCTTGCTGTGCATGGTCACTCCTGGCCTTTCTCCTTCCATCTGCTCTTTTGACTCCTGTTCCTCCCCTGATGTACCTGGTGGCCAAGCAGTGGTATGCTCGGTATGGAGCGTGCAACTCAATACCTCTACCAGCACGAACATCCAGTGTACAAATGAGCCTCATCCACCACTAGACACAGAAGTGTGATCGTTTTGTTGCAAGTCTTGAACGAATGTGAACATCATTATTTGTTTGTTTGTTTGTTTGTTTACTTTTCACCCCTTCTTTTTTTGATGTGGGTCGCATGTATTGCTGGAGGGCATGCCGTGTATGAAGAGATTATTTAAATTTCTCAAATTGGGATTATTTTCAGGAAAATAAGCTTCTTAAAAATAGCTTCTTAAAATAAGCTATTTCAGATTGGGATTTTACTGTGGACATTGTGTGGTTCTTTCAACAGTACAGAATGCTTGTTTCAGACTGATTGTCATTGAAGTGGCCCAATGATGTGTCTTGTCAGGGCTGGATCCAGCTGTGGCTTGGCCTGATGGACGCACAGCTGTTTTGCTGCCCCGCGACTGCCTGGTTGCACGCGTGCCCTTCGGTCTGCAGAGGGGAGGAAATGGGACTTTATTTCCCTAAGGCCCCTGCTCCTCTTGTTATTTCTGTCCCGGTGTGTTGCTAGTGGCTACCAAAGAAAATGCCTAGTAGAAAACTGGAAATGTAATACATTTTAAAGCTCTTTGTAGAGAAACCGTTTCAAGAGGTTTAGACCAGGATAAACCTTCATATATTTTGTAGGTTAAACTGATATACTAATTGATAATCTTCTCCTCAGAGAACTTGCTTTCAGTCAGTCTTAAAATGTAATCAGTGCCACCTCTAAGTAGTGCTCTCACTTTTTAGCAAGTTCTGTGGTAGTGGTTGTTATGCTTCCAGCAGTGCAACGTAATGTCATCTGTGTGATGCTCCTGAGCAGGTAAAGCTGCTTTTATGATTTTTAGTCATTCTTGAATTTTATTTCAGGACATAACTTGGCAAGATGAACACTCGGCTCCATTCTCCTGGGAAACGAAGGTAAATATGCAGCAATTTTATTTTTAATATTGGTTTGTCATTTTGTACTGTTCCTTGTGCATTTATATTGTCTTCATTTTGAGACTTCATAGAGTAATGTCACCTTTATTCTATGAGAGCTGTGTAAAGTGACCGTCCTGCAAATGAAACAGGACTGGTGTGCTTCGATTTACATCAACAGAAACACAAAATGTACTTCATGAACTAACGTTCTGGCTTCAAGTGCAGGTGTAAAACTGATTCATTAGAAATTACTTGATTTTTCATTGTAAACTTCTAAAACAACTTTCCATGTCTAGCAAGACCAGTGTCTCAGATATTATATGAACATAACTGCATTTCACTTTTGAAGTCAGCAATAAAGTAGCTGGGGAATGGGGTGAGAAAGTTACGCATATCTAGTAACTTCATTGGATTCTTTCTTAAAGCCTGTCTTACGTTTCATCTTCTTGTTATGTACTCGAATGTAATGAAACTTGTTAACCTGGGGCTATGCTAGAAGCATTGTGTTATTTCCTCTCCAAAAGGCAGCTCCTCCAAAAAATAATGTATTTTTCTGTGGTGGGTTGCTTTTGGTTTCCTCCCCCTTGCTTTACCTCTGGTATTTTGTTAAAGCATTATTTATGATGGGATTCTCATAAGGCTAACACAGAGACAGAGTTCTCCATCTTTCTGGACCTGCAGTGTGAGGAAATATAGTTATGCCATATTTGTGGTGGGAAATGAAGTTTAATTCTTCTTGTTGAAGAAAATCTTGGAGCAAAAACATAGCTCATTGCCTTTCTCAACTGGGTATGTGGGCATATGAATTTAATCACACATTTCAGACTGTGTTTTCTGGCTTTATCTGCCAGAGAAAGCTGCTTCTCTCCTGTCTCTTCCATTTTTTGCCCTTGAACCATGTAGATAATCATGTATGAGCTTATGAATATAATCTTAGCGTAATGCAGAGTAATTCTTTGGAAATGCCAGTGAATACTAAATTAATCTGATTGACCCTAGACTTGTTGTCAGCCTTCCCTGCTCAAGGTCACTGCCTGTAGCTAGCACACCATCTGTGCTTTTCAGATGCTGATTAACCTATAACTTGATGTGACTCCTGGGTCCCTGCAGCCTACAGTGCTGCAATGTAAGAGAAACCATTGCCAGTCTTCACTTGCCTTAAAACTCCTTTACAAGTTGTGGTGGTTCAGGAGCCAGTGGAGGATTTGCTGCAGTGGAAGCCTGGTAGCTCAGGCAAGCCCTCCTGGGACTTCTAAGGACCCTTAGAAGAAGCTGTCAAGAAAAGAAAAGTAGTGAGAAGAGTGTGGACCTCATTGACAATGAGGTGAAATAAATCATATGTTGGAGACAGCAGTGTTCTCTCCCCTACTTTTTGCGTGCAAACCCTAAAGCTCAGTTTTGGGAATGTGGGAACTGTAATCTTATTTCTAAGCTCTGTCTTGATAGGGTTTTGTAAGTTCTGAATACTTGAACTTCCTGGAGATAGTATTCCATGTAATGCACTGACTAGATGCATCTGCACTCAAATGGATTTTCTCTTTAATTGATAGTTGTCTTTTCTTTTAAATGCTGTATGTCTAGTGAAGTGTTTCTCAACCCAGCCTGTGGTTTATCCCTTGCTGATTAAGATAATTTTCACTACCCTCCTGGTGTCTCAAAATGAGGGACTGCAATGGATAGATGCTCTAGTTTCGTACTTTTCTGTAATGAATGGAGGATCATGAAATGATACGGGAACACGCACGTGACCGCTGAAGAAAAGTGAGGTGGGGAGGAGGTTGCTTTAGAAAGAATTGTCTCAGCTAATCAGGTTGTGCTTCCCTCTTTCCCCCACTCCCTCCTTCCTGACTAGAGATAAAAGCTGTGCCTCAGCTGTAGGTTGAAAAGTTGCATGATCTTTTCCTTTGTCAAACCTCCAAAGAATCCAGTTTGCTCGGCTTTACATGGTGTGGGTTGGTTGGTTTGTGTGGGTTCTTCGATTTCGTTTTTCCCCAGTGCCTCATATTGTGTCAGTCTTTCAACCAAATCCTTCAGCTGCTGAGTCTTCCATTTCTAAAGGTGGAGATCTTGCTTTGTGCTTACTCTTTGATCTCTTCCCTAACCAGTACTTTAATAAGATAATATTGGAAGGCAATTTCTCCATGAGGTACCGGTTGAGGAAAAAGTATCCTTGCCCAATCAATCCCGTGTGGGGAAACAGTGAAGAAACCTGAATGAGCTGTTTAATGAGGTTGACATGTTGTAATGCACATTCAGTGTCTTGTGAGCCAAATCTGTTCCCACTATTATTTCAAGCTGTCAGGCTTTTTCCATTCCATGAGCTCTACCCCATGATGGATTATTCTTTCCGTAATATTCTTTTCTCTGATATCCCTTTAATGCAGAGTTTTTCGTTTGGTTTGGGTTTTTTGCATGTTATTGCCATGATGATTAAATTCCTTCATTCTTTTGCAGCTTTGCATGAATGTGCTCTGGCTTACCCAAGGAAGGGAATGTGATGTTCACTTTCTGCTTTTGCAGAGAAGGAGAAAGTAGAGATCTAAATCAGTAAAACCAATAGGCTAGGCTTTCTTTTTTTTCTTAAAACATTGAGACTAAGGAAAATAAAGCAGCAAAATCAGTATCTGTCTATAACTAACTACAGGAAAACTGAGAGGGTGGTGAGAAGAGTAGAGAAGAGGGAAGGGCATGTTTTCTGCAAGTTGGAGCCTCTCTCAGCTGTTACAGTGATGTCAATGGTGATTCCAGTTGGTTAGGTATGGACAAATTTTTCTCACCGTAGCTAGTGCAATGGATTCCCTAATTCCATGGCTGTCAAACTTACCCAGAGAACAGTGGACTAAATTGCTGTCATTTTGGGCAGAACGTTGTTGAAGGGCTTGATAACTTAACTTCTGTGAAAGTAAACTTTCTGTGTTCCTGTTTTAAACACAAATGCGAGATATGGCTTAAGTCATTTGTATCACAGCAAACACTTGCATGAGTACCTGCACCATTTTTAGCTGTTTGATGTGTATTTAAAGTTCTTGTCTTACCTCTTTATTTTTAAACCGTCAAACAAAGCAAACAAAGCAGAAATACAATGTAAATTCCTGAGTTAGATGTGAGGCAGCACTTAAAATACTAACATTTTTTGTAGAAAACTGTAGCACTTCCCCGAAGGAAGACTACTTGGGAAGCAACAAGTTCTCATGGCACTGCAAATAAGCTGTCATTTTAAAACTAGAAATTGAATTGGAGGGAGTGATTTGGTTCATGGGTGGAGCCCTCATGAACATAACACATCTTGAAATGTGGGTTACATTTTTAACTGGAGCTAAAGCCAGGTTTATGAATTTAGGGCATTCTATTTATGGCTTCAGGTTTAAGTGAGATGAAAGCTGACATTTTGGCTGAGTTTAGCCTTTGAGGTTTCTTGGTTTGTTTGAAGTAAAAATTCAGTGAAACTCAGCACAGACCAGAATCATGCCTGGTTTCGGAAATCAAATTTCTTTGCAACTCTTCGTGAACTCAGAACTTTCTGGTTTCGGTGTGGTTTGGTTTTTTTTTTCTTAAATAATTTAGTAGCAGGCAGAAACTATAATTTAGTCTGCCACCTCAGCTAACACATTGAATGCACAGAGCAGCATAGGAATAAGTTGGAACCTATTTCAGTTAATGCTGTTAGCTTAAATAGGTTTTATTCCAAATGCTTAAAATTGACACATGCACATCTAAAAATTTGTTGGTCTTGATACAGGTAGAATAGTTGCGAGGATAGCTTTAGAGAGTTCTTTTTGTATTATTTTTCTTTTTAACTCCTGGCTTTTTCCTCCTTCAGCTCTCTTCGACTTCTAACAGGCCCTCAGATAGATATTTGATGGAAAAGGGAAGCCTTCAAGGTGTGTTTAAAAACAAACAAACAAACAAAAAAAGCTAAAAGAGAAAGTGTCAGGCTTCAATTTCTTCCATAATCTGGTTGCTGCCTTCCTGTCTGAATTCCCTAATTATATTGCTACAGAAGTGATCTAATCCCAGTGATGATTTAGAAAGAAAAAAATCATGTTGCACTTATAAAAAACATGGTTTGCAAACTGTTTCCTTTATCTAAAACTAAAAGACGGTCTTCAATAGCCTTCTTTGTACAAGTCCTAATTGGTTTTGTGTGGTTTTTCGTTTGGTTGTTTTTTTTTTTTTTTCAAATAGGAAGGAAGTGGCAGAAAAGATTTTTTTTTTTTCCCATCCTTCCTTAGCAACCTGATATTAGAATTGTTTGTTACAAACTATACTTTGGTGTGATTATTTTTATCAAGCTGGCATAAATGGCAATGCTTCCTTGGAAAGAAAGAAGAGTGATGCCTGAGGTTTTGGGTTTTCCCTTCCCTTTTTCATCCAGACTACAGATGTTTAAAACACAGTGCTATAAGACTACTGTTGACTATTAGTTCTTGAGCAAAAAAAAACCCCAACTTTTGGTAATAGTAGCTGTGTTCAACGTTTATTTTAATCTGCATGGCCAGATGTTCTCAGCTAAGGATTCAATTACCTCTATCAATCTTTAGACAGTTGTTTCTGAGCATAAAACCATGCACATACCAGATACTGTCATTATGAGTTTGCTCAGGCTAACCAGTAACAGTGGCAGACTAGAATGCTGTTCATATCACCAAAGAGTAGATCATGAAATTTCCTCCGAAGCTCCACATTATCTATCTTTGGTGTTGTCTTTCCGTGTGGACTAAAATTACTTAGATTGTTTTTGAGTGCTTTGCTCTATTTTTGCTCCTGCAGTTGGTGTCTGCTGACCTAAGGATTTCTTTCTGACTCTGAAAAGATGCTGAAAACACCCACGGTGGGCATAGGAAACAAAGCAAAAACTGCAGCTACTTTGAGTCCCATATTTATTTTGGTTTTGTCCCTTCAGCAAAGCAAAGTCATCTTCTAAATCATTTTAAACTTGGCTTTCTTACCTCTGCATATATCAGGCTGTGCTTAAAGCAAGTTGTTTTTGACAGTGTTTCTGCAGTCTTTGTCTCAACAATTTGGATTTTTCAGGCTGCCAAGCAAAACAATTTGTTTTGGCTGTGTTTGCTTGACTGTTTAGTAAAATACTACACATTCCTGATGAGTGAATAAGATGCTTAAAAAAAAAAGCTCCTGGGTTCTTTGTGGTCATCTTGTTTTTAATATAGACTTATGGACTGAGACCTGATTTTATACAGTATTATTAAATCATTGTGTTCTTAGTATGTGGGGCCTCTCTTTTAGAATGCATTGTTTCCCATGAGTATATACAGCCAGTGTTAACGATTTGGTGGGTTATCCCTGCCTTGAGACAGAAGTTAGGTCTAAATTTTTTAATCCAATAAAGAAAATTCCTAAATCCCTTAACATGGTCTTTTCAAGGAAAGATGGACATGCAGCTTCCTTAAATCTGCAATTTTAAATATTATTTATATTTATTAGACAGAGAGATGATTCAAGACCTAGGCATCCTTTATTTTAACCCCTGCAGTGGTTTGGGACCAGAGGGATAAAACTGAAAAGAAGACAGACTTCTAGGTTTGCTTTGCTTCAAAATACTACTTTGTGCTTGCTTTCACATGCACTCTCTCTCTCCCTCTCTCTCTTAATGTGTTGAGAATAACTTGCTCTTGCAGTATCTTGAAAATACTACTGCTGTTAATAGCTTTTATTTGAATTCTGATAACTTCTAGGAATTGCATTTGGGACTGTACTAGCCTGTCTGTAAACTCTTGAGACTTTCTGGGCTGAACAGTTCCCAGAAATACAGTTTGGACAAATGGTAGGAAAAAGAAAGTATTTAATAAAGTACAGAAGCTGCAGCTCATTCAAAGTCATACAAAATCTATGAAAGCAGCTGGGGACTGAAACCCTGTCTCTAGAATCCCAAGCTGTGCCTAAATGACAATTCACTTGTGACCATCAAATCTTACCGCAGCGCTCAGTGTTTGCTTCCCCAAGGCGGCAGCTGGTAGAACGCCCCAAGTGCGGTTCTGCTGCTAAATGCTCAAGTGCACAACTGCAGCTCACAGCAGCTCTGCTTCAGCCCAAGGAAAGCAAACAAGTGGTACGGCCCTTTGTGGACTAGCTGCCACCATAAGTTTGATTGGGGCCAGAAGAGATGTGCATCAAGATATTCTCATGGCTGGCAAACCTAAAGGAAAAGGAAATGTTTTTTGGGGGGTAAACTGTCTTTTAAATGTCGTTTCCTTCCCTCTCCTGCTGACCCAGTCAATTGCCAATTTGCAATCTGATGTAAGAAATTGAGAGCAGAACACTAATTAAACTCACATTTCTGGTGTCTAGTGACTCATTAGAACGTACAGTACTACTCATGACTTAAATGTCAGCATGGGGTGTTTCACACATGGGTCTTCTCCATCTCCACATGAAATTATTTCCCTACTTATACTGCTGCTCTGTTGGGTTTTTTTTGGGGGGGAGGGTGTTTATAGTATTTTATTGCCAATTTTGTGACTTGAAAGATACTGCATATTAATCATTTTCTTTCATCAGCTACGTTTCTTAGAGGTTCAGATGTCTTAAGTGACCTTGAAAGTCAAATAGAAGCATTATATATTTCAAGGAAAATAAAATAACTTGTGACTGGTCCACAGAAGTTCTTGGCTTCTCGAGCTAAATGCTAGAAGCAGGATTATACATCTGACCTCTCAGGGCTGTATTTACATCACGCTGAGATGTAGTGCTTTCGGAACCTGTTGGGGTAGTCTTGTCTTCTTCGCCTTCCTTGGGGGAGAAAGCAAACTCCTGAAGAGTATTTTCATTCAGAGTATTCCATGTCAGGTTATGAACTGCTTGATCTCCAAAGCATACTGTGACAGAAATATGCAATCTTAAGTGTCAGGTGGTCCTGTCTTCTGAAATGGAACGGTAGACCCCACGGTCTCCATTCTAAAAGGACAAAAAGGGCATCCTCTCCAGAACATGCACCCACGAGCAGGTTGGAAAGGGTACAACTGCCTGAAGTTGTGCTGCAGTACCACGCTCTTCTCTACACTAGAAGTGGTCTGCCACTTCCAAACCAGACCTCTGAGTTGATATTTGAACCCATACGAAAGGACATAAAACGTGACTACAGGTAGTGGCTTCTGCTCCATGGCGGAAGAACTTCCCAGGAGGCCTGGATTTGCTTGTCTGTCTTGCTGCCATTGAAAGGCAAAGCCATCTTGTTGGTTTTCCTTTTTCTAATTTTTATTCTAACAGACCCCTGCTTCCCTTCCATCAGCGTTTTTCCTGGATTTTGTTTCCAACACTATTCTGGTGGATCTGGGGCTGTGATGGCCCCTCTGTCCTCTGGGCACTGACCTTCCCTCTCTCTTAGGCTGGGGGGTGAAAGAATCATTTTACTGACATTGACTGCTGTTGTGGTGGCCTTTAGCTACTGTTATCTCTAGTGTGAGTCCTGGGACAGGCTACTCAGAAGAAGGAAGACTGCTGAAGGATAGAAAGTAGCACTGTTTTAATTCCTACATGACAAGGTACTTAAGTCTTCCAAGACAGAAGTTTCACCACCCCCCACCTTTGGATACTGGGGAGGTGCAAGTCTATCTTATATTGTGTTGTGGGGTTTTTAAGCTGGGATTTTATCAGTTCTGAAGTCTTAAAGCATCTTGACTTCAGGGTGGTAAATCTCTATTCAGTAGTATTGCCAAATGAGCTTAAGGAAATAAATCCCTATATTTTAATATAGGGAATGGCAGTCACTGTAAATAATCCTCAACACCATTGCATCCATAGTTTGTTTATGCAGAAATTATCTAAGGAAAAATCTCCTGCTCTTAGCTTTACATCATGACTTTTGTTTAAAAAAAAAATAAAAATTTGAGCACTAAGGTTTTTCCCCTTAGGTTTTGCAGGCAGGGTGGGGTGTTGAGCTGTTTGGTAAGAGCTGCACATATCCTTGCACTCACCTTATTCTAGCTGAGCTATAATTACTTACAGCTTGTTTATGTTCTGCATCTTTGGTAACACAGTATATTCTTAATGAAAACACGGAACTTGGTGCTTCCTTGCCTATAACCTTGGAAAAATATCTAATGTATATAATTCTTTAGAAAGATCAGATGTTAGTCCAGGAATCAAATTATGTGTAGTCAGCTGCTGACTGTTTAAAAAAAAAAGTTTTATAAATAATCAGTTGCTGAGTTAACATTTGCACTTTGATGAGAAGTTTCTGAATATGAAATACTAGGCGTGTAAGACCTGCTAGATCTAGAGTCCCTTTGAACTTAACATGCACAATAACATAGGACTTGAGATCAAACGTTTCTAGTGGAAATGATATGCAACTAGGACTTGTTTTAGACTCAGGTCCATAGATGCTGTTGCGGTTTTATTCAGTAAATGCCAGGTGATGAAATAGAATGGGGGAAACATCACAAATCTGTAATGAACTTCAAAAGCATCTGTTAGCCGCTTGTAGCAAAAGCTAGTATTTGAAATGCTCTTGGAATTTTTTCAAAATTAATCAGACCCATAATGACAACAGCGTAGCTCTAACGGTAAATGTAATTTTAATTTTTTTTTTTTTTTGCATTGTTTGTTCCATTTTACAAATAAAAGTCTAGACATTAGGTTGTTCTTTTCTGGCACTTGCTATGGTGCTGTGCTCCTATGCTTACATGTATGTCAGAGTGAAATAAGGCTTAACTTTTATTGGCCTAAAGAGTGTCCAGCTAGTTGACAATCAAGATCACTGAAGTGGTGGTAAGTAAAATGAACATTTTGAAGTACTGTTCGCTTTTGGGTGGCTTTTGCAAGGTCTGTATCATGCTTTAACTGTGCTCACTTGCTTTCTTGACCCAGTGTTACCTCTCAGAAATGAGTACAGCCATCTGCACTGCAAGTAGAAACAAAACAAGGCTCTGGAATAAGTGAAGAACTGTTCCTGCTGGAGTTGTTTCTCTTCCTTCAGAGGGGCATTAGAATTGTAAAAACCACTTATCTACGCATACCCATTACATCTAATCCCTTATCTTGGAAGTAGATGGAGTTGTAACATGTTGCCAACTGTTTCAAAGACTATAATGGAAGATTGCCTTTTAAACTACACTGTAAAGCTTTTTTGCTTTGTAATTTCATGTAAAACATCTATGGCTTTCAAAATGCATCCACAACTGTTCTAATGTTTTAGTGCTGCTGTTCTAATGTTTATGCTATGCACCGCTATCTTGGATGGCACTGAGTAACTCGAATATGATTGCTTTCTCTGACTCCTCTGTAGCAGGTCTGGGACTCTTATGTTTGCTTGCAGTTCAGACTTTAAAAAATTATTATTTTTTTGTAGCTACAAAGATAGACATTTATGGAGAAAATAAGTTAGCTTTGCTGTGGTATCTACTGCCTGGGAGTTGCCTAGCTGTGGACAAAGGTGTTATCTATATGCACCAAGATCAGAAGTTCAAAACTGTGTGTTTGAGAAGGGCTTTGAAATACTGTTTTTCTTTAACCCTGAACAGAGTCAGATGGAGTTCAGCGTTGCATCTCTGTCCATACAAGAACAAGGTGGTGCCCAGTCGCAAAATGAACAGAGGCAGCCCGTTAAAGCAGCACCTGGTGTCCAAGTCCCTAAATCTTCTCAGGCCAATAAGACCCCTGGCTCTGATGGGTTGATAGCAGCCAGAAAGGAAGAGGAGTCCTCTTTCTGGAAGATCAATGCAGAGCGCTCAAAGTTTGAAGGAGACAAGTCTGAGTTCCAGTCCCTGACCCCCAGCCAGATCAAGTCCATGGAGAAAGGAGAGAAACCCCTTCCCTCTTTTTACAGACAAGAGTCTACTCCAAAGGAGATGGTAAAAGCTGAGAAGCCCAGCATAACTAAACCAGAGAAGCCTGTTGCCCCCAGCCTACCTTCTGTATCTCTCGAATGGGAAAAACCTCGACCCGCTCAACTCCCTGCTAGTTCTCTAGATGACTTCTTTCTTCCTGACCCGCCACAGGACCTGGCATCTTCTAGGACAAACAAGGAAGATACTGATGGTACTGTACTTACAGATCCACAGATGCCTGGACAGGTAAGGACTGCTATATCCACTGTCCATAGATTTAAAAACTGTATAGCGCATTAAAATCTGACAAGGCCACTCTGGAAGATTAGGGACTCCGTAAAGCATTAAGCCATAGCTAAGCTTGCTGGCCTTTTGTCTGCAAATTCAAAGAAGTCTATTTAACCAACACATTAACTGCTATTGTTTGTTTCAATCAAGTATTTTTTAATGTAGTAAAGTGCATAGGATAAAGGCATCATGTAAATATAATACCAGAAACACTGACATGGCATCCAGTGGCTCATTGACAGCAAGCTACCTAACAGTTTGGGGTGAAGAGCTTGCTATATCAAGTAAGAGAGTTGTGGGGGGGTTTTTGGGTTTTTTTTTTTGAAACAGCAAAACGCTTAATGGAAAAAAGAAGTTTTTCAACTTGAAAAGTAGATAAACTAGAGCCTAGAATACTTTATTGGTACACACAGCGTAGCAGTGAATGCCAAACTCGTTTCTCAGCTGTTTTAAGTGGTAGCCCAACAGCCACTTCCCAGTGCTTTGTCCCAGGCAGCTGGGCTGCTTTAAAATATGTTTTCTCTTGAAGTCCAAAATGGAAATGGAATGAGCTTCCAGAATTAGCCTTCTCAATGTTTGGTTTTTTTTAATAAAAAAACCCAAACAACCCAACAACAAAATATAACCTTAAGCAGCTCAGTAGCCAGGGGAAGCTATTTAAAAAGCAGATGCTGATCTGTGAGAAAAGAAAGGGAACAACACAATATGACATGGTGAGGGAAAGAAAAGGAAGAGATCTGAAGCCTGGAAACTGTGAAGTAGAGAAGAGGGGCGGTTCTTCAAACAGAGCTGTGCAGTTCCGTTTGGAATCTGGCACATCACTCTGGCATAAGCCTGACATATTCCTGTACACCTTAAGCATGTTGCATGGCTTTTTCTCTACCATGTTTTCCCAACAGTGATTGTTTAAATTCCAAACAAGATGATGTAAGGTCAGAAAGATGCAGAATGAGGTAAATACTTGCAAGAGAAGTAAGTGGCAGCACTTAGGAGAGAACAACACTTGAGTAACTCTTCAGTATTTGGAGCCCTGTGTTTAGTTATTTTTTTCTGAAGCTAAGACATAATGCTTCTTGAGCTGTTTTGCTACAAACTGTGACCACAGTAGTCCTTTAATTTTAGTTAAAGGCTTTATCATGGTTTCCTACAAATTAATGGTTTGTTACACTTCTAATTCCTTTGTGAATGTTTTCTAGCTAACTGAAATAGTTTGACAAGCCTGATTTTTTTTTTTTTTTTTCTCTGTGGAGAAACAATCCTCCCACGTCAAAATGTGAACAGAGTAGCAGAGAAGATAGTATGATAGAATTTTCTTCATTTCCTCTTTTCTGGATTATCTTCCCTGTTCTGGGGAAGAGAGCCGTGATCTAGGAAGACAATCTAGAGTCTCAACTGTGTCCCTTGAATAGTCTTCCTGAACATTGAAATCACCTTAAATGTCATGGCTAAAAGTGCAGCATTGCAGGAGTGAGCATGTTCTTGATAGCCTAGTAAATAACTTGTCAACAGAGTTTAAACTGTGTAGTTTCCTGGGAACAACTGGCTGTCATGTAACAGGCAAGCCATTGAATTAGCGATGCTTACATTCTGTGTTTATTTCATTCTCTGCAATTCCAACTGTAGTCTAAAAATTGATCTTTATGAATTTTTCTATGTCGAAGAAAATAACATTTTGCCTGCAGACCACTACAAGAATTTTATTTTTACCTGGAATTGCCTTTTTGGTCATTGTGAGTGTCTTTCCATGTCTAGCATTTTCTGGTGTAGGTTCTTAGGTATCTTAGAGCAAGGTGAAGAACTTGAAATATTGGCAGACAACATTTTAAACTTTCTTTTGTAGATCGGCAGTCAAGTACTGAGTTTGTAATACCCTAATTAACAACCACGTCTTATTTCTTTATTTTCCTTGCAGACTAGTACAAGCAATGTTATCTTGAAGACTGGCTTTGATTTTCTAGACAACTGGTAAAAGATACTTCAAAATAGATCAAACCAATTTTGGGGAAGGAGTGGAATGTCTTTCTCCTTGTATGTTAATTTACTAGCATTTGTGTCTTTTTCTAGAAGTAACTTTCAAACTCTTAAATGTTGCCTTTGTATAAACTTTTGTAATACCATATGCATTTTTGGTTTTTAAACAGTGATAGAAGTGTGGTTTCATTTGGATATTTTTTTAATATTTGTTAAAATTTTCAGTAGCTACTGTATTGAGAGGATGGGAGAAGTTACCATACACATGTTAAAGAAAAACAAATGAGAGCCTCCATTTCCTAGAAATGGAACCTACAGGACCAGATTGCTGTTTTCAGTCGAAACCCTGCTAGCATGGCTTGTAAGAAATAGCGTTGCACATGCAATGGTTCCAAATAAGCAAATAATTCCATACTTCAGATAACTTAGCAAAAACAGTATGAGAAATAAGAGTACAGAAGAATTGCATTGATTTCTATATTTCATTTAGTTTGAAAGTAACTTTTGTACCACTTATTTGAAAACACTTTTTTCTTTTGAAGAGGCCAAAGGCATTGCCAAAATGGTGGATCCAAAGAAGCACTGTGTTTGTACCCTACAAATCACTAAAATAACATAAAAGTGTTAGAAAAATGACCTGGGGAGATGACAGGTGTTTCTGGTCTTTGGATTAAGGACTTGGGGGTGAGTGGAGAGGAATGGGACAACACCTAATGAATGGGAGAAACTGTCTTCAGGGAACACAAGCCTAATGATTTCACTTCCTCCTTATAGAGCATAACTCCTCATAATAGTAGTGCTGGAAATACAGCACTGGGAATTGCTGGAGTGTAGATTACGTTTGTGTCAGGAAACCACTATGTTTATGGGAGGTCATAGCAGTATAAGGCTTCTTTGTTTTTTAAGCAGCTTATTGTCTCAAGGACTCATCAACTTTGGTGCTTTTTCCTCCTTGTGGGTACATTCTCTTCAGTGTTCAACATCTGGGTTACATTTGTTCGTGAGGTGCAGAGAGACATCTCGAGGTGGCCCTCAGCAGACTTGCCTCCAGTTCTGCTTTCGAATGACCTTTGTTTGGTGTTTAAACTGTAGAGAACAAGACTAGCTGTCGTTTGAATCTGTCGTCTCTGAAATGCAGCATGATTTACACACTGACTCTCACTGTGTTTACCTCACCTTGAAGCCTTAATTCCCCCTACGCACAGCCGGTGACTGGTCTGCTCCAATGCCAAAGGTTTGACCTTTCCCTTTACCTCAGCAATAGTCCCAGAGCATTTGTTTGGGGTAGAAGGCAAAACACGGGGCTCTAATGGGTCTAATGGGTCCCAGCCAAGGCTATAAGAAGGTCACCATCTCCTAGTCCATAATTGTGCTAGGCTTCTCATGGATTAGCACTTGACATTTGGTTCAGTGCCAGGGGCAGTTAAATGTGCAGGATTGGATGCTGCAGGATTTTCTTTTGCCTGTTACAAGAAGACTTGGAGATGTCCTGGAAGAATCCTTGCCTCTAATGGCTGTGCTGCTGGCTCTGAACAAGCAGAGGATGCTGACAGAGCATTAAAACCTACTTGTTGATCAAGGAAAATGCTGTAAGCTACCCACTCTCCCTCACCCCCCCAGAAAATAGAACCACCAAGCCCAAAACCTCCAGGTTTTCTAGTGTTTTCTTAAAAGGTTTCTTAGCTTAAGGGGAAGATTGCCACAGAGTATAAGTCATTGCGTAGCCTTATTTGTAGACTTCTGAAAGCTTCTTTACATGCTTCCTGAGATGTACAAACTCCTGTAATTCGTGGATGTTGTCTCTGCATTCAGCAGTTCAGAAAATACTTGTTCTTTCTACCAGCCTAGACTTTACTGCTGTTTTTTTCTTAGCAGACCTTTTCTAGCATTTGCTACAAGCGTCCAGCATTAATATAGCTTAGAACAACTTCCGCACAAATTCTTCAGGTGTATAGCTAGTATTGACTTGCACCTTCTTTTCAAAGCTGGCAAATGTTAGCCCTGGGGTTTACAGTTACCAGTGAATTTAGTTTTCTGTACATTCAGCTGCTGAAAAGTTATAAATCCAACATGAAGATGCGCATTCTAATCCCACTTTGATATGAGGACATCTGAAAGCAAAGTCTCCTACTGTTGAGGAGTGTTATTTTAAACCTCTGCTAAATACCTTAAAGCTTCTTAGGGAAGAACCTGGGCTGCCTGTCTCTTCCCTCGGCTAACTCGACCCTAATACACATTGGGACCAGCTGGTAGAACATGCTGCAGAACTTTTTACTTATCCTGGTAGGTTTTTCCTGTGCTTTGACAAGAGTTGATGCTCCTTCTTTCTTTAATATGTTTTTATTAAACATTCTTACAAAAAATTGTACTTGGTCACATTTTATATTAACAATGTTTTAATAAAGTCACTTTAAATAGAACATTCAAGGCTTTTGTGCTGCTTTGTGTATTGTCCTTTATACTCTGTTTTCCTCAGTGCCATTGGAGTGGTTTGGGGTATCTTGAATCTGCCTGAGAGCCAGCCAAGAATGATCTGGTCTAGAATTTAGAAACTGAATTTTTCAGATCAGAAAAAAAAAATCAGTACACTGCAGCTGTTTTTCAAGCTTTTAAGTGAGGCTATTTGGGGAAGTATCTTTGCTTTATCATTTTATCTGACAGCTGAGGACAGGATGAGATTTGGGACTTTTTATAAAGGCTAAAATCTATTTGTGCTTCACTGTAATAGACTTAAACCTAACACCCCCCACCCCCAATATCTTCAGGTAATCCAAAGCAGTATCTGGACCAATATTGCAGGAGCAATGTGAAAACTGTATGGCGTGGTTTAACCCCAGCAGGCAACTAACCACCACGTAGCCGCTCACTCGCTTCCCCCAAGCAGGATGGGGGAGAGAATCGAAAGGGTAGAAGTGAGAAGACTCATGGCTTGAGCTAAAGACAGTTTAATAGGTAGAGTGAAAGCCACATATGCAGGCAAAGCAAAATAAGGAATTAATTCACTGCTTCTCATCAGCAGGCTGACTGTGCTTAGTGCAAATGACCAGAACTGGCAATGACAAACTCTCAGGCAGTTCTCCTGTCAGTTGATGGTTACGTACGGGTTTTAAAAGCATGTCAGGAAAAGGAAGGTGCTAGCGGAGGCCGCTGGGTGGGCTCGCTTTCTGCCTTTTGTCTTACGCAGCGACTTCTTAAAGTGTAAGAGAATCAAACGTGCAGCTACAAGGAGTTTTTCTTCTGCATGCCTACATCCACTTCTTCCAGAAATGTATTTTGAAAAACAACTCAATTTGGTTTATACTTGAGCTGAATTTCTACCAACAACTAAAAACGCATTTGAAGAAGCCAATTAAGGGGTGGCATTCCAACTATATTTAGGATCTGGCCTACGCATAGTTTGCTTCAGTCTTGTTTAAGCTCCGTCTTAACTTTTGAAAGTCTTCTCTAATGAAGGCAAATCCACAGCATCTGGGCGCTGTCTCGGCATGTGGAGTCAGCAGGACTTTTAAAGGCAGAGTAGAACACACGCTGCCGCTGCCTGCCGAAGGATAGCGATCAATTTGTTTATTGGTGACTTCAGTCATAGCTGCTGGGGTTCAGACAGCACAGAGCTGTCTTAGAAGTCAGGGCTGTGGGTGCTGGAGCAGCACCCAGCAGATAGGGTCCTGCTGGTTTCTTAGCACCAGCATCCCCCAAAGAGGTCGCAAGTCACGTCCCTGAGATACAAACCCAACCTCGTAGGCATTATTCACAGACAGGCCCCCGGACTTTGCTGTCCAAGTTTGCCTGTGACCCACTTGAATCAGTGTGTTCTTGTTGCTGTGAGGACAAACGTGTAATTTGGCTGTCCTACATTTGTGAGTTAATGAATTAATGCCAGTGAAAGCTTTTACAGAGGAGGTACGCTAGGCACACCTGATTCTTCTCAACAGGACGCTTTCTACATTTCTATTGAAAATCTCTGTTATTGTCCCCTTTTCACAAGTGGGCTTTACACCTCAACACATGATATAACCAAGTAGGTCACAATGAGGATCTACACCTTCATCTGACCTCCCACCGTCTGGGGAGCTTTGACAGCACCCTCTAGAGTCAATGAATGTGAGGTGAGAGATGATCACAAGATTTGTTTGCATCCCTCGTCCAGCAGTTCCCCAGTGGCACTGAGCTGCACCCAAAGGATGCTGCTCTGAGACCAAGTTTATTCCATCCTAATGGAGCAGAGAAGGAAATCTCATGACTAGCTTATCCCCCTCCTTCAACAGACCCTCTGTCCCCGAAGATCCTCTTCCCCGGGGCGTTGCTCCTTCCTGTTCTCCTCCCTGCTCTTGAAGGTGCAGATGCCAGGGCCAGGCCACAGCTCACTCTGCGCCTCACCAGCAGCCCGATTTGCTTGCCAGGACAAGTTCATGTGTTGAGCACAGTAAAGGTACCTTCTCTTAGGGCCACTGCTGGGGTGGACAACTGCCCGTTACCCCTGAGCCAGGCTTGGCTGAAGCCTGGAAGCCGTGTCTCTACTCGCCTTCAGCCCAACACATTACTTTTAAAGCTTACCATTTTCCTGTAAGCATCGCTGTGGATTTTACTCTGAATGTCTTCTGGGGCAAAAGATTCCATTAGGCAACCTCTAAATCACAGCATTTATCAGCTCTGCTGCCCGATGGCTGCGAAACTTGGACCTCATACACGGCCGAGATACAGGGCTAAATGCCCTTGGCAGGTCAGGATTTTACTGGGATGCCAACAAGTCAAAAAACATGTAGCTGCCCTGAAAATAGCTTACTGCCGTTTCCCTGTAATGCCTGTCTCCAAAACGAATGAGGGAATGAAAAAAAAAAAAAAAATGGATGGGGGAGGGAAAGAGTCTTCTGTGTTTTTTGGATGGTTCAATGATTTCAGTGACCAACCAGAGATCTACACAAGGGCCTGACCTCAGCCTTAGCTTCCCTTCTTACCAAAAGTGGCAAGAATGCCAGCGACCATGAAGCTCAGCTGCCCATTTGTCTCCTGGGCTCGTTCTCTGAACTCCAATAGCCAGAGTGAAGGCAACCTTTGAAAATTTCCCACTTGCAGCTGGATACAAAGTATGTTACAAGGATTGTTTTTGTTGCTGTGAAATGCCAGCTGCTATGAAAAGATGCAGTGGTATGCAGCGTCGCAACGGAGACAGGAGAAGAAAGAAAGGTGACAGAAGAAGGAACAAAGCTCAGATGGGAGAAGAAAATTCACTGTGTGGGTCCTCTCCACTCTGACATTTCCCAGCTACGTGAGCTGAAGCACTGGCTCCGGTTAAGCTTGGTGGCAAAATTTATTTTGACTTGTAGGAAGCCCGGACTTCATTACAGCTGTTTGTTATTAAAGGGTTGACTGAACATCCTGCTCTCCTTGCCACATTTTTCAGAGCTTACATCTGCCAAGAAGGAAACTTCTGCTGTGTGCCTATAAGCTTATGTTTAAGAAACCCTGCTCTGGCCCGTGCGTCATACCGAACCCTTTGGCTGCAGCTCAGTTCCTCCAGAGCACAGAATACTGCAAATGCTTGTGGCCAGTAATTACAGCTTTTTTTCGCTTCTCCATCCTGGAGAAACTGAGCTGCTGCCGGTGATTCAGGGCACCTAGGAGCTCCCACCAGGCTGGCAGCAGTGCAGGCAGCGACCAGCGGCTGCTGGAGGCACTGAGCTGCCGGTAGCTGCTGCCCAGGTCTGCACCGCTGCCTCTAAGCCCTTCAGCAAATCCCGTGACCTGCAGTCTGAGACACACTGAGCTGCCTCCAAAAACTGAGCCTGGCCAAAGTCACAGCAAAAGTACCAATAGATGAGAGTTTTTTGGCCCGCTGCCCTGCCAGCACAGGGGTACTGCTTACTGCTTGTCCTCTGTTTTGTCCTCTCTGGCTCTCAGCTCACTGAGAGAATGGTCTTGCTGTCACTGAAGTCATGCAGTGTCATCTTAGCAAGAAGATGTAAAGTTGCAAGACATTTTAATAACATAGCTAGGTGTCAGGTACTTGCTCTCACCGAGGCATACCTGGTGTATGAAATTTCATACAGACCTTGGCTGCATTTCCTTCAGAAACCACTAAAGGAGTTGAAGAAGGGGGAGAAAAATCCCAGATCAAACCATTTTGAGTGCCCAATCTTTAGTCAAGTTGTACCATATCTCTACCACCAGCCTTGACCCAAGTTTAGGTCGACCCATTATTTGTGATATCAACTCAATTGACTGTGTGGAAATCTGCAACAGCCCCAGGGAAGCTCCTCATCACTAAGATTTCACCAGTAGTGTTACAGGAGCACAGATGTCTAAGAACAAGCTTAGCAAAGAGTGACGTACGCTCCTGTATGGTCTTTCCACCAGCTGGTTCAAAACCAGTGCTGGCTGGGAGCAAGAAAAGCTTGCTTATGACTTAGTTGAATCAACTTCTGCCCTGTGGACCCCCGTGCGGTCCCTCATCACTGACGTGTCCAGCACCTCTCTGCCAGAAACAACATTTTCTCCTCCCATTCCCAGCATGGCAGAAACTTGCCCAAGCACCAAGCCAGATCCCTCAGGCCTACAGCCATGCTCCAGTGACTGAGACAGTCACTGCTCTAGGTCACTGCTAGCAGACAGCTGTCCATTTTGGGTTATCCAGGCTCTCCAGGGCTCGGGGGGGGCAGTTAGTGTAGATGGATGGAGCAGGAACCAGGAGCCGGCAAGGTGGGCACTAGGCTCACCCACCTCCAGCCCAGCCTGCTCCAACACTGGGCTTGCCCTTTTAAAGGAAGGTTTCCCCTCCCGGGCTGCCGGCTCGCTCCCCAGCAGCATGGTTTGTTATTGCAGAAGCAGCTTAGTGAAAGGCCCTGTGCCAGGACGGGACGCTTTCCCTTTGAGGCATTTAGCCATCAGTAACGTGCAAGCCAGGCTCCAGAGCCCGTCTGCAGCCCACCGGTGCGATCCTCATGACCCTCAGCCCAGAAAAGCATTTCATCTTGAGCTGTTATCCGCTCCACAATTTTCTTGCCTTCCTGCCAAAGCCCCCACTCCTGCAGCAAGCACCTCGGTGGCCAGGCCACATGAAGGCTTCACCAGCTACAGCAAAGTCTCCTAAAACACTCCGTTTAAAACTCCCTGTGCAAACTTCTCACGCATGCCTGGAAAATCAGGCACAGAAGTATTTGCAAAGCACGGCCATTACGAGACCGCTGGATTTTTGTGGGCATTCTTTAAATATGTTATTTTTGTCTCTCTCAACATCTTTTTTTCCGCCCTAAAGGGTGCCGAGCCCTGAGATGTGCAGAGCCAGCCCTCGGTCCCTTTGCTGGCATCAGCCCAGAGCTGGGCATCAGGGACTGCAAGGTCACCAGCCTCCCACTGCCCTTTCCTCACACCAGAGCCCAGCTCATGTCTCACTCCAGCACCGCTCCCTGAAGTCAAATGCCTTTCACCAGTGTAGAGCCAGAAGAGTAGATGGAAAAACTGGGTCGTGATGGTAACGTCTTGGTAAGGCAAGTTACATGATGATAAACAGCAGAACCAGGGGTGGCTTCTGAATCCGGTCTCACAGGCTTTATACAGCAGTCGGTGACCGCAGTTACAGAGGACTTCAACTGACATGAAAAAAATCCAAATCCTGACTCCTTTCAACTGTACAGATTCAGTTAAAACCCATAAAAGCAACAGCGCTGCGTCCTTCTTGGTTTATTTGCAATGAGTCCCCCAGGGCATTACTTTTGCTAGAAATGCCATTAGCATTTACTGTTAAGTTCACTGGGAGGCACTTCTGGTTTTAATTATATAGCCCTTATAATGCTTCCTCTGGCACTCTCTTAGTATGGAAAAAATGAGCATAGGATGTAGACAGACTAAAAAGCTATTAATTCCAGGACTAACAATGCCAGATCAGTATAGTCACAAACAGATTTGTCTCCATAACCCAGCCCAAACAGCTGGCTTTCAGTGTTCGGATAGGAATGTACCAAATATGACAAAAATGTCTTTATCTGGGGAAGCTAATTTTAGACATCGTTTTTGGCCAGGCAGTAGAAATACTTAGGGAAGAAATTATTAAACTTCCAACTAAAAAAACCGTTTTTGCTGGACACATTGCACCCAGCGTTTCAGAAGCAGTCTCCCATCGCAGGGAGACGCTGGAGCGGCTGCTCAGCCATGCTGCCGCGCAGCCAGCAGCGCCCGTCCGTCCTGTCCCCTCTGCAGCTTCCCCCCGCCTCTGTACCACCACCAGCCCACAGACCACGACGGACCGGAGCTCGGGCTCTCCGGGTACTCCTAGGACACACAGCCCAGCCTGACCAGCACCCAACCAAAACACAGGGGCTCCGGAGGAGCCACATTTGCCAGTGGCTTCCATGAGGCTGGGAGAGGTGATTGCCAGCACCCGCGGTGTCTCGGCCTCCAGGCCAGCACCATACCCACCCCACATCCTCACCCACCCTGGAGAGACGCGGGTCGGGCACTGTGACCAGTGGGGGAGCAAACTGGGTTCCTGCCTCACAAAAGGGTTTCCCACTCCAGCATTTCAGAGCTTCCCACTGCCTCAAGATGGGGCTGAGGTATTTCACAGTTTCAATTAAAAAAAAGGCAGCAAAAGCAAGGTAGAAGCCAACAGCTCCAGCATCCTCCTGGCACGCAGGTGATGCGTCTCCATTCCCTGCTCTGCTCGCGCAGCTGAGCCGCCTGTGCAGGGCTGAGCGGCTGCAAACCAGCCCCAGTGAGGGCAGCGACTTTCCTGAGACGGGGGAGAACCAGATCCGAGCTGCCAGATTGACTCGAGAAGAGCAGGCAAGACCTGCAAGTGCATTCACCACACATAGCAGTGTAAACAGACCAATTATAACCCAATTAAAGAGAGAGGAAAAGCACGTGGCATATAAACAAGTTGTTACTGGAGAGGTGCACTGAAAAATTTTTAATTGATCCAGAGCTATGCTGTTTAAAAATTCATAGGCTTCAAGTTATTTCTGCCACGTTTAAAGTTGCTTTTAAGTTCAACAGCCTCAGTGCTTGCAACCAGCTACCTGCAAAATGTGCTCAGTTCAAAAGCCTTTACCTATAGCTGATCCATTTTTGTGTAACAACATGTGTTTTCTTCCCGTGCCCAGTCATTGCAAGGGACAGCAGGACTCAGAATCAGTGGTGGTTGCAGGGAAGGGGCGTTCACGGTTCTGAATGCCACCAAGTGTCAACAGGATGCAAACAAATATATTCGTATATTTTTAAATTCAAGAAATCAGGGCTTAGAAATGCTCACTCTTGATAACAGCCATCAAAACACTTAAAATCTGCCAGCGTTTCCCCTTTCAGCAAAACTCTGAGGGTCGGGGCCAGCTCCATCCGTCACGTTGTTTCCAGAGCAGATTGCGGCACAGCCCAGCTCTTTGCCATCCCTTTTGGTGGCAGGGCAGGGGTCCCACCCTGAAGTGCCTCCTCCTGCTCCGGTGCTGAAGGGGTGACCTGGGATGGGAGCCGCGGACAGCCGAGCTGCAGCGATCGGGGCATTGCTGCGGGATACCTCCACTCAAGTCTTTGCCCGCAAACTTGGCGTGGCCTCAGATCACCCGCTTCACCTCGAGATGCCCTTACAGGTTGTCCTGCGGGGATGCTGGTCGTGTGTGTGTAGAGCACATACGAGCCTAAGGACAGTAATGTTGACATTTGTTGTCATCTTTTGAGGACCAGCCAGATAAAGGCCACGGGACCCTTTGAATTAGTTCTTTACATATGAAATAGAAAATGAAAATAGAAATAGATTATGAAAACTTCTCGGCAAAAGCGGTTGCTAATAACCATGGCAAAGACCATGTGCTCATGCCCCGTCTCAGCCTCCGTGAGAGTAGTGATGGCAGAGCTTCCCTTCCCAAATCACACAGCCCACAGTTCTTCGCTGTGAAGAGCCAAAGAGGACGCCCCTTTCTCAGGCAACTGTATGAGCTGTGGCCCAATGAATGAACTTGAAAATTTTGTTATTACAGGACATCATTTTGTTCCAGTGTTGAAGTTGTTCCAAAGAGCTTTTCTGCACTGAAATCCTTCGGATATTCTCTTGATAACGGAAAGGACATCGAGACTCGTATTCTGAGGCTTCCACTGAAAGCAGGAGCTCTGATCCTGGTATCAAACGGCAACACTCACCTCAGGCTGAATGCCAACACGCAGCTCAAAGCATGATTTTAACCTCCTGAAAAGCTGCAAAAAGCATCAGCTGAAGTCACTTGGAAGCAGCTTCATGGTGGGAAGTGCAATAAATAGACCTTTGTAAGTCACTTGAGACGGTGGCAAAGACGTCTTTGTGGACGCTAGCCAAAAGCACGGGCTAGCAGTGGAGTAAATGTCCCCACACTTTGATAGGCTTCATGCTGGGGCCTGCAGAGGGTTGCTGCCACGGTACAAAATCATGGCCAGCCAGTTTACCACCAGCAACCCGAAAGCATTTCCCACACTGAGGTGTCCTGCAGAGGTGGCACCCACCAGTATGCAATAAAAGCAAGTGTTTGCTGGAGCAAGACATTCTCAGTACGGTTTATGGAGAAACTTAAATTCAGAATACACTCATGCACAGAAAAGGTCTTCTCAGTTGCCAAACACACTTGAAAAGGGGCTTTCTATAGCCCACAGGTGTTTCGGGACACTCACACATAGAAGGAACGGGATCAATGGGGGACAGGACACATCCTGGTTGTGCGTACGTGGTGGCCCTTTCTGGGGGAGGGCTGCCCAGCTCTCAGCCAGGGCGGTAACAGAGAGCCTCTCTCCCTGATATTTCTGTGCATCATGTTTCTGGCAGGCGGCTGCTGCCCTGAAATCCTGTGCTGGGAAAACAGCGGCTTACTGTGCCTCCAAGGGAAGGCAGACCTGGCGTTTCACCCGTGCTCGTGCTGACAGCTGGCAGAAAGAGAGGCAGCACCTCCGAAACGCCTGCCGCGGTGCGCACCCGGGGCCAGCCTTGGAGCCGCTTTTGGATGCACTTTCTACTCATGGATCTATAGCTTTTTGTTTATTTTATTTTTAACCTCCTTCGCAAACACAGCTAAATATCCTGCCCCATGCCCAGAGACGGTAGGCGGCCTCTCCACTGATGATGTCCCACTGAAGGTCAGTTTTGCAGCTCTCCAGGTGATCTGCAGGGCAGGCCTCCTTGGGTCAGGGGGGCACCGCTGGGCTCCGGGAGTCACCCCACTGCTGAGCATTTTGCCCCCGTGCGACAGCCGGCAGGGCCAGCTGGAACAGAGGAGGGCACCGTGCACCGCCAGTGCTGAAACGTAGCTGGCACATCTAATTTTAGGCTCAGGAGCACTGAAAGCCCTCTTGAGTTCCAGCATACCTTGATAAATCATCTAAATCGATGCTGCTTGGCCTAAAGCTGGCTTTCAGGCAGGAAAGGCTAAGTGCTGAATTTTAAACATAATTTTGACTAAAGCTGAAGGCGTCTGCCTTCAGCATACAGTTACCCAGGGTGTCTGAGGCTTGCAGGGACTGGGAATTAAGAAAGACACCAAGAAGAGGCAAAAATGCCTGGGATATTTTTGTTTTGCTGTCTAATGCAAATTTGACTGAGAATAAATCTACGTGTGCAATGTATATGCAGGATGAAAGCTAGAAGCACGGAAATGAGCAGTAAATGCCCGCAGGGTGCAGAGCATCCTTCAGGTCTATGGACGAACACCAGGGACAGCTGGTTCCTTGTTTCAAGAAGACCAGCTGCATTGTAGAGGCTTCACCAACCTACACAGCAAAGGGACCAACTGGAAAAAACCAGCGTTTTGCTGGGAGTTCTGCATTCATTATTGCCTGCTTGGCCCAGCCACTTGGCCAATATTTAGAGTTTTGAAGGCTGGCTCCCATTTAGAGGCAAAACAAGCAATGCAAGATAGGGCCTTTGGCATGATGGGATTTGTTGATGGAGAGCACCCACAACAGCCGGCTTCCCACTCGATGCGGGCACCGGCCACAGTGGGCTCTTCCTTACAGCCACCACATCCAGGTTCCCCCGGTGGGCACACACGCACGTGCCTACGTCTTTCCCTTCAGGGATCCATGAAACCCATGGGATATTTCTGTTGGCTTTTCAAGCCCAGTGTGTTACTGAGTAACTGGAGAAACTGAATTTTCCCCTTGGGACAGAGGTGGGTCTGTGACTACAAGCAATTATCTGTGCAGAGCAGGCTTGGGGCTTTCGTACCCTTTCCCAGTTAATTATGAAACTGGATAATTCACGCATGGCAAATCAAAAGTTGGCTGTCAGTACCTTTAGGGGACCAACTGCCTCACTACTGGGCGTTGTTACTGAAGCCTTGTACACAAGCTGCCCTATGTGTATATAAAATACATGTATATATAGAAAAAATCCTTATTTATATTACATATTTTATATAACCTATATACACCTAACTTAATACATATATTAATATGCTTCTGAAGCAGTAGTTTTCCATGTGTACCTCCCTTGTTTGTGCATCTGAGAGATGCTCAAGAGCAGAGAGACTACTAGGTCTTCAAAGGTCTTTAAACCACTAATTCCCACTCCTGGGACAGTTTGGTGTCAATGTTTTTCAAGAGCTGGCTGTTAGTGATCAGGGAAACTACTAAATTAACAACTCTGGAGACTTAATTGTCCGAACACTTTCAATCATTTATTAGGGAAGGAAATCCCTGCCTGTAACAAAGCCAGTGTAGGGTTATTTCATGTCAGGAGCAGTAACAACACATCAAAGCATTCACAAGCCGTGAGTTAGGGCCACTAAAATTATCAACAGGGTTTAGACTTTAAAAAATAATAAATTGGGTTGATCTTTATTTGTATTCTGCCGTCTGAACCTTTAAGGCCTGCTCAAATGCCATTTTCTAGATATTCTCTGTAATCATAAAAGCTGAAACTTCTAGTAAAAAAGCTGGCAATTCTCACTTTCTCAGAGGCTTCTGGAGAAGATGAAATTCTGTGGCACTGACAGCACAACCGTAAAGGCTGCCAGCAAGGAAGGCGCCTTTCTAATGCAGATTGAAATTCTGCGCAGCAGTGGAGCGATTTCCACCCCACATGAGGCACAGAGCATCTTTTCAGCGAGCCCAAATCACGGGCCGTGTCTTTCCGCCACAATCAGGGCAGAGGCACCTTGTCTGGGGCCTCCTGGGCCGTCTTAGGTCCCAGATGTTGTGTAGTAATGGCACCTTGCTGGAGAAATTTGCTGTGGTCCATGGAGCCTTACGCAGGCGTATTGTCCCTGTGCCTGGGGTGTCGCGGGTACATCCCTGCCGCCGCCCGCAGTGGCGGGGTCCAGCTGCTGCCTACCCAGCCCCTCACGCCATCCTCATCAGGGCATTGGGGTGCAACGTGGCTGCATCCCGGGAGCAAAGCCGCTCTGTGCACGCAGCTCTTCAGAGGGGTTTGACACCATAAGAGGTTTTTAAAGTCCCAAATAGGCATCTGTTTTTAGGCAATGCAGAAGTTAGATGGCTGTCCTCTGGGATATGCCTGGAAGAGCATGAGGTCAGCTCAAATGCAAAGTTTTTACACAACTGGGAAAGTTTCTTTCCAGTCCTGTCCATAGGTGTTTGACTCATCAGGTTAAATGGTTTTACTGGAGGTCTTTATAGGCTAAAATAACAAAGACAAGAGTCCAGAACCTGCATACAGACGGCCTCCTTTTCCCAGAAGGACTTGCCCCATCCATCGTTCCTTGACATCAGTGGGCTCTGTGGGGACCTCAGCCCCCTGACAAACAGTTGTCTTCTCCTCAGGCCCTTCGGGGTGGGGATGGAGCCTTTGCTTCTGGTTCCCAAGCCTTAAACCCGTGACCATTGTGGCTTTTTATGGCTCGCACGCTTTCATTGCACTGGCGGAAGGGAGCAGCACATTTGCTCCCTAGCAGGCTAAGCAAACTGGATCACCACCGAGTTAAGCCAGACTTGCAATGAAATGTCTGTGGACTGCAGTGCGAGCTGCTGAGGGAGCCATGGCTCCCCGGCTCCTTGCAGGCTCACCGTGTCACACTCAGCCCAGCGCTCATTTTCTTTTCCTCGCACGGAGTCCATGCCTTTCACCCCAGGGGTTAGGCAAACTGTGCTGTGACTTTTTCAGCCAGCCAGCCAGCTGTGCACCTGTTTTCAATCAAAATTTTTCTACTGTAGCTCTTGTTGGCTCAGAAAAGTGCTTTGACAAGCTTGAAATTTCCTGCCTCGGGAAGGAATAACATCTCTCTGAAAGAGCGCCATGGGTTCCGTTGGAGAGGTATTACCCATGAGCTGCAGAGAAAGTTGGACTTATTAAAAGGATCAGAATCTGAAACAGCCCTTGTGGTGGCAGTACTAAAGATGTCCCAGAGCTCCTGGCCTCAGCGTAAGACGCAGCGTGGGTCACTGCCACTCTGCCACCTTCACAGAGACACTTATCAACCTTTGTTCCTTGTGCTCAAAAGTTTGCCTACCCCAGTTCAAGAAAATATAGCATATATGATGTCCTTGTGAGGAATAACGTCAGACACTTCGGCTGAGCCTGGTGGGGCAGAAAGCTGAGCTGAGGCTGCAGCTGGCTGCGACTCATCCACTCCCCTTTCCCCAGTGACATGAAGAAACCCTCCCTGAAACGGGAGATACATTTATGCATGCTTTCACGCTGGAGAAGAAATCTGTGAGGATGGCAGTTTCTGTACAATGGCCCCTCGAGTTTTGTCTCCACTCTCCTTGACCTGTGTCCTGCTAAAACTTTCAGTAAGCTATTTATCAGGTAAATATGTAAACCAGCCATCATCATACGAACATATGGTGACAGTGGCTGAGAGCTACCCTATTAATTGCTGACCCCATTTCTATTTCAGCCACTTGGCATGTCCTCTAGGAAACGAATGGGATCAGTCACGATAAAGCCATTCTCTGTGGCACTAGATAATCTGTTTTCAAGCTGGAGCAGGTGCTGAGGTGCCCGTCCTGGCAGCCTGCTGCTGGATGACCAAAGGGGTTGTAGTGCGATGTGGCTGCATCCCTGGAGACTTGTGTTGGTGCCACCTTGTACAATAAATGGTTTTGCTCTACAGTATTGTGTCCTAAAATGCCGTGCTGAGGTATGGCACATCCCACTCTTGCACGCTGCATGGAAAGGATGCATCTTTCTAAAGGTCCCACAGATTAATTCCTGGATGGCTGACAGCCTTTGATTTGGGTATTAAACTGATGCAGAAAGGCCGAGTGTCTAACAACTAGAGGAGACTGGCGAAAGATAAATGTTATTTGAATCACTCAAGGGTTTTGAGCCCAGATCTCCTGTTTCTGCTCCAGCCACTGGGATATGAGACACTGTGGTGTGGTGGGAGGGGTCTTCTCAGCTCCCTGTGCGGAGCTACTCTGCTGCGCACTGAAACGAAGTAGTCCTTTGAGAGGTCAGGGATGGTGGAGGGAGTATATAAGTGTTTAAAAGAATAATTTGCTGGTCCTGCTGGTTAGACAAGGAGAACACTTGCCGTAAGACACTTTTAACCATCGAGAGGAGCAGAAACTGCATCCCAGCAGCGGGTGCCCTGAGTGCTGGGCTGGAGAGTTGGACGCGGCTTTGCTCTCTGGCCCCAGCGGTGCTTAATGCTGCCCTGCACAGACACGGCCGCAGCTGGCGAGGCTGGCAGAGCCACGTCTGTGCCCTCAGCCTTCTGCAGGCGGGCATGGGCTGCCACCGCCTCCAGCAGAGGTGACAGCTCAGCTTGGACCCTGGCTGCCAGAGCCCCTTCCCAAAGCCTTGCACACGCAATCACCCTGTCTCAGGTCGTGGGACGGACCCTGGCACAGCCCCGTGAAACCGTGCGCGCCTGGGCGAGGAGGGGAGAGGAAGACACGGGGTCCGAAGTGGGGAGTGCCCTCCCAGAGCAGCGCAGCCGTTTTCCCTCGGGGCAGTTTGTTTTCGCTGTATTTGTGTCCCTGGGACCCAGCTGCTTAGCAACTGGATAAAATTGTCACAAAACGCTGGCAGCGCCCTCCTCACCAGGGCAGGGGCCGGGCTGTGTCTCTGGGGGGGGCCGTCTGCCAGGCGAGGTGGGCACGCGGTGCTCATGGAGGACCCCCATCCCTGTCCCTGTCCCTGTCCCCCGCGGTGGGCTGTCCCAAAGGTGCGAGGGAATTTGGCCCCTCACGCATGGCGAACGCTGCACTGCAGGCAAGGCGTGCAGGCAGCTCCCCCCCCCCCGCCGGCTGCCTGCAGAGCAGGCGGCACCCTGGGGGCAGATGAAACATGGACACTCTTGATCATGACGCCTTGTTGGATCTGAGTAGATAAATGCTTTTTCCTCTCTGAAAGACCAGGGAAAAAAATACACTTGGAGTATTCTCGTGGAGTACCTGAAAATGAAAATATTCACCATTCCTGACTCTGTATTTGGGGGAGATGGGAGTGAATACACCGTCTTACGTTGGTTCAGGGCATTTTAAGTAAAAACAAAGAAAAAATGGCAATGAAGAGTTATGGCTATATATTTGCTGGGCCAGAAGAACAGGCGGGTGACTAGTGCCTGCTGCTGTCCTTGCCCTGTTCGACTCCTCTGCCTCTGCGGATAACACTCACAGAGGTATCCAGGCTACCAGGGAGGCCAAACCCTGCTCAGCAGAGCTGACTTCCCTTGAAGGCCCATGCAAAGGGCAAGGGATGAAAATTAATTAGAGTTTTTAGGAGAGCAGTTTATAACACACTTGCCCTTAGAAGTGGCTGACGTGCAAAAGATAGTTGTCAGTGTTTGCTGACAGCTTGTGTGTTTACCTCAATCAGCAAGTATTTGTAATTCTTTTTTAAAATGTTGAAGTTCCAGCCTTACTGGGAACATTATAAACTGCCCTCAGCACTCTGCTGTACTTTCAAAACATAAGCTGCCATGAGTCAAAAAGCAGAAAGACTCAAATATTTCAGGGGAGAGGCGGGGGTGAAGTGGAGAGATGATGTAGTTGAAATGAAAATGATTTAGATAACTTGGTATCTATTCACAAATATTTAATTTCCATGACTGGAAGCAACCACAACTGTTATAAATGGGGTGAACCGCCACATCACTCTCCTGCCTCACACCACAGCACCACAATATGGAGGCTTTGCCAGCAGTGGCACGGCTAGACTTCACTTTCTTGCTTTCCACCCCTCTCCACCCCTACGATGCCTCATGCACCCCCTGTGCTGACACATGAGTTTACGGGCCCCAAAAAAACCTAGTAGGGATTAAAATAGGCCTCTGAAAAAAATATGATTTTCTGAGGCAAGTATCGCTGCTGAAGACAGCATTGCTGAGCCACTCCCTGGGAGCTTTTCGAAGCAGCATGGGATACTTTTGCCCACACTTGTGCAAAATTTCAGTTTTCAGAATGCAATTTCACTATTTTTCAGTTTCTTTACATTTTTTATGGCAGTTTTTCATAGTAGTTTTCACTAACTATATCCCTTCTGGCCTCAGCAACAGGTTGGGCAGGAAACCTTTTTCAAGACAGGAGAACGCCATTGCCAAATCTACCATCAGGGTGGTTAGGGTGGTGGAGGTGGCCGAGCTAGGAACAAGCTCCAAATAATCCCCTCCCTTTCGCCTTGGCTGATGTTGTTCCTCTCAACTCAGAAATGCGCCGTGTCTCTGAGCACTGCCCAGCACCCTGGGGAGCTGAGGTTGCTGGGAGGGAGGAGAGACAACCAGCAGGGGAGCAGAGGAGAGACAACCAGCGCCAGGGCAGCAGCCAGCCCCCGCTAACATCTGTCCTGAGGCGTTAGCGGCAGGTTTTAAAGAGAGATTTTTGATTCTGTGAGGGAGTAGGAAAGCATGCTCAGACTGCAACTCTGTAGCTAAGTGATTTTTATTTTTTTCCAGTGGTATAATTATGAAAAACGCCTCTTATGTTCCCCATTAATGTTGCTATTAGCAGACAGGCAGGGCTCCCAGCATGAGCCAGTTCTTGCTAACAGGGTCTGTGTGTACCCACATTAGGAAATGTACCGCTCACACAGCTTTCAGGGCATCATAAGTGATTTGCCATAGCTGCTGTAATGGTACAGAGCCGAACATATCTACATCTCATGTCAGAGAAGGCAGCAAGGTCTAGCTTTAAATTCAAGATCCTTGATTAAAAGAAAAAAAGACCAGGAAGCCCAAACCCCTATATATTAATATATTTTATACATTATATAATCCTCCATCTTCACATGCACTTACTTCTGAGGTTACTTTTCCCCCTTTTAAGGGGGGCCTTACTCCAATGCAGAAAGAAAATGGTCTAGCGCATAGGACAGGGGGGAGCTGTTGCTGTTCTTCATCTTGATTTTAGCGAGGCTTTCAGCACAGGCACCTGTAATATCCTTATAGCCGAAGTGGTGAGACAGGGACTGTGCTGCAACAGACTCTGGGTGGCCATGGGCCAGCCCAGTCGTACGTACAGGTTTTCTTGTGCTTAACTCCCGTTCCACGCACCTCTGCTGTGGCTATGGGTCTCGTGTAAACCCCAAGGCAGGACGGGGACTTGGCTCTCTGCAGCAAGCTGGCTGGCCAGGGAAGAGGCTCGATTGCTAAAGGACTCCGATGTTAGCTCTCAAATTCCTTGTGATACAGTCAGCAGGCAACAGGTCAGAGTGGGCAGAAAACATCTTAGGATGTTTTTTCTCAAATGCATGAATTTTCTTTTAAATGCAGAGGAGATTTTTACCTGTGCCCCATTACTCCCACCTCAATATTTATCACTTTCTTGTATCGGTCCTGATTCCGCCAAGACATTTCCAGCTCTGTGTAGAGGAACAGACAGCTACACTGGCAATGCCAGGCATTGAGACATCTCTTTTCTTCTGTATCGTTTGTGAACAATGCTATATTACAACAAATTTGTAACTGCATCTAAGCTGGCACAATGAACCAATTAAGGATCTGTGATTTTTTGTTTCAAGTATGTGGCTGAATGTTTATAGGACAGTCTAGGTTTTAATCTAAATTTCACAGATTTAGACAGCTGCCTCCAGTGCTGTCAAGAGGGCATACAATCAGCACATCTGAAAATCAATCCACCTCATGGGGCTGAGTACCTCAGTTAATCAAATACTACAACCATTAGGTTTTACTCAGCTTCCAGTTAGCTCCAGAGCATTTTCTGCATAGTCACAGGACTGTAATTGTTAGAAAAAAAGAAAGTGGGTATTTTAAACATCATGATCCCCATGTTTTTTCATTGTTTGAACTTCACCTTTACTGCAGCTTGCTTTTCCTTCCAGAATTGCTCATTAGGTCTAAATCTAGAGGAAACAAAACCCTGGCTGTCTCAGTGATGCTGGACAGTAGGGAATGCAAGGCTATTCTCGGGCCATCTGTTTCACTGCAAGAAAGGTTTTAGAAAACAAATCCAGACAGTTGATTCATTATAAAATAGACATAAGTTATGAAGATAATCATGGAAACAAATCCTATGAAGATCTCTTAAGTCCCTGGCTGTTATTACTGTTATTTTTAAGTCAGCACCGGCTACCCACATCACATGAATAGTACTATGTAAGTCAGACGCAAAATAGCAATACCTGCAGAGATCAGGGCCTTACCAATGGATACATTTAATTAATCTAAAATTATTATAGTTGCTTTTCTGGAGCATGGTTGGTGTGGGACACAATCTCGGACTGCCTGGAGGAAAATGGCTCCATGCAAGAGCTCACTGTCTCGGGGGCCACGTGTTTCTCCGAAGATGAAGGCAAGCTGCGTGAAACCCTGCGGAGACTGGCTTGTGGGACACGCTCTGGCCACAGAGCAAAGTGTGTAGCACAGGAACTTTGTTGGTAGCAGAGGAAGGACTAAGGGAAGGTGAGACGCAACAATTTTTCCCTAAATTAAACCCGTGATGAATGTCAAACCTTAGCTTAAGCATTCTTCTAAGGAAGCCTGGATCAGAGACCTCTGTCATAAATATTCAGGGATGAATTTTCATCCATATATTCCCTAGTCTTCCTTTGTTGGCAGCCTATCAGACTGCAATTCATGTGGCTACGACAGGTGACTTGTTATGTAGCCACACAGCATGCCTGAAAATAAATTCCAAACTGAATGAAGTTTTATGCAACCTTATATTTTCAAAAGCACCTTACAGCAATTTGTAGCCAAGCAGCAATAAAGACTTTGAATCACTGTAGTCTGTGTTGTGCTGAAACTAAATGCAATCCTATTATTTCACAAAAACATGTGGTCACTCAGGGACATCAGTTTCAGTCTGCTTGAGAGGCTTTACTAAAAATAAAAACAAAATGTGATCTGACTATTGAACTCATCAACAGGGCTGGAGACCAGAAAGGATGGGCAGCACGCGTGTTCATCTGCATGAAATCTCCTGGTAAAGTTTGCATGCGAAAGGGACCTCAGCTGCTGGGGCAGAAGTCTTGGCAGCAATGTTGCAAGAAACTCCCAGCATCCAAGACGGACTTCTTCAGATGTTCATTGCCAGGTTGATAAACTAATATCAGAAGAAAGACCAACTTTACAATAAATGATTTCAGGCCCTTCTCCCTTTCCCTCCCTTTCCCCAAATGAGAGAGAGATGTTCAAAACCAGTGCTTTGCTCTGAATTGACCCCATGCAGGAAAGAGGACCTTTGCTCACTAGGCTTCTATCTCCTGTCACTAAGGAGAGACCTCAGACAGCATTTACTTCTGTGTTTGGAGGGAAGCAGGCAGAGCTCTCCAAGTGCTAGATGCCAATAACGACAGTGATTTTATTTGCACCCCAGCAGTCCGTATGGAGTCCCACATTTGTTGTGCCAGGGAATTCAGTGTGCCTTGCCCCAGGAAGCTCTGGTTTAGTGTAAAATGAGAGACAACCCACATATGCAACAGGGAGTCAAAGAGAGAACACGAAAATAAGAAGCCTGTGCTGAGCAGTGTGAGAAGCTGATGATGGGCATGCACAGGAGAGGCTGATCTGAACTCCTGGGGGATTCAGGGAGACTGAAAGACCCCCCGTCCCCATCTGCTGCCTCCCCTTTCCCCCATCAAGAGCTGGCACCCGAGGAAGGAAAAAGCAGAGAATCTGGAAAGGGGGATGGGAAGCTGTGAATATGCCACAGGGCAAGGAAGGAAGGAAATAGCACGGAGGAGATGTAATCAGTGCATGCACTGTAAAATCCCAGCCCTGCTAAAGCCTATGGCAGATGCCCCCTGCACTCTCACGGACATAGATGTCACCTGAAGTGTTGTGCAGAAATACTCTGGTTCTTACAAGAAGACAAAGCTCTAGAGAAGCCCTATCATTTTGTCAGTGTTTATGAAGCCGTGCTCATACCTCGCCTATATTCAGGTTAATGAACTCCTTGTTTTTCGCACTCAGTGCTTGGAATACTCCTGAAATGAAAAACAGGACACCGGTGCTATAAATACACCTCATTCATATTCATACATGAGCTTCCCATCCTACAACGACAGTGGCCGTGCCAAGGAGAGGGAGGGCCTGGCGCAAAGGCGGATTGCTTAGGATTGCTTGGTGGTGGTAGCTGCTGCGACAAAATGAAGTCCTTGCAAGAGGAAATGTCTTGCTGACGTAAGGCCTTTGTGCAAGTCTCACTTCAGACCTTGACTGGAAGAGGGTGTCCTGGATGTGCTAAACAGTCAGATTTGGATGATACTCCAAAATGAAGCCAAGGAATTTGCCTTTCTTTATATAGCTTATTTCACTTTTCTATCTATCTATCTCAGTAATTTAATACTTCTATTACCACAGACTGAACCAGAAAGTAGAGAGAAGAACAAAACAAAAAAACAAATCAGTCAAGAAAGTTGATTTTGCTTCTCAAAGAGTGAGCTGCATTTGATTTGAATTTGGAGCCACATTAATGATCACTTCAGCATTTATCCAGCCATTTTACCTATCTCTACTACTGCTGCTCTGGAATGAGAGTGACCCTGTACGCAACTGAATGGAGACCTAGGGTGCCTCGATGTACAGGGAACCATATCTTCAGCCAAAAGTGGACAAGTTATGTAAAAGGTACAGGAGATACCTGCCCAAGTGCATGCCAATTATCTCTTGCATGAAGCACAAGCAATATTTGAACCTTGAACTTCTGTGATCCCAAATTAAGCTCGTGGGTGAGCCACAAGGAAGGCTATAACATGGACTTTGCCAGCATTCTTCACGTGCCTTCTACGTTGCTGCAAAGTTTATGAAGCAGGCTCTATTCACATGGGGAAATTTTCCGTTAGTAGCAGAACATTTTTCACTTTACAGGAGAGAAGCCATCCCAAAAGCAAATGCTAAACACAGCTCCTTTCTGTTAGCCATGTACACACTTGATCTCAGATATTGTGCAATATGCTCAACGACAGCTGAAAGTGGAACAATTTTTTTTTCAAAGGGGAAGAAATTCCAGAGGAAGAAGATACTCACGACTTGCATTCTCTAAGCGAATTAAGCAGTTCAGAAAATCATCAAATTCAATCTGGAACTGTTCGTCAGCGTATCGGAGGACAATCAGTTGCAGCAGATAGTTGTTGAGTTGGTATCCTTCCCAAAGACACACGCACAATGGAAAAATGAGCAACCTCGTGGGCCAGGGAGGAATCTGCAGATCTCTACTAACTAATCTTGAAAACCGGTTAATAGGAGGATACTCTGTGGCACACATCCATCCAGAAAGCGATCTGACCACAAAGTTCTTTAAGCTTGCAATGAATAACAAACTCTGAACAAGAAATTTTGCTGTCACTGCAGTTTCTAGTCCATGCACTTTGATGTGTGAGGGCCCATTCTGTCTCCTAAAATTTGTAGGGATTTCTGCAAAACTAGGTGCTTTAATAAAAATAATCTGTGATGAAATACAAATGCACTGACTGCTCTTCATAACAAACAGCTTACTCACTGCTCCTCCAACCCTTGAGTGGAGATGGACTCTGAAGTGGTTTGTTTCAGGGTCTAACCCTGCACATGTGCAGCCCTGTTGAGTTTAACAGAGCTCAATAAAAATGTAAAGATTGTTCTGACTGACTGCCCTGCAGGGTTGGGGATACCTGGGGCAAAATTAGCCCACTCAATGTCCTCTCTAGGCACCCAGGTCCTATCTGGGGTTTAGACCTCCTCTCTGTTCAGGGGCACCTGGTCTGCGTAATTGGTTGCAGCCGCCTTCACCCACAACCGATCTGCCTGACAGGTTTCCCAGATAAAATGCAGTCTTACCTGCAGCTTTAAGAGCACTGCGAAACTCATAGGAGGACATGGAACCAGATTTATCAAAGTCAAATTGAAGAAAGATATCCTGTTATGAAAGGAGCACATGGAAAGTTCAGTATTTGCATATGAAAGGGAGCAGAGATATGGCATAGAAAGGCAAGGTGTTTATCTCTAACTGCTTAGCATAAGCATTTAAGAAAGCTGACAAGACTTTGGTCTAGATCCAGCCTGATTTTGTAACTGAGGAGCAAATCTAGGTCCCAATTCTCTTTGTCATATGAACAAGTTGTGAAACTTAAACAAGTACTGCCAAACCCAAGCATTCAAAAATAATGAGTTGCTCTTCATAAAAAATTCCACGATTTTTTAAAAAGTTTTATTTTATCTGGGAAGGATGTATTGTTCTTTGTCTCTTAACTCTCAAAGGATGCATTTTCTTAATCTCTTCTTCTGTTTTTCTCTATAATTCTGAAGGCTAGAGACAAATTGTTTGACATGAAATTAAGATTGTCACTTACTCATTTGCTTCTAGGTGTAAAAGATCTAAACAGCCACATTCATGGTACAACCAAGAGAACTGATACAAATGGTTTGAATTTTGACCTAAATATTAAATAATTATTAAGCTGGAGTTAAATTCCATCCTTTTAATGAAATGACAAAAACAACTCTCCCTTGGAATATGAGTTATTTAGAGCTGTCGTCACATTCAGCTTAAATTTTTCCAGCAAACATACATGCAAATCTTCCTACAGGACACAAGGATTTCTCAAGCCCCCTTGTTAAAAAACAATGTGTCCGTTGTTAAAAGAGATGTGGTATTTGTACCCAGAAAAAGTGTTTGCCATTTCTGACGGGCTAGACAAGAAGCAGAGAACTGCATATTTTGAATGCTTGGGTGAAGCATGAATTAAGAAGAAACTATTAATGACCGTGAGGAAACAATTATGATGTCTTTACTTGAATATTCATTCTGTGGCCTGATTCTGCGAGCCTGCTTATTCTTACTGCCATAGACAGTGGCAGGGAAATGTGTTTAAAATTAGAACCAACACTTTCCCAGACTTCAGTACAGTTGACTCCTGAGAGATCAATAGTGGAAATGCAGTGACTTAGGAAATGATTGTTTCCTATTAGTCATGAATCATCACTTTCTTCTTCTGTACGACAGCAGTAATGGAAACTCCTTGAGTTTCATTTTGATTGGCTTGCTTATTAGTGCCCATTGCATTCTTTATCCCAAACATAGTTGAGTTGCTTACAAAAATCTCTGCTATTTCTAGAAAACCATTATGGTTTAGCATCATGGAAAGCTAAGAATGTCTTTGACTATCCAAAACAAGCCCCCATACTTTTAAAACATTTGTTTTGAGTTAAAATTCGTGGCTTGTAAACTCTCCTGTCTCCATTTTTGTCTGCACATACATAATAAACTATGCAGGAAATAGCTAATGAAATGGAGCAACAAATACAATGAATAATGTCACCTACTATCCATTTCTTCATTTTTTCCCAGAAAACTTTGAACTCACTGAATTCCAGTTTCCCGTTGCCACTAGTCTGGTAATCTGAATTAAGGAAAAGGATTTTTTACATGAAGGTCCAAATTCTGTCTGAATTTATCAGCACTGTTCCTTTAAGCAGAAAATGTTAAGTTGCCTGGAAAGCCTACGGTGCCACTGAAACCGATATTGGGATTTCTCATGAGGTGCAGCTCGAGCAGTTACAGTCATGGCTGTGGCTGTGATACGGAACATTATGTGATATAAAAACACAGCTGAGCAATGCAGGCTCCACAGAAGAAAGAAAGACAGGTTATTCTAAGGCAAGAACAGCTTTGGATGTAAATGGGATATAAATGATTCAGAGCATTAAATTACCTGGTTGAAACAAATTGCTACTGTACTCAAAGGAGTTAGTCAACCAACGTGCTATTCGGTATTTTTATCTAGAGGCCAGGCTCTGTTGCAATAGCTCAACCAAAAATTAATGGGAGTTGTGGGGTGAGGGTGGCAAAATCTGGTTCTTATGGTCTGAAAAAACATGTCTGTATAGCAGTTCTGAGAGGCAGTGATTAGATCTGCCTGGCCTTCCCTCTGCCCGAAGTGAGAGGGTCTTAATACTTATTTTAATGAGTTACTGATGTCACGCAAGCACAGCTCACTTGCAGGATGGGGCACTTGCTCTGAAATGCTAAATAAAGAATGGGCCCATTCCCCTTCCCCTTTCCATCTTACTTGCCAGGACAAAGCCCTTGCTCAGATGGACACTAGCTCAGCCAGCATTCACAAAGGTCAAAACATGCCAAGTGGGGTCTAGGTAATGCCTGCTGTTATTTAGGCACCTACACTGGTGACATTACTGAGGGCACCCACAGATCCCAAGGACTTTATCACTCCTGCAAAAGTCTGTCTTTTTACCCAGCCAGGTTCTTCTTCCTGGGGTCACGTAGAACTTTGCCCCCACTCCATGCCACCGCATGGTGACTATAGCCAGGGAATTTAGTGGCGTATGACATGGAGGGGACTCTGCCAGTGTTGACTCAGGTTTGCATTTGTGTCATTTTGCTCCTCCATTGTGCTCCAAATACCATGTCCAGAGTGGAATGGTTGTGTCTGTGTTCCTTGTGCTTTCAAAGTAGAGGAAGAGACGTCTCCCCATGTATTCAAAACTGTGTAGAGATTTCCTTGGAAGCATTGCAAATCACGGAAACTATTTAGTTATATCCTAAATAGTAAACCTAGGACTGTTGCCATGCTCCTAGGTCAAGTGCAGACCCTGGCTCTGTCCCAATACCATGTAAGGATGAGATGTGAACATGGACCAGCTCCCTACTGAAGCTCAGTTTTTAAGGGAGGAAATTTAGGACTGGTCCCCTTTTTCTCGTTGCATATGCATGGTGACTGATCTGCACTGAATTTTAACATTATGGACATAGCTTTAACAGGATAAAGTTTTGTCTGTTTTGGTTTTCTGTTAGAAATGTTTGAGAGGCTGTTACCTCTGTCATGGACTGGAGCAACAAAAGCAAAAGATAAGAACTTCTCAGCTGAACAAGCAAGACATAAACCAAATGTTAGATACTTGCCTTGTTAGGACTGTATCTGTTTTGTCTCCTGTGTAGCAAAATTGTCTATCAGGAAAGCATACTGCAAAAAATAGCTCTACCTGAGGAGAAGCCATGCTAAGCAAACTCATCAGGCACCAGAACACTGCAAAGGACAAATCTGGTGGGGAAGTACCAGGGCTGTGATTCATCTCACCTAATGTCTGAGCAGTCATTTAGCATCCCTCACAGTTAGGCACATCCAGAACAAGCATAATTACACCATCCTTTTCACAGTCTACAGAGGAAGTCTAGAAAGCTGGCTTTGATGTAGACACCTACACCACAAATGCCTAAATTTGGACAGACTACTCTCGCCCACATGTCTGCTTCTTGGAGATCCAGGACCTAGCTGAAAGACCAGATTTTCCAGCTTTTAGTCTGGTTGTCAAAAACCCCACAGCTTTGATATCAGTAATTTTCAGGACTCTGCTGATCCTTAATTTCTGACCCATAACTTGCATGCACAAGTCTGGTGAATTTAACCCTCCAGACAACAGACTTTTCTTGACTTCACTCTTCTAGACCTTTTTCAAATAAACCACAGCTTGAAAAATGCACTGTTCTATACAGAAGTAATTTGAGATTTCAAAGTGCTCAGCGTTAAAGCATCTCCCTCTAAGTCTGTAGTAGAAAATGGTCTGTCTTGAAGCTCCTAACCCTAAATTTCTAAAATAAAAATCAGGATACAACTTTCACATAATTTTTTTCTTTGGGTAGTGTTCTGTCATGACATTACCGCATCCATCTCTGATATCCATGACAGGTAATGTTATGGACAATTATATTCAGTATTCATTTAATCTCACAAGCACTTATTCAAAAGGATACATCCATAAGAGAAATGATATTTCGGCATGAAATGAGACTTAAGTTCTTGAATTTTATGTTCTTTGCTGAAAAAGGACAATAATAAGAAAGAAGTCATTGGGCAAATCTGCCTTTTATAAACTGGAAGTAGAAAACAGGCTTTCACAAGCAGGGATAGCTGACTCTTAGCCCTCATTGTGGGAGGACCTGTGCACTGGAAGATGAAGACAGCCCTCACTATAGAGAAGTCACAGTCCAGACAGAAGAGGTATTTACTGAAGATGTGACAGGAAATACTGTCCTTGTTTTGTACATCAGGAGATGAGGTTCACAGAGCAATAGGTTTCCCATTGCACAAAGGGCCTGTAGCAGGGTCATGAACTACGTCCGGGTGTTACAAGTCCCAGCCCAGTGCCTGCCTCTCCACAGTGGAGCAGTAGTGCAAGGGAGAGCTGGCTTCACGGAGCTGACATGGATCATGCTGCAGGCAGGGCAAGCTCGTGGTTAGATCACAGACCAGATGTTTTCCTGGCTCTGCCCTGGCAGGCTGGAGGATACCAGGCAGGAGTCGTAACACAGGCTTTATTTTTCCATCTGTAAGTGAATTTAATGGCAGCTTTTATACAGTTCTTTACAGCCTGTAACTTAGAGGTTATCAGCACTTACTTTTCTTTAATACAGCATTCAGAACATATTCGAGTTCTTCTGCAGATATCTCCATGTCCTAAAGTAAAAAAAAAGTGCAGCATCTGTTACTTGAATGTTTCTGTAATCAGACATATCAAAACCACCAGAAAACACAAACATCACCCATCTGTACTTTATTGCAACTCAGGAAAAGAGAACCATACAAAAGCCAGAAAAGGCTGAAAACTAAAGGGCTGACAAAATACAGGAGTGCTGCTGTGCATAAGGCTGTCTGAAGGAGATCTCAAGTGGGAACCATTGATTCAAAGAAAAATAAACTGCAGCTGGACACTGAACCAGGTAGGCTGCCTCAGAGTTTGAGTTCTAGCCTTGGTCCTCCTCCTTGCTCAACCAGGGACTGCACCCTTCTCCATCTAGACATAAGGCATGGTGACATCTGGTGCCCAAACAACACACTACAACTAAGCATACTCCTCCCAAAATGTCATTTTCATTTCACCTGGCCCTGGGTGGGAGCAGAAGTGTCTCCCCTCTTTCTACATCTTGCTATGACCCACAAGGCTTTTGCACTCACCTTTCCTGAAATATGCTCAAACAGTGCCCGGAACTGCTTTTCTTCTTCAGTTTCTTGTGGGCTTGGGGTTGGGTTTAGAGGCTGCAACATCAACCACACAAGTCATTATAAGGAGTGTAAAACATGACATTTCTCCTGTGCATAGCCCCTCTGTGCATCAGGGGACCATAGTACTTCTTAAAATAAGGGTACACATGCTCCTGAACTAGACCTGAGCTACCACAACCATCTAGCTGCCCAAGGGGAGTCTCATCCCCTCATTTCCTTTGCCTGGGCAATTGCGTAGTGTGCCATTGCCTTGGCTATGTCAAAACCAAGAGCAACCATCCTGGCAAACACCTCTCCTCTCATCCCACCCCTGTACCACTCTGCTTCCCCAGTCCTTCAACAACCACAGCTCTACTGAGCTCTTTCCAGCAGCATCGTCCAGAGACTTCTCGCCCTTCTTGAGAGCACCAGCCAGAGGTGGCTGCACCTTGGCATGTTACTCAGCGCCATCCTGAGCTTGGAAGTGCTTTCAGCTGTCTGCCAGCTGAGTGCCTCAGTGCAGTCGCAGGGGTGTAGAGACCAGGCTTCAGTCTATGCTGATGAGCAGAGAGATGAAATAGCATAGAGCCACTGCTAAAGTTGGGGTGACCATGTGAACAGAGAGGAGCTCTTGGGCCACAAAAATGGGGAAAATGAAGGCAACAGCACAGCACAGGAAGCAAAAAATTGGCCTTTGTTTTCTCTACCCACAGGAGATACAGCATGGGTACTATTTAGCGTACTATCACCAGACTGGCCCTGGTGATGCTGCTTGGCCACTAACACTTTTTTTGACCATATGTATGTTTCTCGCTTCCTTCTGCTCAAGTTTGGATTCAGTCCCTTCATGATACTGGGACAGGTGAACAGATTTACTTTGCTACTGAACATGGCCCTGAGATCCCAGAAATGGAGACGCACTTATTAGCTGGTCCCTGAAGGAGAGTTTTACTGAAGAGGGACACATGAGATCCTGGCTTAGCTTGTTTGCATGGGAAGGTGCACCAAAATTAATGGCTTATTTGCAGGGATACACTTAAACAGGAGCTGACTCAGACTCAGCTGCAATTACTGCTCAGCAGGCAGACCAGGCCGTTCAGAAACAAAAAGAATTTAATAGTTTCAGTAGGCACACGCACGTATCAAGCATTCCCTCCCAAGCTCTGCAAATATTGATAAGTAAAATAAAGATATTTGTATGAAAAATGAATGCAGGTCTGTGGACATTCTCTTGCCTCTTATTTTTTCCTAATAAATGCAGTTTTAATAGATGTGAACAGCCACGTGCCTCCCCGGTGCTAACGGGTGTGCTTTCAGCACGCCCATGGTGGCTGATACCCGCCTCTGCTGCTGGCTGACACCGACTGCCTTGAAGCGGATGCAGAAGCAGAACGATTATGATTTTGATTGTTACAGCTCTTTTACCATATTCAGCAGAATTGACTGTTTCAGTCATATACACAAAGCTGGCAATTGTGTTACATTCCTGTGAAATGAACGTTTTTTAGCCAAAGACAGTAAAAGCACTGTGTGCCAGCTTCTGCTGAGCTATTCTCTTTCTATTTTAACTCTGTAGACTTACCTCAGGGAGATCAATGGCAACGTTTTCATCTAGATCCCTGCAGAAAACAAAACCTTATTTGGAATCTGAAGATATTCAACATCTGCTTGGGGTGGAAGCTTGCTTATTACATTTTCCAGAGGTGAATGATAAAACTGCATTTTTTACTGAACAGGTTACGTTTAGATAAAATTCATCAGACAATCAGATTTTTTGCACTGTTTAGATTTTGGTATAAGTCCTTAAAAGAGACTTTAAACAGGACTCAGGGAGGGCACAGCTGTGCATGCTGTCTGCCAAAGAATTAATCTCATTGTTTATTCATTGTGCACACACTTTTTCCTCAATACCCTTTTTTAATATAAAATTGTCATTTGGACAAAGTTTGGGAGGAAACAAACATGAAACAAACACTGCTGGTGTTCCCAAATGGTATCGGGCAGCTAGCAACTCTTCTTTGTCAAGCCTCCAGCAGATTCACCATGGCAAGCCCTATTTCCCCACCTCTTAAACTCCTCTCCAAAAAAAGTCAGGTTTAGTAAAAATGGGCAAATGCAAAAAAAACATCAGGAGATTTCCATGCCAGGGTTCTGCTGTAGGGCTGGGTGCCCGGCAGCCACTGGTCCCACACACAGGCGAGCACCGGAGGGCGTGGGGCTCGCTGCTGACTTACTCAGTGATGGCCTTCTTCTCAGAGAAAATCCTCAGGCAGAAATCTGCCTCCTGGTGCGGCTCAAATGTGGTCGGAACAAGAATATAATTGCCTGGTGGTAGCTTGAATCGGTTAGATACTTCCCTTAAATTAATGTAGGTTTTGCTCCTGGCCTTGGAGGGGTGGTACCTGAAGAAGTCTTTGCCCAAATGTCCGTCTCTGCCGGAGCTCTAGGAGGGGAAACAAAGGCAGTGCTGCACTGGCTGGGGTGTGCTGGGGGCCATACTTGCCTCTTTCCCAATCACAGAGCCAAACTCTGCCTGGCACAAGCCTCTCCCCCAGCTGTGACCCTGACTTTCATCCCTTCACCCAGGTGCTCGCAGCAACCTAGCTCCCACCTCATGGCAAGGACCCGTTACGGGTGGTCCTTTCCTATCCAGAGGGCAGTCTAAGAGGACTCTGGGGCATTGTCTTCCCGTTTAAACATTCCCTGCCATTAAATATCACCATCCCAGGCGGGGTGTCACAGAGCAGTGACAACAGATTTGCCAATCCCAACCTCACTCAGGGACAGGCACCCTGGTGTGTGATGTGCCCCAAGAGGCTCGTAAGAAGCAACATCCCCTCTCCGGGAGCCAGGCAGGGGATGACAGAATCATGGGGCTGAGTCGTCTATCCTGGAAACCCATGGCCCCACAGGGACTCCTAAATTCTCCTCTGAGAGGACCCCATCCTAACCACGTCAAAATTCTGTGGGGTTTGATGTAACCGAGAAGGCTATTTTAAGAGCAAGGGCCCTAAAAATACATGATGACTGGCAGGGGTACAAACCCAAGGAAAGATGCTAATACTGATAGTACAGCTACTGCGCTGTAAAAGCAATAGAGTACCTCATAAATAGAGTAGCCAATGGTTAGCATTTCAGCGCCAAACTTCTTGAGTTTACGGCGATCCTTTTGCATCAGTGCTGCTATGAATGTGCAGTCATCTTGTCCATCGTCTTTCTCTGTCAAATGTAGTTTGATTTGTGGATTTGTCCAGAATGTCTCTGCCAATGTAAAGAACACCAGAGAGTTTCTTGCCTCAGAATAATAATACCACCACTACTAGTACTAAAAAAAAAAAAAGAAGACAAAAAGACAATTAAGCTGAGGTTTTGCTCAAATTTAGTTTTTCCATTAGCTGTCATGCTTCTTCCCACTAAGCTCTGCAGAAAATAAGCCAAAACCCAAAGTCCTTCATGGAACTAGGTGTAGAAAAGATTTTAGGCCTGATATTTTATTAAGTTACCCTGGCTGAAATAAAGTTGTCAGCTGGGATTTTTTTAAAAGTACATAGCAACAATGATCCCATAGTGCTAGTGCCAGTCTGGAGTAACACAGTTCAGATCCATGATGCTACTTCAGAGCCACATAAACACGCTGGCTGAGCTGGATTTTTGTCTCATTTTACACTTACTGCTGCAGTTTAAGTGACTTATTTGGAATTAGTCCTGCTCATGTAAATGTAAATGAGAGGCAAATCAGATCCAACGAACTTGAGAGCAAAGAAAGAAGCTCTTTTACTGCAAAGTCTCAAGTGGGACCATATGAACATTTGTCCCTTTGGCTGGTTCCTGCTAGTTGAGACTCAGCTGGGCTGGCCTTCACCCACAATTCTGGCTATGGAATAACAGGAGAGGTGGCCGAGGGTGGATAAAGATTTCAGTGCCTGCTTCTCATTTTCAAAGCAGTATCTATGTACCTAGAAAATTTCTACATCCTCCTGCAGTGGATCCCCGGACCCAGCTCCCCTGGTGGATGGTCACCTCCCACTTGTGGGCAGTGCTGTCTTCCAGGGCATCCGGAGTCAGGTTGCAGATCTCAACTTTATCAAAATGCACTTTGAAGTCTTCAAATTTCATCCTGAGCGAAAGATATGGGAAGGAACAGGCAGTCATGCACTTCAGTGAAGGATGGCCAGCAGAACTACTTACTCTCCAGAGTCCCAGGGGCAGATCACCAGCTCATGTGGATCTGAATATTTTCAGTGGCGGTGGAGATATTTTGATGTACACCAGCGAGAAGCTAGCTCTCACTCACTGTGGTGTAAAACATAAGCAACCTTATTGTTTGAGTCTGATTCTGACATCTCTTACACCTTTCTTTTTACACTATAACTCCATTGATTTTATTCAGTTACAGCTGAGTATAAGAAGAAAAGAAGTGACACTGGCACACAACCTACAGTGGAAGGAATTATTTCACCAACACCATCCTGGCTTTAATGGCTGCATCTCTGTTGCCAAAGAGCCAACCAAAGGATGGCAGGCACCTGTGCAGGAGCTAAGTCTGGCTACAAATCAGCTGTGTGTTCAATGCCAGCCGCATGACAGCACTACAAGGGACACATGGTGATGGATTAGCCAAGCCACGGTATGATTAGTCTGTCCACACTGCAGTTAAAGTCAGATTTGGGCCTCTGCTAAGGTGCCTAGGCTCACGTTGCTCACCCTCCCCTCCTTTATAGGTGACTGGGACCTTGTCCTAGCAAAAACATACACCAAACACAAGAGACAACAAGTGTGTTTGGACTTGAGTAGTGGTTCCAACCTGCCCTTCAAGGTGGTATAGACACTGCTGCCTGCTACTGTGTCATATAGATTGCACCACATATATTTTATACCCAAGGTGGACACATATACATGGCTGTGGGAAGGAGGAAGCAAATGCCACAGTATGGATGTTTTTGAGCTGCTAGGCTGGGCTGGTTGAAACTAGCCTGCTCAGCATGCCAAGAAGCAGATAAGCCATGATTTTATCTAGCAAGTAAAAGGGCAAAAAGATACCAACAGTCCTGCTGGCCAAGGAGCCTGGTGTTCAGGACTGAGCAAACAGCCAAGAGAAGGGACAGCCAGAGCCAGGCACCACTGGGCATGGTGTGCAGCCCTGGGCAAAAGGAACAGAGCAGGGAAGCTGTCTAAGAGACAGCAGCTTGCGTGGTGGGCACTGCAAGGACAGGAGGCCCATAAGCTCTAAGACTGAGGGTAACCTTGGTAGGCTGAACTTACCTCTATAAAAGGGGAGAGGTATTAGGCCTTCCTGTGGGCAATTTAGCATCCATATGTGTCCTCTGCTCTGAATCACTATCTATAAGAGCCTGTCTCTCTCCATGGACCACAGAAATAAAGTACAGAAATTGATCTCCTCCCTAACACGAACTTCTATAACTATCCTTTTCCTCCAGTGGTTGATGCCTAACAACAAAATGGAGTAGCAGGAGAGTAAAAGCTCTCCAAGACCTCATGTTTATCTGCGGCAGTGGCAGACAGGACCCAGCTAGCCCTCAGTGTAGCTCACCAAACACAGCTAGTTCCATTTTTCTGCTGCATGAGAAATAGATATCTGTGGTGGTATTAATTTATACTTGCTATAGGCAATTTTACAACTCATTTTTAGTGTGGGAAGAAACAGCAGGTTTTGCTTTCGTGAGCTCTGTCCTCTTTCTTGTCAGCTATTCCCATGTATTGCTAGCCCTAGGCACTGCTAATTCTCACTTCGATGCTCAGTACACTAGAGCAGGGGCCGCATAGCAAAATCTGTCTCTAAGTGGCTCAGTTTCCTGGCCACAGTATGCAATTTTGGGCTCTTCAGAAACGTGCTGCAAAGCACATGAAGGAGTTGCACTTTATAGATCAGATTTGGCTCCTAAGAGGTAAAACATCTGTTCTGACTTCCCTAGGGCTGTCCTGGATTTGTACCGGTGAAGGGAAGAGAAGACTCTGACCCTCTGATTTTAGGAGGGAAAGGACTAGAGTGAGTGAGAAGCTGATTTGTTGGCCAACAGCAGGATGCCTTCTTTGCATCTAGTAGAAGCATCTGGACAAGACCGATCTGAACGGCTAATATGTAGCCAAAATATCTTAGGGGTAGTTAATGAGGTCAGCAGGCCCTCAGCATGTTACCATGAAGATTTTCTTCAGTCCTCACAAATCCAAAGATCAAAAGGGACAAAAGGTCTTATCAGACCACGTTTCCCACCTTGGCTGCCTTATCCCATGTAGTCCTCTATAGCTGTGCTGCTTTTTTGCATTGACTGAAGACACTCTGATGATATGACACTTATCTTGCTTTAAATGTTCCATAGTTTTTGATCCCTTGCTGCACTACCCTTCCTCCTACCTGTCCTGTTCCACCTAGGATGAAATCTAACACAATACAGGAGAATAAACAGGTATATTTCTTCTTCCTCTTCTTCTCTTTCATTTAACATAAATAAGCCTGTGTAGGAGAAATGACCATTGCTTTGTGTGCAGTCAAAACATAGAATAAGCTTGGTTCAAAACCTGCAGCACAGTTACAGAAGTTGTTCAGGAGTGCATAGTAGGTTTCCTGGGCTCCCTTTCAGCTTCCAGACACATTAAGAAATGCTGTACAAAGAGCTTGCTGACTGTAAAACTTACTATTAAGTCTATTGCAGTAGAAACTGTTTGTGGTTAACAAGGGCAAGAGCCCCATTGCACCTTACATTATTTGCTAAGCCCAAAGATAATGCATGTCATGGACAACATGTTTTGAACTCTTGAGGACCTAATTACTTTGCTACTCGCTATTTCTAGCAACAGGTTTCAAAGCACCTCATAAAGTTACCCCAGCTTTCCAGGGAGGCAAGCCAAGACACCACCAGGAGTGGTGAATAGACTGGCTGAAGGTCCCCAGCTGCAGAAGCAGGAATATAGCTCCTTCGCCATCTCCTCAGCTCAACTGCATCAGCAAGAACCACAGTAGGAGCAAACCAAAAGTTGGAGAGAAGCAGCTATGTTCATCTGTTTCCTCATCTGACTATTTTAATGTCTTTAGGGATGCATCACATTATTGCTCATGCAAAGTCCATATGTGAAGCCTGATGGGGAAACCATCAAGGTGTGGCTTAGAGGGGGCAAAGAGGCAAACACTCCTTAGAGAAATACACAGAAGTCAAAAGGCATTAGGAAAAATAAGTCTGAGGGACTGGGTGGAGGGTTTAGCTGGTATCAAACTTACCTGACTGGTTTTGGAAGCATTTCTTATCTTTTGCATATGACTTTTGCCCACTTAACCCCTTCAGCAGAAATTTCAGTCGCAATAGCTTTTGTTTCTACTCTGAATGGCTGGGATGCTGGATGAGAAGGCCAACATTTGTCTAGGTATGCTCAACTTCATTAATTTTTATTGGCCTTCTGAGGATGTACTTAACTATCAGCTTAGCTCTGTTGGACAGATGACTTTTTCATTAATTTCATTGCTCATTTCATGCCTACTTGCACACTTGTACCTCCATTACACAGTCAGGCTTTAAGTCATGCCCTGTATTGAGAGACTTGCTGGAGTTACTTGGGTTCCAGGTAAAGTCTTTGCCTCCCTTTCATTCAACCCATAAGCTCCAGCTGTAGCCAGGTCAAAAACAGACAAAAAAAAAACCCACAAAAGCTTTTGGAAAAACTGGAAATGCCTGACTGCATTTGCAATGTCAATAGCAAAATAACTCAAAATATCCTATGTAAAAATACTTAAGTAATGGATCAGCCACTGGACCTACTTTGCTCCAGAGCTATCAAAGTTTGAGATAAATCATTTTATGTGACTTAACATGCTACATTGTCTATCTCAGATGACTTTTCAGGCCTAAAGTTGAACTTTGGTTTAAGTTGCAGGAAAAATCTGGAATAGTGCCACTGCATACCTCTCTAGATTTACCTCTGTGTAAAAGAGATGAGCATCTGGCCCTAGAAAGTGTCACCAGACACATTGTCAGTAGTGCACAGCATGGCTGATATAGGCGGGGGATCATGTGCAAGTCAGCCATCTGCTCTGTCTGAAATTGTGAATTTGGCATGAAGAACACTTCGCACCTTTAAAGCAATTTCCACCATGCTTTTTTTCCTTTTCATTTCATCTTCTCTTAAAATTTTCTATCATTTCACACATATCTTGGTGTTCTTTTACTTTCTGTAACAAGTAGTATTGCTTCTCAGGACTCCCTTCCCTTGCAGCATACGCCTAGCATCAACCCTGAAGGTGTTTCAGGGGTGATACAGTGCAATACAATGCTCCCTTCTGTAGAGCCTGCCTTTGTTCATGGGAAGGATTTAAAAGGTGTTACATTCATGGGAGACACACAGTATTTGAAATATGCTAATGCCATTAACTAAGCTGACTTTTAAAATGCTTTTTGTTATTAAAATAGACATGCGCACACATGAAACACACAGAAAACGAAGTCAGCGTTCTACCTGCCCTCTCCTAGGCAGAAACTGTGCGTTTCCTCACACAGAGACTTCTTCCTTATTGCTCGTTTTGGCCACTTGCACTTTGATTTCTGCCTAGAGCCACACGCTTTAAAAACCTGTGGCTTACCAGAACTCTCCATCATCCAGTGCTGCCTGAGACAGGCGTCTCTGCTCCGATGGGCTGACTGAATGCCACTCCAGAGAGCTGCAAGAAAAGAAAACCAAGCTTTACTACAGGTATTTGGCAATTAATTTTCCCTGGCTCAGAACGACCAGCTGGACAGAGCAGCAGGCGGTTGTTCTTCCAGATGTGTGTTATTTGAGTGGCTAACACAAACACAGACGCATTTAAGAGGCTTCCTGAATCCTGCTGTCACTCATGGTCACAGAGGCCCTACTAATGTAGCTGGAAGCAGGACCAGGCCAAAGATCCCAAAGCTGCTCGAGGATGTTCCTGTGTGAGTTATTGCTTGCAGTCAGAGTTGAGATTGCTGTCTGGTGTTGGGTTTGGGTATAATAGGGCTATTGGTAAACCTCAAGATTTTGGTAAGTCACATGCCTCCTTAAATCTGTTTTCCACCTGTAGCACCATCTCATCTTTTATGTTTGTCAGTAATTTAGGGCCAGATGTTTCTTCAAAATTGAGTAAATGGGAACCGAATAGACTCCTTCCCCTGTACAGAGAGATTTGCTGGAGTAACTGGGGTTCCAGGTAAAGCCTTTGCCTCCTTTTCATTCACCCCTACAACTCCAGCTGTAGCAGGCCAAAGCCAAACAAAAACCTTCTAAAGCTTTTTGGAAAAACTGGAAATGCCCTACTACATTTCCAGTCTGATGGAGTAGGGAGTAGCAGGCACCTTGTGTTGAGGTTTTTCATTCCAGCAACCACTGCGAAATGTTAATACAGATTCCTGTATTGACCTGCGAGCCCCTCTGCATCTTGAGTTCCAGAAAACCTCTAAAGTGCAGAATCAGAGGTCTGCATTGCAGAGACAGCCTTTTCCATAAACAGCACAAATTGCCAGAGGCCTGTCCTGATCTTAACCTCTCCATTTTTTTTTGAGATTTAAGCACTCATTATATATGCCAATTATCCACATTTTTCTTTTTCAAGATAACAAAGGATCAGAGCTGATGTGGAAATATTTCATTTATTTCTGAGTCCTGTTAAAGACAGGGACATTCAAAGTAGTCCTACAGATGACTACGTGTTTCAGCAATTTTAAAGGGCCAGGCAGGTTATGGCTCCTCTCCTCTATATCTGTGTGAATAAAAAAAACTTAGTAGAGGAAATTGAAATAAAAATAAAAAGTCATACATATGTGCAAAAATATATTGAAAAGTGTATGTTGGGGGAGGAACATAGTGTTGTTCTTTACTATATCATTTTTTTCTTTTGCATTATTTGCACTTTATTTACCTTTCGTATTAAAAACAGACTCTTTCTCAGACCAATCCTGTTGTGTTTTTGGGTCCTTTCACAACTTTGGTGGGCACCACATGGAGAGAGTCTCATTTAATGGTCATATATAACCTGTAAGGTTCCTGCCTATTCCTGATGTGCTTAGAAACCCAGAACAGTAAATGCAACTAGAGACTCATAAGCTACTTAGAGGGGGTAATACAGTATCAGTTACCAGCTTATATGCAGTAGATCAAAGTATGGATGTTGTGTTACAAGTACTACAGCAACAGGCTTGCAAAAATAAACAAAAAATCACTCAAAATGTATAATTTTTCCAATCGGGAGTGTCTGAAAATTAACTTATTCCATTTATATTAATGCATGATTTTTGCTAATGCTAGATTTTGGGGGCTAAACAACCCTGACAGTGTCCCCATAATTGAGTAGCTTTGAAAATACTGAGGGTGACGTGTTGGTATGGCAGTAAGACTGTTACGCATGTGCAAACTCTTCATTTGATTTTCTGTGGAACAGCTGGGGTTGCAGGAAGCTAGCTGTGGAGCAGCAGCTGGGATTTGGCCTTTGTGAGGCCAGTGTGTATGGGACAGCACACGCACTTGTCACTCCAAGGCCCGTTCCACTCGACCTGTCCCCAGGGGTTCCTTATCCTTATGAGCTGCACTTGCTGGTCCCGATATCTCACCTGGAGAAGAAGGAAATAGAGAAAATACCAAGTGTCAGTAGGTAGGGAGCAGGACTTCTCCAGTGTGCAGAGGCTGGGCAAGCTGGTGTAAGCTGGGCAAAAGGTGCAGACTGCTACAGGACATGTGGGAGGGAAAGATGGAATTTGGATAACTCCTCCAGGATAACTCCCCCATCACCTGAGGCTGGGGGACACTCCCTTATCTTTTCGCCAGGACTATCCTTGCCCTGCGCTGCTGAACATACCTCATCAATGCCAGTCACGGAGTAAGCATGGCCCTTTATAAGACCAAAGGGGGTTTTGGCTTCCGACTCAGTAGCACTGCTGATCTGAAATATGGGAAAAAAATGTGAATCTCTCTCTTCAGAGACTGCAAGTGGTGCCAGCTGGTCTCTTGCAAGCATCAGGCAGGAGGTCAATGGCTAACCAGTAGTATGAACAGGGAACTTGTCTGTCTGCTCAATGCAGACAGTGATGATGCAATGGTGCCCTTTGAGGAAAGGAAAGGACTTTTTTTTTAGCATTGTTCACTCAGAGGGAAAATAAGGTGGTTCCAGGCTTCCCTGCCCCTGTGATTTTGTATCAACATCACCTACATTTCCAGGCTCTCAATCTTAACTCCCATTCAAATGTCAGCTAAGGGATGAGAAAAGGTGCTCTTAGACTGAGATCAGGTGTTGATACAGTCTCATTTCTTGTAAAAAGACATTGATGGAGCGGTGATGGCAGTGAAGGGTCCCATCAGCCAGCTGAGTATCACGCTCTCTCTCTAGTTCAATAAATATTTAATTAGTCTTTGCAAGCAGCAAAGCTTCATCAGGAGAGAAAGGGAAACTCAAACCAGAAAACACTGAACCCCAAAGTTGAGGGCACAGTCTTGAGTCAAAGAGAGAGCTTGTGGGAAAGCCCTGCTTTTGGTCAGGTGGGCAATGGGTTTGAGACAACAGGTGTCCCTCAGCCCAGCCAAATGTTCAATGATGAGGCTCTTGGGCAGAGGGCAAATGAAAGCCTCTCTCCTTCTCCCCCAGCCTGGGCACTTCCTTTGCCTTTGTAACAAGTGCCCAAAAGGGAAATGAGACATTTTGTGCTTGGTGGGATTTTTCATTTGCTCTGAAACCTTTTTCTCCAGCTGCTCATTCTGGTGGAGAAACCCTGCACACTTTTGTTTCCGAACTGCCTTTCCCGCTGAGCACAGTCAGCAAGGAACAGCAACAGGGCTTTCACTCTTGCAGTTGAGCAGCTCAGGCATTTTTCACCAGAAAGCCAAGGACGCATGGACGGCTCCTTTTACCCTGGGTCAGACACACTGGCAGAGCAGTGTAAGTAACCTATGGAGGTGCTACCCACCAGCAACCTTTTCTCTGGGAAAGCCGGAGGTTTTAATCTCTGGAGGGATAAACCTGACATATCCTAAACCCCAGTCCCTGTTTACAAACAAACACACTGATCCTGAAAATTGTCTTGAGTCCTCAAGTCCCCACAGGTGTTGTTACAGAATTCAGGGCTGAAAAAAACCATTTTTTTAGTCTCTGGAACCAGTAAGTCCTCAAAAAGCTATGGCCAATTTTAATGGTAAGTGACCAAATAAGTCAGGAAATAAAGTTCACTCTCACCAAGTGCTCATACTCATGTCGTTATTGCCTTAAATATAGTGGCTGTCACCTGCTGAAAAGTGATTAATCTTTTTCTTTTCTTTTAAACAACTGTACTAAGGACTACATTAATATTATATATCTATCAGTTCATAGCTATTATTTGCAGAGTTCAGTGCATATCCATCTACTTGTCATGAATTTAACCACTCTTTAAATTGTAGGGGTTTTTTAATGCAGAAACCACAAAACTAAACTGAGAAATTCAGACCCATTTCTTACTTACATCAATAGAGCAGCCCACCATTGAGCATCTTTTCAGAGCTTTCTCTAGGATTTCATAGAAATTGTCAGGAGCCTTTTTAACCTCATACATTTCTCCTACGCCCCCAGTGAAATCCTCCATGGCTTCTATTGTACTGCCTCCTTTCAGAGCCTCGTAGCTGCCATTCAGCCTGGAAAACACATGCTGACCATGAGACACACTTTCAAAACTTTGAAGATACCCATGTTTGAGAGCTTTCTCACACGGGTCGAAAATTGCAGCAATGGCACTCAAGTTAAAAGAGGTACCCCAGAATGTACCCAGGATATATGGGACGAGTATTGGGATCATTCTGCTTTCCTTGTTAATTGTGTTTTTAATTCATTCATTTCTCCATAGCCTTAAAGCCTGGGGCTTTTTTTTCTTTAGTGCCAGTTGTCAGGTTGGCAAGGACTGAATATCACTGTGTGTCAGTGGCTTGCTACCTGCCAAATCACTTAAAGACAGAGTTAGCCAGAAGCGTCAATTGAGGTCTCAGCAGAGACACAAATGGCAGGATTCAGGCTTTGATCCATCTCTAGTGCTATCAGCTAGGTTTGTATCTAATGATGCGCTGGAAGCTGGAGTAGCTCACAAGAGATAAACATAATGTCTTTGGATCAGGGCAGCAGCAAATGCAAAAAACACTACCACCACCACCAAAAAATACTGGATAGAAGCTATTCACTTGAATTGTGAATAATGTATGTACAAATTGTGAATAATGTATGTACAAATAGCAAATTATGCATGCGCAGTGTGACTTACTTGGCATAGGCTTTCTCTAGTAAGGCACTCCAAAATTCATTGCGTTCAGCTGAGTGCAGGAAAACCAACCGATCTTTGAAGGTGGGTAATCGGTCATCAATCACAACATCCAGCCATTCGTTGTGCTGCCAAAACTGTTTAGAAAGGATGGGGCATGAGTTTGCTGACAGCATATCACTTCCTGAGCATAGGACTCTGGTGTCCCAGAACTTCCAATTGTAAGTTAGTGGCAATCATAGGCTTGATTAGAAGTCATGTGTAAATCATCCATTCCCACTATACCATGCTAGGCTGCTCTGAAAGAAGGGTAATCTATCTGAAGAAAAGACTAAAAGCATAGAGCTGTACTGTAGAGCCTTGTTTGGATAACATCACTCATGTAGCTACACAAGTGGTGACCACATGATTCAAGACACCTTTAAGACTCATGGGAGACTTCAGCTTACCAGATGTCTGCTGGAAATACAACACAGCAGAGAGAAAGCAGTCTCGGAGGTTCCTGGAGTGTGTGGAAGATAACTTCCTGACACAGCTGGTCAGCGAGCCGACCAGGGGAGGTGCCCCGCTGGACCTGCTGTTTACGAACAGAGAGGGCCTGGTGGGCGATGTGGTGGTTGGAGGCTGTCTTGGGCTCAGTGACCATGACATGATAGAGTTTTCAATTCTTGGAGAAGTAAGGAAGGGGGTCAGCAAAACCGCTACCCTGCACTTTAGAAGAGCAGACTTTGGATTATTTAGGAGTCTGGTTAGCAGAGTCCCTTGGGAGGGAGTCCTGAAGGGCAAAGGAGTCCAGGAAGGCTGGATGTTATTCAAGAAGGAAGTCTCAAAGGCACAGGAGCAGGCTGTCCCCATGTGCCCTAAGTCGAGCAGGCAGGGGAGAAGACTGGCCTGGGTGAACAGAGAGCTGTGGCTGGAACTCAGGAAAAAGAGGAGAGCCTACTACCTTTGGAAGAAGGGGCAGGTGACTCAGGAGGACTACAAGGATGTTGTGAGGTTATGCAGGGAGATTAGCAAGGCAAAGGCCCAGATAGAACTTAAACTGGCCACCGCCATTAAAGATAACAAAAAATGTTTTTACAAATATATCAGCGACAAAAGGAGGGCCAGGGACAATCTCCATCCTTTGTTGGATGTGGAGGGAAACATCGCCACAAAGGATGAGGAGAAGGCTGAGGTACTTAATGCCTTCTTTGCCTTGGTCTTTAATAGTCAGACTGGTCATCCTCAGGTTTTTCAGGCCCCTGAGCTGGGAGATGGAGATAGGATGCAGAGTGAAGCCCCAGTTGTCGAAGAGGTGGCAGTCACTGACCTGCTCCTCCACCTGAATGCTCACAAGTCCATGGGGCCAGATGGGATCCACCTGAGGATACTGAGGGAGCTGGCAGAGGAGCTTGCCAAGCCACTCTCCATCATTGATCAGCAATCCTGGTCAACCGGGGAGGTCCCAGATGACCAGAAGTTAGCAAATCTGACACCCCTCTACAAGAAGGGTCGGAAGGAGGATCCAGGGAACTACGGGCCTGTCAGCCTGACCTCGGTGCCAGGGAAGGTCATGGAGCAGATCATCTTGAGTGCCATTATGCGGCACATGTGGGACAGTCAGGGGATCAGGCCCAGCCAGCACGGGTTTATGAAAGGGAGGTCCTGCTTCACTAACCTGGTCTCCTTCTATGACAAGGTAACCCACTTAGTGGATGAGGGGAAGGCTGTGGATGTTGTCTACCTGGACCTTAGTAAGGCCTTTGACAAAGTCTCCCACAGCATTCTCCTGGAGAAGCTGGCTGCGCACAGCTTGGATAAGAGCACTCTGCGCTGGGTTAAAAACTGGCTGGACGGCCGAGCCCAGAGAGTGGTGGTGAATGGAGTCAAATCCAGTTGGCGGCCAGGCACGAGTGGTGTTCCCCAGGGCTCGGTGTTGGGGCTGTCCTGTTCAATATCTTCACTGATGATCTGGATGAGGGGATTGAGTGCACCCTCAGTAAGTCTGCAGATGACACCAAGTTGGGTGGAAGTGTCGATCTGCTGGAGGGTAGGAAGGCCCTGCAGAGGGACCTGGACAGGCTGGATCGTTGGGCCAGGGCCAGCTGTATGAGGTTCAACAAGGCTCAGTGCCGGGTCCTGCACTTCAGTCACAACAACCCCATGCAACGCTACAGGCTAGGGGAGGAGTGGCTGGAGAGCTGCCTGGCTGAAAAGGACCCTGGGGGTGTTGGTCAACAGCCAGCTGAACATGAGCCAGCAGTGTGCTCAGGTGGCCAAGAAGGGCAATGGCATCCTGGCTTGTATCAGGAATAGTGTGGCCAGCAGGACCAGGGCCTCTGTACTCGGCATTGGTGAGGCCACACCTTGAGTACTGTGTTCAGTTTTGGGCCCCTCACTACAAGAAGGACATCGAGGTGCTGGAGCGTGTCCAAAGAAGGGCAACAAAGCTGGTGAAGGGTCTAGAGCACAAGTCTTATGAGGAGCGGCTGAGGGAACTGGGGTTGTTTAGTCTGGAGAAGAGGAGGCTGAGGGGAGACCTTATTGCTCTCTACAACTACCTGAAAGGAGGTTGTAGCGAGGTGGGGGTCGGTCTTTTCTCCCAAGTAACAAGCAATAGGACAAGAGGAAACAGCCTCAAGCTGTTCCAGGGGAAGTTTAGGTTGGATATTAGGAAAAACTTCTTCACAGAAAGGGCAGTCAGGCACTGGAACAGGCTGCCCAGGGAAGTGGTTGAGTCTCCATCCCTGGAGGTATTTAAAGAATGGATAGATGTGGTGCTCGAGGACATGGTATAGATGAACTTGGCAGTGTTAGGTTAACAATTGGACTCGATGATCTTAAGGGTCTTTTCCAACCTTGACAATTCTATGATGATTCTATGATTCTAAGACACACACGTATTACAGATCCCAGTCTAACTCCTTTAAGGCTTTATATCCTAAGTGGGGCTTGTGTGCCCAGGAAAATGTGAAATGATTTCTAAAGCCATATATCTCTTTACAGAGCAAAAGTGGCTATGCGCATGCCTGTGAGAGGCTGATGCAGCCCTCTAGGTTGTTTCTCAAAACATGAACAACAGCGTAAGCTCAGCAATCCCTGTTTTTTCAATGTCTCCTCTGCAATAACTGGCAACCCCACTGCAAAATAGACCATGATATGTAATGACAGAAATATGTTCATGCTGTGACGGATGTTCATCTTACCTGGAAGTGAAATATTCCAGCATAATCTGGCCCAAAATTTTGATCCAGTGGCACCACTCTTGCTAGCATTTTTTCATTCAGTGTGAGAGAAGCTATGGCTGCTAATAGCCAGCAGTCACCTGTGAATTGAGAAGGAGGAAAAAAAACCCTCATTTTCTTCCCTTCAAGAGGAGAAGGTGGTGGTGTAGGGGCCAGAGGAGATGTTATGGCAGTTAGCTGCCACCCCTCTTGAAATCCAAAAGACAGCCCGTATGTCCTCAGGAAGCGTGTCCCTGCCTGGCCAGGGCAGACTGTGCTGCAGTTTGGAGGTGCTGGTAGACAAAAGGCTCCCTTGGGCTCACAGTACCCTCATGTGGAGATCCTTCCCTGATCTTGAATCCCTCTGCACCAGGATGGTCCCTGGCACAAATGGGAAGGTGCTACCAAAGATGTGGCTGGAGGCAAGGTGAACATGGGCGGTACCTCCAGCATCACTGCTCCCACCAGTTCAGGAGGGACAACATCCCTTCATGTGTGAGGATCTTCCTGCTGCTCCTCACGGAGTGTAGGCATGAACATGTCCACCCAGGGGGAATCACTCACCAAGATCCCCTTGGCAAATGTCAGTTCTTGTGGCTCCTCCAAGGATAAACTTGGGGTCTTTGACAATGTCCTGCGGGAGTGGGAGAGAGACACAGAAATGACTTAGAACGTGCCAGGAAAATATCACGATCACTCTGAGCTCAGATGTGCAACATGGTGTGTGCCACGAGCTATATTATCCTGCAGCAGTGTGGTCTCCACAAAAAACTAGGTGGGGAATCCTTGCTAATTAATTACAGTGTAGAGCAATTAAAGAATCAACTACCCTCATCTTTTTGTAGTTAGCTGGCTGCTAATGAAAGGCTGGCATTCTTATTCGTCTGTAGGCAATTGTTAAAATATCATAGCATAACCTGGTCTAGAATATTGATGTTAGGCTACAACCCTGGTTAATGGGGTTTTGTTTGTTTGTTTGTTGTTTTGTTTTGTTTGTTTTCGCCCAACAGCTGGAAAAACTAAAATTGGCAATTTACCTTTAAATGCACTATTAAGCTTTTTATTTACCTGCACGTAATACCTGGAACATGCAGTGTCTGACAACCATTTCCTCCTCAAATAAGCAAACAACAAAGGTAGACTCCAGGCTTGTTTGTTTTACAGAGTTAATTTTTAGGAGGAGCTAACACTACCCACCCTCGTCTGCTCAGAGGGACTGGTGCTCATGGTGGCATTAAAGCAACTCTCAAGCATTCGTTTGATTGTTTTAGTTCAACTACTAGCACCACAGCTGACAGAAAAATTACAGTGGTAAACCGATAAATGTGGCAGGAATTCCCCTTCTCCCCTTTCCCATGAACTGTAAATTGAATTTAATTGATTGAACTGAATAGAAAAGGGAGGAGGATGGTATCTAATATATTACTAGAGGACTATGCCTGTAGTTAATCAGTCTGCCCTGATATGTTATTGCAGACCCTATGGCATGAAGCAGACCCTTCAGAAGAACACATTCTTTGCCTAGAAGGAAACTGAGTTCGTATCACTGCACTTTGTGAGGGCATCAGGGTAGGATTTTGATAGTTTTGGTCAGCTTCCTGCACTTATTGCTGAAGCATCTCCTGCTGGGCACAGCTGGAGCCAGGACATGCTCCCCAACGAACCAGCATGGCTCCTGCGAAGCTCGCCCTGCAGAGGCAATAGTCAGGAGGCAGCTGGTTTGCCTATTTTTTGCTTGCCTTTGCAGGGGAGGAGGTGGCGGCCAGGTTGTGCCTCAGCCACAGGTGCCCCAGAGAGGAGGCACCGCAGCAGCACATCGTGTCCCCGGCGTGTAGAGCAAAGCAAATCCAAAGGGCAGCTGCTCCTTACCTGGCCCGCCTGCTTGTTAAATACACTCAGTCTTGTTGGGACTGGGTGTGAACAATAAAAACCACAGCTCGTTGCCTTTAGACATAAATATAACAACAGCTGATAAAGTAGCTGATCTTTAATAATGTGCCTTGTTTTAACATCATTCCTCCTGGGGAACATAATTCTAATGGCAAGAACTGTATTTAGCTGTTACCAAGAAACTCCATGTGCTAGCAAGGAACGAGATAAAAAAACCTTTTCACTGACATGGGTCTGAACATTAGATTCATGGCTCATTGCTTCTAACACAGCTCTACAACTGACATATGGAAAAATATTTTCAATTGTCTCCTATGCCTAAAGCAAATAAAATAATAATGAAAAAAATCAATAAAAAGGAATTGAAAGGATTTTGACTGGACCTGTGCCATGTTCTCTGCTACACAAAAGAAAACCACACTCTACAGTTTTTGAGTGGATGATGCAAAAATAATATGAATTTTAAAAGGATTTTCAGACTGGATGGTATAATAATGTGTATCAGGGCTTTCAGCACGTTAAAGGACAAAACCCAGAGCTGGATCTTGCATTCACACACAGTGCACAGTAATTCAAGGATTTGCCTGCACAAGGATATTGCCTAGAAGTAGGGACATGCAGTCCTCAGAGGGATGAAACAAGGTGACCCGTGACTCTCCTGCTGCTACCTCAAAGCTGTGTTTCTTTAGACTCAAAAGAAAACAAATTGCATCCCCTGCACCTTTGTCTCACATTGGTAGGGCGGGTACGTTGAAACCTAAGAAAGGCTGAGGGTGAGGCTGTTTAGGTGGCCTTATTTCTGTGATTACATTTCTCTGCCTGGTTCCAGCATACAGTACCTGTCATACCAGTTGCCAGTGGCTCTTCATATTAGGAGAATTTCCTTCCTACTTCCTCCTGTAGACCATAGACTCATTTGGCATTGGTAAAACACATTTGTCTTTCCCCTTTTTTTTTTTTCATTCTTCAACTTATGTCTAACTTTCCCAGACACTGAGGTGTTGAATTTATCCCAGCAGTTGAATGTAGATATAAATTAAGAAGGAAAAAAGGGAAGGGAAGGGAAGGGAAGGGAAGGGAAGGGAAGGGAAGGGAAGGGAAGGGAAGGGAAGGGAAGGGAAGGGAAGGGAAGGGAAGGGAAGGGAAGGGAAGGGAAGGGAAGGGAAGGAAAAAGGGAAAATACAATGAGAAAAGGGTCTTCTGTTCTTCAGATTATTCTAAAATTTTGATAAGGTACAGTTTCAAAAGTTTAACTTGTAATGAAAAAGGATTGCTAAACAAAATCGCAAATATCTTTCTGAATCTTAGAGCACTTAGGATTTATGCAGAAAGAGAGATATTCAGCTAGTGCAGATCCATGTAGCTCACTGATTGCAGTGGGAGATTTACAGATTAAGGCTAGCTGAGGGTCTTGTTCAGACTGCGTACCAATGTGTATACATGCAGGTATATGCATGTCAAAATAATGAGAAAGCCTTCTCTACTCTCATTACTAAAGATTAAACTCTAACAGGGTATAAATCTGAAGACTAACATTATTTGGCCCTGCAACTACCGACATATATTGTGCTACACTTCATCCAAGCTACTGTAAAATACTGGTAGGAGAGGCAGTAAAAACCAGTCACCGCGAAAAGCGGTTTGAACAGAGACCCTACGCAGAGGCCGTGCTCTTGTGCTCACCCTCTCCGGCAGCACAGTTTTGCCAGCTGGGCCGTGGCAACTAACCTGGCACATGCTCCAGACCTATATCCCACTTGCAAAGTAAAAAGTGTTAACCTGAAATGGTATTACAGTGCCTCTATTTTGCTGCTGTTTCTGATCGATAATAGAGATGAAACCGATTTAGCTTAAATGCCGAGGAGCCTAAGAAGAGCATAACTAAAACCCTGTTCTTACACATCCTCTCAGCCTCCTCTCAGCTTTATTTCCTGCTGTGCAGCTCACAAAAGTTCACCATTTTGCATGGTGGGAATTGGAGCGTAAAGGCAGATCCCATTTCAAGTAACTTACTCCTCCTGGAAATGTTTCCAATTCAGCGTACAAAGATCCTGAAGAAGACTGTGACAACTGGACTTACAGGTTGGACTCGATGATCTCAGAGGTCCTTTCCAACCTTAACGATTCTATGATTCTATGAACCACAACAGACAGACTGCTCTCTGCTGTCCCTGGGTATCACGCACAAGGACACACAAGCTCTCAGCTGCCTCTGGTCACATTTTACAGCAAAGTTTCACTATTGTGAAGCCCCAAATGGAAAAAAAGACAAACTAGCTCCTAATGGCTGGCCAAAGGAAAACCGTTCTTTCTGATTTAGTGTCACAGGCACTTGCATTTTTGATGCCCCACAACACTCCAGAGCTACCGCACCAAAAGCATCTCAGCCCCACAGCCCCGTCCTGTGCCTGGGGACCGCTCTGCAGCCCACCTGGGGTTTGGGGCACAGGCAGGCAAGGCAGGCAGCAGTGTCTGCAGGGCTGCACTTACCATGTGTAGCCATCTCCTACTTCTTCATAGCTGAAACTTGCCCAGGAGTAACAGCTTTAATTCTGCTCTGCACTACTGATCCTGAGGCATTCGAATGCCTATCATTGTGGATTAAGTTAAGCCAAAATTTAAACCCATCTTTAAGCCTATTTTGTTCTTTTTCTCTCTTGGTATCACTGTCACCAAAGTTTTCTACTAAAGGAGAATCTTTCAGACTATGAAGAAAAAGAGTCAATCATTAGCAAAGAAATGAAATGTAGCCACAGATTTTCTGTGGCTATTAGTTACAGAGTTAGGTGGGGAGAAGAAAGCTGGAGTGGGGAGAAGGAACCTGGAGTGATGTTGGGTTTGCGATCTGAGAGCATGTGACTAGTGAGGCTTCAGGCTCTTGCTGTGTTTTTAATGATTGTTATGCAAGACGCATTAAGAGATACTCATCAAGCCCTTGGCTACTGCTGAATGGCTCAGTAACCATGGCATGTATTTGTAATCTCTCAGTGTTTCATGATGGAAGCAAGCATGTAAGTATAAGAGTCTCTAAAAGCTAAAAGGTTTGAATTTTTTACGTTTAACCTTAATTATGAATTTCCTACATTAACGACACTTGATTTTTACATAGTTAGAACATCATCATAATGTATTTTACCCTTAATTTCTTGCATGTCCTCTTATTTTCATCTTAACATTGCTTTTGTTTGGCAATAATGTAAGAGAGAAGGCCAATTACAAGTTTTTTATGCATGTACATAAATATACATGCATAAAGTGTGGCTATACCACAAACTACATCTAAAAAATGGGGTGAAGCCTTCCAGCCCTCTCATCCCACAGCTTGAGCTCTTTGTGGGTGACATCCCGACCCCGCGCCGCTGCCCCTGAGGAGGGACGGGTTCCCCCCCGCACTTCGCCTCCACATCTCCCTGAACGCACCGCGCGTTTGGTGCGATCCCAAAGTACAGCAGCATCTGACTCCTGGCAGGATGAAAGGAGAGGAAGGCTCACCCTCCTCTGCACAACAGCATACTCACCGTGGGCCTCTTCCAGATGAAGGGAATAGGTGGCTTTTCACTGAAGAAGAGCGAGGAGCTGCAGGCGGGGAAGTCGGGGTCCTCGAAGAGGACCCCCCTGCGCAGGCACTCCTCCTTCAGCTCCTTGTAGGCCTTCCCCGAGCTGTGGGTGCCCCGGGCGGCCCCGGGCAGTGCGGGCGGCCTCGGCTTTGAGTCCTGGTAGAGGTAGGGCATGGCTCCCTGCCGCCTGCCAGAGAGAGATCCCAGGGAGCCGAGGCTTAGCAGGCAGTGGGGGCAGGAGCGGGGGAAGAGGAGAAAAAAGAAAAGGGAGCAAAAATACCTCTAGTGCCTTGCGAAGGAAAAGGAGGAGGAAAAGAGCGTGCTGCAGGGAAGCCGGTGGCGTCCTCCAGCCCTCCTCCGTCGCGCCTCCTTGAACTGCAGTGCGAGACCGACCTTCCAGATGCTCCGAACAGCAGCAAAGATGAACGCCCTGAAAGCAAACAGGGAAGGAAAGCGGCTGGCCCCGGCCACACCAGCCGCCCAGCCGGGTGCGGGAGTGCCCAGCGGGGAAGGGTGTGCGCAGGGCCAGGTGCCACTCTCCGGTAGGCACGGGCTGGGCAAGAGGTTGCCACTGGGCCAGGGATGACTTTGAGGTATGCAGCACACAGCCAGAGCCCTCCATCATGCGGTGGTGAGCCCTGGGAGGGAAACCAGAGATGCACAGCAGGGTGTAACTGCTGTTTCTCACAGGTAGGCGGGCAGCTCGGCGTGGCTGGCGGTGGGGCCAGCCCAGCAGGCAGGTGTCGTCCTCATCAGATGACACAAAGGAGGGAGAGCAAGGCTGAGAGATGGCCAGCGGCTGGGACACTCTGCCGGGGGGTCTGGCTAGAGGGCAAGGGCTGGGTGTGCGCAGGAGGGGTGGTGGTGGCTAGTGGGGAGGGCTCAGAGCAGGACGGGTACAGAGCAGCAGGGCAAACCCAGGGAAAGTGTCAGAAAATGTTACCCTGAGGTGGGATTTTAATGGGCCGTGCATTGAAGGAGTTCTGTGTGCATTTTAACACGGGATTTTAAAAACAAATATATACGTCATTGCCACTGATTTCCAGGTTTCATCTGTGACTGTGCTTCTTCTGCTACCCAGCCTTTACCTGCAGCATCGTATCTCACACTGGCCAGTAAAACACTGTGCTGGAGAGGACTCCAGTCAGTGCACCATGGATGCTCTGAAGGAATAACGGCAAGGCTCAGAGCCAGACGGGCATGGATATTCCTCTCTGCTTGGAAAGAGAAGGGATGCCACCCTCTTGCAACAAATTACAGTTCCCGTAATACAAAACACAGCCCTGAGTACAAACAGCACTCACCCTCCCCTTGCTCTAATTGGCCCTTCGGTGGACCAGTCAAGCTTGCTGCCAAGAGATGATTTACGGAGAGCAATTAGGTGAAACAGAAATAGTTCCTTTCTGTTCTGCTATTTTTCACAGCAGTGCTGTGAGGAAAGCTTTCTTTTTCAGAGCATATATTCCCATGTTTATTCCTCATAATTGCATCCATTGTTGATGTCTGCAGACTCCCTGCTGAGACCGAGTTCCCATTGTCCAAATGTACGGATGCTGTCCAAACGTGCGAGAACAGGCAGGCCTGGTGCTCCAAACGTGGCTATCATTTGACCGAACTTGAGGTCTGTAGAAGAGTCCAAGCTACTCAGTTCAGCTTTTTCTACAGTCAGTACAGAAGATCGGCACCTCCAGAAAGCGATTCACTGCATGCTCATCCCTAAGATCCTGCTGGAGATGACTGTGTCTTTCATTTGCCTGTAGATGGACCCTCATGGACCAGCTTAGGGTAGATGCCCAGCTATTAAATGGGTATAGTCAAGGGAGAGGGATCCCAGCCAAGGGTGTAAGGCAGGGGAAAGGCATTTAAGTGCCAACACAAGCCCAGGGATGCGATGTATCAACATCCCACATTCAGCCAGTGGCAAACCCAGGAACTTTTACTTTATCCACAACACCTCTGTGTGGGCCAAGGCACGTTCTCATACACCAGACTAACATGCTGACTGGGGAAGGAGATGTTCAGTGTCCTAGACATGCAGCCTCCACACCTGCTACAGCCCAAGGAGAGCAGCCATATAACTTCAGGGAATTTCTGCTTTTCAGAGTTCAGTTGCATACAAAAATGTGTGGGATGAGCACTATGGGCGCTCATCCTGCTGCAGGGGAATTCATGCAGTTTGTCTCCTATGTGAGCACTCTGGTGTGTAATACGGGATGTTTTCACGCTGCAGCCTTTCTCCCAGAGGGACAGCCTTTGCCTCTCCTCCCCCTGCTGCTTCACGTCATGACACTGCAGGGAAACTTTACATCTCTGAGATCTCGGCCTTGGTGTCAAGAGAGATGGTGCCTGGGGAGGACAGGTGGAAAAAAGAAGAATGAGCAGAAAATGCTAATAAAATATCTCAGTTCTCATTAAAATACAACACTTTGCCAGTCACGTGTTAAGAATCATGGGCTCATCCCTGAGGCTCTCTGGTCTGCGAGGACAGAAACACACAGACATCAGTATCACTTACGTACCTATCCCACTCAAATGTTTTACACGGAAAGAGACTTGAAGCGGTTTTGCTCTTTTACCTTTGAAAGCAGTGAGAAGTGCATTTCACCCCAAGACAACTCTTGTTATTGCTGTCACTTGATGCTGTCTATGGATACTCAGGGACTGTTATAGGTGGGAGGAAAGCAAAACACAGGTATTGTGATACTCGGTTACAGACAGACACCAACAACATGTTTCTACTACCTCGGGAGAGCAGCGGGCAGGATTTGAACCACTGACCTACAATGCTTCTTAGACAGGCTGGTCCAGTGAGTAAAAGCAGGGTAGATTTTAACACTCCCTGAACAGTAGGTGAACATAGATGATAAGAGGCTGCAGCACCAGGCTGCGTACATTTTCATTTGGCATGCCGTTGCAACAGACATATTGTGACATTAAAGCAATACAAGACAGCCCTGAGTAATAAAGTCCTTCCTCCACAATTACACTGTCTCAGGAACAGTAGGTTTCCAGTCCACCTGCCCTCTCCTAGCAGGGGCGATAGGGTAGGTCTGTCCTTGGTCTGCGAAGTGAGGACCTGCCAGGGTGTGAAGGTGCTGCCGGCTGAGAGATAGATGTCAGGTCGAACGCGATTAATTCCCAACAGGCCACCTCTGGAAACCATTAGGCTCCTGCAGCCTGCAGATATCTCTCTACGAGCCGCACGACAAGGCAAGATTTCAAGGTGACAGCGTAAGCAGCACGAGTGATGCACAGGCAGGCAATGTAGCTTAGAGCTGAACACTGTTTTCTTCCAGGTACTACCATTAAATGCCTGTTCCTGAAACACCGAGAGTTTTATCAGTTACCTTCAGCCATGGCTCCAAAGCACACAGAGAGTGTGAACACCAGTGCAATTGCAGCTGCCCGCAGGCATCGCCCTCCTGCCTAGCCCCACTGCTCATCCCACGGCATCCACAGAGGGGACTCGGCGGGCGTTGCGTTGAAGAAGCAGCGGCCCTGGTGGAGGGTGAGCATCCTCTGCCAAGAGCGGTGCCTCAGGCACACTTACCACTGATAGGAACAGGAGCAGAGTAATTTCTATCACTTCTTTTTCTAGCATCAATGCTATCGGGACAGACTTCCTCGGATGTTTTCATTTTAATCAAGAAGGCAGGAAGTCTGAGTTGGTTTTCTGTGGTTTTAACTGCTTTTTATCTGAGACACTCTTAGTCTCCCTCTCTCCAGCGGTAATTCATGGAGTAGAAGGTGACATAAAGGGAACCCAAAAGGCCTGATGTAGGAAACTATGATTTCCACTTCTCCTTGGCTTCCTTGCTTATCATCATGCTACAGCTCTGACTTACAGCCCCCACTGTTCAGCCTCTGGCATGTGCTTTTCTGAGTCACACTTATGTAATTCCTTCCCCAGTAACATCAGGTGGACCCTGGTCATTCAGGATGTAAAGTTGGTTGTTCAAACGACAGCAGCCTGATTAAGTCTTTCATAACGCTGTTGTCATTAAAGCTCATGCCCTGTCATCGGTTTAACGTTGGAGGGTTTATCCATAGCCTTTGACCTGACTGATCCCACGTTCTCCAGTGCTTGTTGCCTGCTGGCTAAGCCCCTAAGACCTTCTCTAAGGGACTGGTTTAGGCTAGATGATTTCATTTTGTGCTCTTTCTCCAGGGGTTTGAGAGACATGACTGGTTTTGTCTTGGTCCCTTTATAGCTCCTTTATATTTGCAAAGATTTAAGGGTAGATGTTATTATGTGGACTGAGGTGCTATCTATGAAGCTCAGCAGCTCTCTGTCCTTCCTCCCTCCTCTGAATTTGTATGAAGTTATATAAAACGTCTTTGTTCCGTCTCTGAGATTAGTCTCATTTCATACTGCTTGGCGCCCTCTGAACCTTGCATTG